>NC_090289.1:48077500-48404062 GCF_037392515.1 Haliotis asinina
AAGCGTGCTGTAAGGAACATTTAGTCTCTCCATGTTTCAAATGGAGCATCCGAGAAACACTCAGGTACACCTCCGAGCATGAAAGACATAATGACATCGTCATCATTAGACCACCAGTCAACAAACGTATTCACATCAATGACATCACACAGGTTATCAAATAGTTCGTTTCGCTCATGCATTGTGATAGGACAGAACATAAGGATGTGTTTGACAATGTTATTTGCTATTCTTCCACACTTAATTCACCAGATTTGATTTTGCTGACACCGAGTTTTGCAATTGTTGATAATTCTCTCGTTCTATCGGGGGCATATGTAGCTAGTTTCCATATACTCAGTGTAGCATGTCCGATCAGTGAATATCTACTCAAATCCTGTCTGACAGATATTTGCCTCTGTAATGATTTAGTCTCCACTTGCTTTATCCGCTCAGTGATGAAGCGATTCGTAGCTAGTTTTGATGGTATGACAGAATAATCAATGTAGTTGTCAAGAAGGTCATGCATACCATATTTCTTAATGAGTCTGAACATATTGAAGAGTAGAAATTTTTACATTTAGAGTTGTCCGTGCGATCACTTTGATATTGACCAAGACGATATGTGAATAACTTCTTAATAAACATGTCACAGTGCGACCTACAGAGTTTTCCAAACATAAGCAGAGCCTGCTTATCTATGTAGCCTTGCACACTGATTAGGCCCAAACAGTCCAGTACAACCGGATTAGCCGTTTGCTTTGGAAACCCTTGTACTTTCTTGCAGAAGTATCGTTGGATGGTGTCAAGCATGTCGTATTCGCTGGAGCTAAGTTGTCCCCAGATGTTACATCCATACAACGCACAAGGCAGGATTACTCTCTCCCAGATACGTGTGGATGCTATGGGATTGAGTCCTCCAAAGTATAGTCCAGAGTTGTGATTGACGTTCATCAGTGTCTTGAGTTATTCAAAGGTCATTTGGGATCGTTCGATTGATGATTTCATAGTACATATATGTACTCCTACATACGTGATAGAGTCTTTGTGGGGAAGTTCATCATCTCCGCAAGATATACGTGGGTGTAGGTTGTGATGATGTGGTGAAAAAGTCAATAGTGCACTTTTACTTACATTGTACACGAGCTGCCATTTGCAGGCGTAACAGTACACAATACTGAGCAGGCGTTGGAGACTGTTAGGTGAACTACTTACAACTGTCGTGTCATCAGCAAGCAGCTGTCCTGGATAATGTCCCCAAGGTAGCTGAAGTCCAAGTCCCGATGCATCAAGGTCATTGATAAGGCCATTGATATATACCGTAAAGAACCAGGCAGACATAACGCGACCCTGTTCAACACCTTGCTTCACAGTTCTGAAAGGCATGCTGAGTGTGAGACGTAGGACTGCATAGACGAGTACATATGACGTAACAAGCGCCATATTTTTCCTGTTATACCGAGATCATGTAGCTTAGCGAATAACCCATTTATCCATACCCTGTCAAAGGCCTTGGCGTTGTCTAGGAAGGCACAGAATTAAAACACCTGAAATCAACCTTCCAAGACCTTAACAAGTACACACCCCATCTAGTCAGCAACAACATCACTAAGATCCTGAAAGAAACTCCCAAGTCAACTAAACCAGAACTCCCCCCATCAGAATTAACATACCATACCATGGCCGGATAAGTCATCGCATCAGCCGTCTCATCAAGAAAACAACAGGAATAGACGTCACCTTCCGTAGCGACATCAACCTGAAAACGCTACTATCAGCTAATGGACGCGGGCCAACAACACCTAAATGCAACAATCCAGCAGGATGCATCTACCAGATCCAATGCAATGTAAAGAGACATATATTGGTGAAGCTGGTCGACCACTGACAGTCAGGTTAAAAGAACACAAAACATCAGTTCAAAATTTGGATCAGAAGTCTGCTGTATGTGAACACATCAAGCACAACCCCAATCACGAGATTGTTTGGGACAACACCAGGACATTAGTTAGGAACGCCAATGACTTCAAAAACGGAAGCTCATAGAAGCCATTGCAGTCAAGACGAGCAAGCCCTCAATCAACAGAAACGGGGGTGTTTACTTCCCCAATGCAGACAGACAGACAGACAGACAATAGTTTATTTGTGTCTCACTTCTGTACAACATGATATACAACAGATATAAAACATATGTAAAAGTACAGAACCACTCAATGTGAGTTATGAGAGACAGTAGTCGTTTCAAATCGTAAAACCTATAAGCATATATAAGATGTAGTAAAAACATACAACTGGTAAAACATTATGAGTATAAAAGACGTTTCCTTCTCTGTAATATTAAAAAGCAGGTTTTGGCAAAATAATAAAAAAATATCGGCACTTTGACATATCAGCATTTTTGCAGTATTTGTTAAATCATAAAAGTCCTCATCACGGGAATAGCAAAACGAGAAAAGTTTTTCTCTAATATCCTTATATACATCACAGTGAAACAGTACATGAAACTCGTCTTCGACACGATCGGCACAATTGAAACATTTCCTATCTGTAACAGGTAGGTTTTCATATCGCCCAGTTTCCATTCTTATTGGGGCTACACCACACCTAAATTTGGCCATAGCTGATCGGTAACACCTAGGCATATTACATGTAACAAAGGGTTCAGGGTAAAAGTCATGTTTAAAAAGCCTGTATGTTCTTAGCTTGTTTAAACCCCTTCGGCCTTCTTCGAGATTTAACAGATATTTCCAATTTAAAATATACTCTTCCATACATTTAGTTTTTACTTCTGTACAAATCAGGTTTTTACTTGGGCTATAGGATGGATTTAAAACATACCCCATATCAAGGTCACTGAGCTTTTTTCTAAGTCTAAAATTCCAATTTCTAATACTCATTCCCGCTTTAACTTCAGCCCACTTAAAAACAAAGCTGTTAATTCTGTCAGGCATGTGTTTAAAACGAATCCATTGCCTAGCAACACTTGTCCATTGTCTAACACTGGGTGGTATCCAACCCATATCCCCGTTGATGGCTACATTAGGGGCAAACTTTCGCAAGCCAAGGAAAAATTTAATGGCTCTATTCTGTACAGCGTTAACAGCCGAAACATCATAGGTACCCCATATGGCGGAGCCATAATCAAGAACAGACCATACCATACTGTCATACAGTTTGGTATATGTATCATAGTGCATACCACCCAATAACTTAAACCTTGATATAAGTAAGCCGAGTGCTCTGCTAGCAGATTTGGCCGCTGTACCTGCCATTGCCTTAAAATCTAAATTTTCAGTTAAAAGGAGTCCAAGGTAGGTATAACGGTTGACAACTTCTAATATTTCTGGCCCAATATTAAAGACAAACTTCGTCCTGTGTTGGGACGGGTTCCTAAAATGTACAATTTTTGACTTTTCACTGTTAACGTTAAGTTTATTTTCCAAACACCAGGTATGAAGAATATCTAATAACACATTAAGGTCATTTTCATTTTCCGCCAGGAGTGCTAAGTCATCAGCATATGCTAGTGAGGCTATCTTGGCATTATGTATGTCAACGCCGATATCACTGTCATTTAGCAAATTGAGGAGGTCATTAAAAGTTAAAAAGCACAGGGGAGAGTAAGCAGCCTTGTTTCAATCCTCGATTCACACCAAACCATGGCGTTAGATGCCCATTTAACCTCACACAGCACTGTACGTCTTTGTACAGGGATTGTAGGGCATTTATCATCTTCCCACCAACGCCAGCAGTTACAACCTTGTCCCAGAGGATATTTCTGTCGATACAGTCATAAGCTTTTCTGAAGTCAATGAACGCCACAAACGTTGACTGTTTGCGGGCTTTACGAGTTTCTATAATAGATGTGAGGGTCTGTACATGGTCTACGGTTGATCGTTTCTTGCGGAAACCATTTTGGGAGTCGTTGAGTATATTATTTGATTCTGTCCATAACTGCAGCCTGTTATTTAACACACCACAGTAGAGTTTATATACTGAAGTTGTGAGAGTAATAGCTCTGTGTGATAAAGGATCCTTAGGGTCCAACGTAGAATTCTTCGGAATCGGGTTGATGATTCCCTTAGACCAGATATTTGGTATTTTTCCACTGGAAAAACAAACATTAAAAACCTTATGTAGTACAGTAGCAATATTTTCAGATTTTAACACTTCCATAGGGATATTGTCGTACCCTGGCGCCTTACCCTTGTTAGCGTTATAGATAGCAGTTCTTACCTCAAACATACTGATTTTGTCATTAAACAAAACATGGTTACCTCCAGCTGTCAGTATGTTGTCATTTGTTACATTGTTTTCCCATGAGTCACCATTTAAAAGTACACTATAGTCGTGTTTCCATTTCTCCAGTGCGTCATCAATGACGTCAGACTCCGAACCATCTTCCATAGTTACGCACATTGGGATACTTTTGTGTCTTTCGCCACCAACACCGATTTGTCCGATTCGTTTCCAAAACTCATTGTCTTTTGATGCACACATTTCTTCCAGGTCATTTAAAGTGTCCTTTACGAATAATCGTTTAGCCTTCTGAACTCTTTTATCAAAATACTTCAGTTTGACCTTATAGTCATGTTTGAGTGGCTGACTGTTGGCCCTGGTTTTGCATTTACACCATGTCCTCTCCGCTTCACATACGGAATTCCACAGTTTTGTAAGGCAATCGTTCCACCATGGCTTTTTTGTTCTCCTACCCTTGTTTGATGAATGGGAATTGAGCAAGTAAGCTTTGCTCATAAGCTTTTCATTCATTTCATGCTTTATCAAATCAATCAAATGGTCTGAGGCTGCGTTAAGGTCCAGCTGGGATTGCTGGGAGTTCTGCAGGCGGTGAAGCAGGTCACTTAGATCAGCTTGGCACTGTGTTGAGCTCATGAAATCACCGGGAATATCTGATGTAAAGTATTTCGTAACTTTAACAGGCTGCATCCCTACAGGTTTGTCATGTGTTCCTACAGCAACATCAATAGTACAGGTCCACTGTAACAAGGAGTGGTCAAGCTTGGTGACCAAATGTCCATCCACTTTGCCTATAGTACCTGTTTTGTCTATCACTGCTTTCGAGCGGTGTACTTCAAAGTCACTCACCTTTGACATTGATTCATGGGGGACAATACAATAATCCACCACAGATAGCCCTTTCGATGATACGCATGTAAAATCATTTTGTACACAATTTCTACCATTGGAACCACCTTATCCTAAATGACTAATGATCTTTATCCAAACATCTTTACCTGTAACTCGTTAACCTATTGTAATCGACACAAGTCTGCACACCAATCAGTTGAAACCTGTACATACGTTGAAGCCTGTACATCAATCAATCGAAGCCTGTACATCAATTAATAGAAACCTGTTACCCATTGTTATCGGTCTACTGATATGTGTATATATACTACAACCCTTTAGTTTTACCCTCACTTCACCTGACGAAGACACTAGAATCTGTTTCGAAACGTTGTGACCTTGTATAATAAAGAAGTTGAACCATAAAGCATTTTTAGTTTGATTCCTCCAACTTCTAAAAGCCTTTCAAACAACAGAATCAAGCTTCTTTAAATATTTAGTCAAGAAATTTCTTATGCAGTAAAATGTTAAATAAATTACAGGTAATATAGGACTCATTCTTGCAATCGAGGTAGGAAGGTCATTGACGTTCCTGATCTATCAAATCGTTCATATATTTCACTACCATATTGTGATAAATATATATTCATTATCAACATGATCACTATCGTTGTACCATATATTCTGTGAGTACGCATCCTTGCGTGCTTTCCTGTGTTTGTTCAAGTATAAAGCCTAGGCTGATACGGCATCTCGCCAAAGGGGATTTCTTATGTTGTTACCTTATATTACCTCTCATATAGATTGCACCCATGTCTAAAAGCACAGGGAACAGTATTTGATTCGTCAAGAGATCGTGTGCGTGTTGTGTTAGAGCAGATCAAACGCCTAATGCACGAAATATTTGGAGAAGTAATGAAATCTCTTACACGTGGAATTTTGAAACTCCTCTCTGGAAGATTATATATTTAACTGTCCCTTTTAATCTTATCGTTTTTGGAAGAAAAACATAAATCCAAGGCAGTTTGCTTGAACATTTTGTATGAGAGTGTAGTGACGGTAGAAAATGATAACGTTTTGGTAACAGTTAGGGATTTAGTACTGTACCAAACGGCCATAAAGTTTCCATTTCCAATTTTCCATTAAATTTTCAATGTCTTTAAGTTTTTCGTTGTAATGAGTGTATAACATATTTTCACGATCGTTGTTAGATTTAATACCCTGTATCCCTGTTTTAGTCTATTCCATTTTGTAATTCTTCAATAATTTCATTCGAGTACGGTATTTGGAACCAATCCAAATCATATTTGCCTTCCTAGTGTCTATATTTAAACCGAAAAACATGCAAAAAGGTTAACGTGTACATAACTGCTCGCAAATACCCGTGGGCACTATCTAACATTAAGGAAGTATCATTTGCAGACTGGGCTGTAATAAGTTTAAGTAGTACCAAACTTTAGCCCTCATATAAAGTTATTGCTTTTAATCAATATGTCAGTGCATAATACATAATATATACGTGGGAATCGGGGAATCGGGTCTCCTTAGTGACAGAGCTGACGGTTTGAAAAATATACTCATATTACATATATACTCACACATACATATATACATAGATAGATGAAGGTGTGCTGGAGACAACCAGAATAGTCAAGATTCGGAAAACTTGGTACTTGGGATGCCAGGACGTCATTCCATTTGCCATCATATTGCTGTCAAAAGGGACAAACAATATAACGATGCAAATATATTCTCTTCAATAAGAAGGGTCTGTTGTGAAACAGCGTGTACCAAAGACGTTTGAAATTGTTATATTCCATGAGGCCCTCTTCATATTCTGGGTCACACCATGCATGGAACTTGGAGTCAAAACCAGAGGCATGGCGGAGATGTCAGACAGTATTGTGGAATATATTTAATAATCTGCATAAATATTTTCATTTGGATGCAAATCACACTCTTAAGGTTGTGGTAAATATGTAGACGCCCTAGCACTAGAGACACCTGTTTTACCCAGACAGACAGAAGAGTTGTCTGCTCCCAGTGGAGTGTCCGGTAGCCTTGACATGAGCAGGTTCCAAACTGTGAGCACCAAGAACAGTGGATAGCATAACGAATTTGTATTTAGGGTGCAGGTGAGACATTTCAAAGGAGAGATCTGCATACGTGCCGTGTTCCTCCCGAATCTGGTTAGTCACATGGCTCTCAAATTTGACGGAAAATTCAAATATAAAAAAGTCATTGATTTGCATGAAGATATCCCAGGCTGCCATTTTACATGACGCCCTCTCCACATTTGGGTTCGTATCATTGATGGGTCTCATGGTCAGAGTCGCAAGCTAAAGACGGTCATGAATGGGCAGAACAATATCATCTTATCAGAATAAGATATCATGACATTATCTATTTCTAAGGTAGTGTGGCGTGACAGAGTCCTCTTAATTACTTATATGGTGTATTATCATGTATCTACTTGTTCGTCAACGCCATAATAACATGTACTAACCGAGCACGCAATCGCAAGTCACCGAGTCTTTCCATCTGATCCACCTTGGCACCAGCGGGACTGACAGTGGATTCGTTGTCTGTTGTGTTACATTTATGCATAGGTCTTAGCTCTATATTATTCGTGTTTGTGAAGAGCTGTAATGAATGATGAGGCTTTAAACACTATTCAGTCACACTCATCAAGGATAGAAACGGTCTGTTTTATGTACGGGTGGTGGAGTAGCCCGGTGGTTTACCGTTCGCTTGTCACGGTGAACGCCCGGCTTCGATTCCCTACATGGGTACAATGTGTGAAACCATTTGTGGTGTACCCTGCCGTGATATTGCTGGAATAGTGCTAAAAGTGGCACCAACCAGTAGTTACCTACCCAAATCCCGTAAGCTAGGAGAATAACGTGGTAGTTTGTGGATTTAAATAGTCTGGTATGTATGAGGGTCGACACAATCTCTTCCAGCCATTACTGTCTCCCTCTCTATCACTATCCCTCCAGTCCCTCATCTCTGCTCTGTAAGCTGTCACCATGTCTCTTCATCCCCCACCCCCACTCTACATGCGAAATAAATCAAATCCGTAATGATCCTACCATTGTGCAAATGTTTTGAATGTAGACATCACCACCACGCGTGCAGATTAACCACGGTTAATACCGTTGACAGACTACCCAGAAACGTTCTCCATCGAGGATGAATTATAAACACACACCCTCCTCCTCCTCCCCCCCCCCCCCCCAACACACACACACCTCCCCAACTTCTCCCAAGGAAATATGATGCAAAATGGTGGGTGTATATCACCGTAACGTCCAAGTGGTTTGGGAAGAGTCCGGCTTCCAAAGTATGATATGACATTCACATTAAGAAAACTTCACTACAAATTATCGACACTTCACACAACATTGAAATGCGCGATCACCAGTTTAAGGGTAAAATATTTTATTGATTGTCGCTCTCTGCGAACAAATACGAAGATATTTAATTACAGTATCAGAATATTCAGGCATCCGAATGCCAGAAAATAACAGTTTTTCCAATAGCGCCTTTGATCATCTGAGCGGAATACTGTCGGTGTACAATTAATAGTATGTATGTAGGAATATAGAGGATATGGAAAAACTGTGACTGTTTTGTTTGTATGTATGTATGTATGTATGTATGTATGTATGTATGTATGTATGTATGTATGTATGTATGTATGTATGTATGTATGTATGTATGTATGTATGTATGTATGTATGTATGTATGTATGTATGCATGCATGCATGTATGTATGTAGGTCAAGGTACGCAACTCTGTATACATGTGGAATAGATACCATGGCTCACAGTTTGTCCCAACTGATCATGACTTGCTGACGCCTGCTCACATAGCCGTGCTTTGGCAGAAGTAGGTTTAGTTCAGCGGATAATAGCATGATTTGTATGCAATTGTGCATTTTCATGTTACAAGTGAAAATTTAGTTAAAATACTAAGAAACTAATATTCTAACATGTTTCAGATAGGGAGGCACTAAAAAATATGATTAATTATTTTTGTAATAAGCTAAAAAACAATGTTGTGACAGATTGAGCCACTGTTATTTGTTGTGTGGAAAGTACTAGAAATGAGGTTAAATGAGAGTGATCTCCCCTTTGTTGTGACTGTGCTAGTTATGTCATCAGTCAAGGTTACAATGAGGTAATCAGTCAAATAGACCTATTTAACTGGAAAATGTTATTCTGATGTTGCATGGCAGGAAGAATGTTCACTGCTTGTGAGGAGACAGGGATGGTGAGTATAACTCCTTTTATTGTGTTAGCTGTGTGCAAGGGGCATCTGGGGATTTCATCACAAGTTGCAGGGACATTAATACTTGAGAAGTTAAATAATATATGTCTCCTTCACTGGTGTATACTTTCACAATTGTCTAAAACAAAAATTGCCCATGATACATTGTACAGATTACTTAGTATTTTTTGAAATAATGGTATCACAGGCTGTGTAGAAGTTATGTGTAATAATACTTTCCTCTCACTGATTTTATGTTTTTAGTTGGAGGGGAACTTCTGTTGAAACTATTTGTTGAATTACAGTTTTGATGGCATGTCACTACCAGTTAACTAAAAGTCATATGCAGTTTATTTTCTAAAGACAAAATGGTTTATAAACAAAATAATGTCACTGATATTTGGAACCTTTCAGCTTTAGATTTCAAAATCATCTGGGTGTACAAGTTTGATGTCCACGATAATTACTTATATCAATATAAATACAGCAGGTTCACAGGTTATTCATATTCTCAAAATATCAATCACAAGAATTATCCTATGACAATGACAGTTACAAATAGACAGATCATAGTATTATGTCCTGAAAATAGTTTTATTTTTGTCTGCTCTCCAGAAGATAATAGTTTTATTTTTTCCATCTCCCATGGATGATAACTAGTCAAACACAGTCCACAGATGCTACTTAGATGGACTGGAGTTTGCCAGAAATGCAAAAAGGATGCTGTTATCTGCCCAGTCAGGAAATGGTTACGCCACAATGACTTGTAACTTACTCCACAATCGCAAGTACAAGCCTTTTCTGAACATGGACAGCTGCCAAATGATATAAATTTGAGTTGTTTTGGGGCTGTTCAGACCTGATAAATCTCAGTCATATTCAACCAAACACAACTGAAGAGTTCAAGAAAGGGAAGTCCTTTTCTTGAGCATGGACATGATCTTCTTCTAATATCAACATGGGACACTGCTGCATCAGCTGTTGTAGAAACTTTGGATAATATTGAACACCTTGGGAATGATCGACTTTGTCAAGGAAAGATACATCAGAACCTATCAAGAAGAACAAACTGTCACTTTTGTCATCACCTCAAACAAAATGACAGTCATCCTCAAAGAAACAAGTCAGAGTAAAGAATGACTGTAGTCATACATACAATGTCAAACTAGAGAAGGCAATTTAGATGGATTTTTCAAGCATGCCAGTCAAATTCATCTTGATATGCTTTGACCATCTGTTAAATCACAGCTTCTTCAGTGTCTGGAAGATGTTTCCTGTCTTACCATGAATAGACCAGACGTTGGGCTAACAATACTAGATGGATCAACAGTTGCGATTATGATGAAACCTTGAGAATATAAGATGTTTTCATCGTTCAGTGAGGGAGTGTTTACCAAGTATCTAGAAAACCAACTGGAAAACACAAACACAACAAGACTTGATATTTTCTGGGATATGTACAAGACGGCGTGTAAGAATAGGCGAGTCCATGGACAGAGAAAGCGAGTTGAAACTCATTTCTTCAATATTCATCATATTGATGTATCTTAGAACAAGTGACGATGTGAATCTGAACAAAGCAAGAAAGTTTAAAGAGAAGACAACAGTTTATCAGGGAGGACATATATGGGAACAGTCAACTATCGCAATGCATCCAACATGTGGGAGTCCTCATGGTCAACAATACCAGACGTGTCAAAGACCTGTCAACAACTATTGAAGGATGTTGTGATAGATGCTAGTGTCTTTGTGGTGGAGACTGCCCAGTAATTTGGTCATATGTTACTCTGAGTAGGTAAGCGAGGAAATCCCCAGACAAGTATTGTTTATGGGAATCTTGATTAGGTTTAAGATGATTCCCAATATCACGGCAAATGGTGGGTAATTAAGGTTTTCAGTATTCCGACATATGTCAAATGATACAAGCAACATACACGTATTTGCCAAGTTTGATGCACATTACATGAAAATTGTGGAAAGTCTCTGACGGTGGAATTTTGAGTGGACATCGGTGGCCATCTTGAAAATGAATATTCAATGCGTCTCTTTTTCTATCTCATTTTGATAGTATAAGCATCATATCAGCCATGCATGTTCTATGAACATTGTGGAATCTAAGTCTCTAGCGGTGGAATTTTGAGTGGAAATTGAAAAATGGTGGCCATCTTGAATATTCAGTGACTCTCTTTTTGTATCTCATTTTCATAGTATAAGCAACATATCTGCCAATTTTCATGCATGTTGTATGAAAATTGTGGAATTTACATGGAATCTAAGTCTCTAACAGTGTAAATATGAGTGGAAATTGGCGGGCGTCTTGAAAAATGGTGACCATCTTGAATATTCAATGCCTCACTTTTTGTATCTCATTTTCATAGCATAAGCAACATATCTGCCAATTTTCATGCATGTTGTATGAAAATTGTGGAATTTACATGGAATCTAAGTCTCTAACAGTGTAAATTTGAGTGGAAATTGGCAGCCATCTTGAAAAATGGTGGCCATCTTGAATTTTCGGTGCCTCTCTATCTATATTACATTTTTATCGTATAAGCAGCATACCTGCCGATTTTCATGCTTGTAACACGTAAATGCATCTTTATACCATTATCCGCTGGACTAGTTGTGTCCAGATGGTGTTGGTAACGTTAATACGACTGGTCTTTTGCTGAAAGCCGCACTCAGCAAGACTCCAAGTGAATGGCGGCGGTCTGTAAATAATGTAGTCTGGACCAGACAATCCAGTGATCAACAGCATGAACATCCATATATGCAACTGGACGATGGCATGTGTCAAGCACGACAATCATCTGTTCCCGAAGACCAATTCTATCCCTGACCTTAAGACGGAAATCATGTCCGTTTAAAACTGCCTCATAACAGTGCTCACTCTGTCCTATATGTTATGATTCATGATTCAAGTACAGTACCACAGTGAGATTTATTTGAGCCGTTAGTAATGTGAGAACTGCATTGAAACTGTTAATTACGTGTTAGAACATATGTCACCTAACATTAATTGCTATCTGAGTACGCCTGATTATTTCCTAAGTCGCAAAACGTAAGTCTTCAGCTCTGAATAGTTCTAAAAACCTCTGAGGCATACCATATACATCATGCGATTAATCGTTATAGAAACAGCGTTACGTAAATTGGTTTTTTTTAATACATAACTTAAGGCTGTTCGCCAGTTATAGAGTGCAATAAGTTTTTCAAAACAAATCCAAACAATATAATAAATTTGGTGTACAGGCAGGCGTACAGTTATTCCAGTTAGGGGGAGTGATTCCAGAGTTCTGTACCACAGGCAGAAAGACCTGACCTAAACACATAAAGTGACACATTGTTCGAATTAACAACAATCAACTCTGCTACCCTTCGTCAACGATATTCAAGGGCTTTTCACTGTCGTCGGTGATCCTGAAGGTTTTACACTGAATGAGTGAGTTTGGTTTTACGCCGCTTTTAGCAATATTCCAGCGATGTCAAGGTGGAGGACACCAGAAAATGGGCCTCGGACATTGTACCCATGTGGAGAATCGAACCCGGGTCTTGGCATGACGAGCGAACGCTATAACCATTAGGCTACCCCACCGCCCTTGTACACTGCTGTTGTGCCGTCATTGTTTGGATTGGATCATTCCCACGTATAGATTTGTAACCATAATGGAGAATGCAGCAAAATGAGGAGTATATGGTGATCCTGAAGGCCATAAAATACACTGGTTATTGGCAATAATAGTGCCTGGTTTGTGTACCTTTCATACTTCACTACACCTTGATACCGTAATTGTACCCCGTGTTTGCCTCAAAAGAGCTATGTGATATATTTCATTTATTGTCCTATCTTTTGAAAGATGACACGATAATTCCCCCTGGGCATTCCAAACTGATGACTGTTGATGAGGCAGTTTTTGCCTATTGTGGTGACGATGTTAACAGCTTCCTCTGGTTGTTATGTAGTCTCGAAAACGGACTCGGACTGGAAGTTATACATCTTTGCGAAAAGCTAAAACTAAAACATATTCTGTTTTGCGTTGTGCGCTGGTGATCAGCTGTCAGAAAGGTTGGAATATAACGATATGCTAGGAGACGGGATGCACTGTATCCTAGAAATGGCTACGGCGCTAACTCATCCGCCACGCTCGACGCATGGAACCCTGCTCATTCGCGGCTACACCATAACCATATTGTCGACTATCCAGATGTTTGGTTGGTTTGTTGTTTAACGCCACACTCAACAATATTCCAGCTATATGGCGGTGAGCTGTGCATATTCGAATTTCGACGAGACAATCCGGTGATCAACAGCATGAGCATCTATCTAAGCAACTGGGAACCGATGACATGAGTCAACCAAGTCAAGGAACCTGACAACCTGATCATGGTAGTCACCCTTTACGATAAATATGGAGAACGTGCATTAATCAAGTACTGTAAAAAATACAACATTATCTAATACATATAATGGTCTTTCCTAATCTTGTCTCACGTTTTCAGAACATGTATCATATATTAAATGCACATGAACACTGAAGAACCCTGAATAATTTCATTGACATTCCTCAATTTACTGAAATGCTAAATTGTCCTTGGTACCGATTAAACATTTGTAAACGTCACGGTGGATTTCGGTTCCAAATTCAATTTATCACTCTCATATCTATTGGTACCCGCTCTCTAAAGTGAAAACAAAGTACGTTTATAACTGATAGAGTGTTAACCGTCAGAGACAATCTTTTGTTCAAATGGCCGGGGAGTCGGGACAAGGAAACTGGACCCATTATGGAACACGACTGGACTTCAGTAAACATACTAGCAACGCAGCTCCAGTGAAGATGAAGATTACCTGAATACTTTTGTTGGTTGTTGGGAGATGATGAAGATGAGAACTTCAATGAGAGATCGTGTTTAAAGAACTTCAACGATTAGATTAAATTATTCAAAGGCATGGTGTTGTAATACAAGACAAATTTTATGAATACCATCTCCAACGAGGTTTCATTTGGTGTTAAACTGGATTAAATGTACACATGTAGTATGACACAAAAGCCTGAGGCCAGAATTATGTTTGAAAATTAAGTAAAGTAAATGGATTGACATCGGATTGATTCTTAAAATATACTATACGCTATTATCATTGACCTTTCATTTATGGACAAAAGCTTTAAGGACATTATAAGTAGGGCTCGCCAAATGGAGGAATATAGAGGATATGGAAAAACTGTGACTGTTTTGTATGTATGTATGTATGTATGTATGTATGTATGTATGTATGTATGTATGTATGTATGTATGTATGTATGTATGTATGTATGTATGTATGTATGTATGTATGTATGTATGCATGCATGCATGCATGTATGTATGTATGTATGTATGTGTGTGTGTATGCATGCATGTATGCATGTAATGATGTATGTCATGTTACATATTATATATATTTATTTATATATATATGATGCGAATAGGTAAGGGGTACAACACCGTTTTTTCTATTCTAATCCATCAGATACATGTAGGTGGTACAGCAGTGATCAGTTCTCTTAAATGATGGCTGATTCACTTGAATGGCACACTTATGATACAGGCCGTTGCATGGTGGTTCATATTGATAATGGTAGAAGACCAGAGCCTGACCTCCCGATCCAATATACGCTCCTTACGACAAGCTTGCGTTAGAGAAGACCAGTTCTAACCTTGATCTTACCGGGTTTCTTCTCGGGTTCTCACTTCACTTACACCATACTCCACATTCACGGAATCAACGTGTGTTTTCTCAGTTACCCTACATCTTGCTTTGCATCTACCCTACTCGCTATTGGACTAATGGATGGGCTTGGCTCATTTCTTTCTATCTGTTTAAACAATCACACGGAGAGACAGCTTCTTGGTTAATTACTGACATCAGAATGTAGTCTGGGTAAGAGTATAATATATTCTTATTCAAGCACATTTCTGACATGGCATTTGTAAGAAACACAAAAACAATTTTGATTTTATGGATAGATTCACAATAGAAATAGACATGTGCAAAGTAAAAGAAAACGAAATACATTTTAACAGCTACAATTCATTTATAACAGTTACTGACCAGCAATAAACTTATGCGTCTAGGTTTAACATGAGTGAACACCATTATTTATATGTCCCGACGTGATATTGGTGAATTATTCCTCAAAACTACGGAAAACCTCACTCGCTCAGTCTATTCGCAAGAAATCAATGTTCCCGGTGGTAATGTGGCGAGCCTGATTGCACTGCGCTGTTAAACAGATATTTTATAAAAGCTTCAATCACTTACCGAACGCTGCACGATACATCATCAGAAACGTTTAGCATATAAACATATTGCATGCAAACAGACTATTGGAAAGGGATACGTTAACATGACGGTATATCTCAACAAAAATCGATTCTTTTTTGCCTTAAACAAATGGATTCCAGCTTCCACGACATGAGGGCAATCAGTAAACGTGAATCAGAGGCGGATCGTTCGCATAATTGTACCTCGTCATTTCAGCAAATGTAGGTATGTTTTGTCAACGGTAGCTCATCTATCTATATATTTTTTGAGGCATTAAGTAGTTATTCTCACAATACTGTGACAGTATCTGATCCAAGGTTGTATGATAAATGTTTTGGTTTTCCTGCTGAAAATACGTTTCACATACAGACCGGTTACATACAGAAATTCGGATTATTTTTTTATACACTGCACGTATCATACCACCTATATTTATTCCACCATTACTTTTGTTTGATCTGCAGGACGCTGTAGGCGTTGCTAAGCGCCCCATTGCTGATATTCGTGTCAAATGGTGTTTAATGTGTTGCGTTTAAAAAGATTAGAGATTAGTGACGAAAGCAGATTAAATTAAGTAGTCGGATAAATAGGATACAGTATTTGTATTAACACATAAAGTTGGTAGGTGGACTCTCCATATGTACATTTGTTGATGTTGTAATCTAGTTTGCATGACATTTATCCGTGTATCGATACAAAGAAACACGAGAATAGAAACATCAGGGAATGGCGAGACGGATTTAATGTGCGCAGACATCAAATAATAAGCTGTTATTAGCTAAGTTCAACACTTATTCGAATTCATAATGACTGTTCGAGTTTGCATAGTTTACAACGATAACAGCTATGCTCCGTCGTCCCCCGCTTCAGAGACAAGAGGAAACACGAAGTGCATTTAATTAACTTCAATGTTAGGTTAAAAATAATCAACATCAAAATGATCTATGTTGATGGATTACCACATAGTCATTCAGTGTGATATAATGATATTCTCCAACAATAAATGACTCTTGAATAAGAAAATGTAAGCTCAGATTCAAAGCAAATATTCATTTCAGTTCTTTCAATTTGAAACCTACCTAATTATTGTTCATAATAAACAGAGACGCTAATACTTCCACTACCACTAGAAATGTCAGCTCTTTCAGTCCTCTAAAAGCCAATGAATCACTGTCAGATAGTGATATAGTAACACATAAACACTGACAGAGTGTAATCCCAAATGTAACGCGTTTCATATGACCACATATTAAAAAGCATTACGCATTCTTGGCTTTCGGGGTACGTAAGTCACAAAACTTTCCACGCCAAATATAAACTTACCAAGGTTTTTAAACGTTGTATTCTTGTTAATTTAATTTTGGCTAACATTTCTTACAACTGCTGAAAGCCGAAGGGATGGTGCAAATACAACTAGGGTCCTTGCAGGTGGCATAGGCACTGTAAGTCCCGTGGTCCTTTGTATGGCGATCTACCTTGTGGTGTTGATGATCTATAACCTGTTTTTATATTGTATTATGCAAATGGTGCTCTCAGCTTTAGCTTTCAGTGCCAGTTTTAATTATAATTGTGATATTCTAGTTGTTTTAGTGTCCCTTTTTTATAGTGACTGTATATATATTCCATGTCAATGTCAAATATGATCTCGTAACGATATGGCGGAAATATTGCCTATGTGACGTTAAATGGTAACTCACTCACTCACTCACTCACTTGTCTTTTGGCAGTGGGAGCAAATTTACACTTATCAGACGGGAACACAAAGTCCGTGAGTGAGTGAGTTTAGTTTTAACCCGCATTAAGCAATATTCTAGCTATAAGGCGGCCTCTGTAAATAATCGAGTCTGGACTAGACAATCCGGTGATCAACAACATGAACTTCGATCTGCGCAATTGGGAACCGATGACATGTGTCAACCAAGTCAGCTAGTCTGACCACCCGATCCCGTTAGTCGCCTCTTACGACAAGCGTAGTCGCCTTTTATGGCAAGCATGGGTTGCTGAAGGCCCATTCCACCCCAGGATTTTCACGGGTCTTGACAGACTTGAGTCGTGATAGACGACTGACTGTGTGTGCCGGCGATTAGGTCTCCTACTTTGAGAATGAAGGCTTCGAAACCAGAATGGGACTCAATCCAACAAAAATACTATAATCTGTATTTCACTGGGAAAGTGTAACCCAATCATAACATGACTCACTGTTACATAGTATTATTGGAGGGTGTTCGAAATGTAATATATTTCTTTATCGTGACGATGTTTTATGGTCAATCCCTTCAGTAGTCACGATGCACCATGTATCATACAGTTGGTTGTATTCTTTGATTATTTGACATGACAGATCAAATAGAATAAGAGAAATTGGATTTTCCTTGGAGCATGTGTCACCAGCATGTTTGCCATCCCTTTTGCTGCTATACGTTGAGGTCATGGAATCATGTTTGTTTGTCTTTTAAGGCTCTGCGCAGTGATATTCTAGCATTGTCACTTTTCTGAAAACAATCACACCTGGACCAGACAATCCAAAATAAACAGAATGAGCACCGATCTGCACACGATGACATGTGTCAACTAAGACAGCGAGCCTGACCAACCGATCCGTTTGTCTCTTCTTATTTAATTTACAAACATGGATTACTAAATATCAAACTGAATACGAATCTTCACCGGATAGAATCACATGCATACAGTACACATCATACCATGTTCAGTAGTGTTCTCAAACGCACAACTCGACAATATTCCAGCAATATGAAGACGTTCTGTAAGTAAGAGTGTAAACCAGACAATCCTGTGATTGGTATCATAAGCATCTATCTACTCAACTGGGATACGATGACATATATGGATCCACATTCAGGCCATCCGTGTTGGTTCTACTGCACTAAAGTCACTGTTTAACTTTTGTCCAGATAGATACATGTGACATCTGTGATTGGATGAAATGGTGTAAACGTTTTATGTTTTGAAAGCACTTCCATTCAGTTACATTAACCGACTTTAATTTTATGTATTTAATTCAGTCATATCTGTCACCATGAGTTATTCTTATATGTGGATAGATATTTTCTTGAACGTGGCATTTGTTGTGGAACTGTTCAGCTTCCTGCACTCGTGCTATAGACAGGATAAGTTAGCCGGAATTTGTGATTTGTTGTTGTTTAAAGCCCAGACTGTACCCATGTGTACATTGAATGGCTGTTGATTGTCTGGATATTTGTCGTTTTTCTTTGTTTTTGCTTTTTTCTGTTTTTTGTTTTAAGTATAACATTAGTATAGAAGTCTATGGGGAAACATTCGGATTTGTGTAACCAGTCGGCTAAATGCAGCTGCGTACATTGCTTGAGACTCCCAGGAAACAGTAATCTCCAGGGTATAACTCCACAATACCCATCAATAGTTACTAGTGGCATGGGGACAGCTGAACTAACGATCCGACAATCTAAATTCTATCTGGGATATAGAATACTCTACGGTATCTGTAGAGCAAGCCAACATCGCCATAGACAAACATGGTGGGACGAGATTAAAAAATATTAAATCTTCTTCAGTCCAGATCAGGTGTCCACCCTGTTCACGAGGGCAAGAAGTGGAATCGATACGACTTTGTGCTCCATGTAGGCCTTTATGCCAGTTAATCTCGGACACACCAAGCGGTGATTTCCCCGAAGACACATGAGTGAGAAGTACTCGACAGTTATTAAAACTCAGCTTAGAGAGGATACAAATGTGTATTGATACATGTGATGGGCATGTTAGTTTTGCTACAGTGCGTGGTTAATATGTGACAACAAATCGTTATAAGAGAACAAACGACAAAACCCTTTTCATGTTTATACAAATTACAATTAATATAATTTGGGTTGGTTGTTCAACTCCGACTGTATAATGAACATAATACATAATTCTCATAGTTCTTGCAACATATCCACAAATTTTATACTTCCCTAAGGCGATCTTTTGCCAATAAAACCCGAATTAATGGGAACTATCTGATAATTGTGATTGTTCTTGTTAAAATTAAATGGTGGGAATCAGTATGCATCGGGACAGATTACACAAAATTACACACATGATAATTTACGCTCTTTTCACAAAGACTGAAATGTATCTGTTGTGCCCTAATAATTTTCGCAGTTTGCTGTTAATCGAACTGTTATGTGAGCTGGTATTTAACAGAAATATGAAACCGTATTTAATAAAAATTATTTAGATGCAACAAATATACTATAATCTGTACTTTACTGGGAAAGTGTAACCCAAATATAACATGACTTTCTGTTGCATATGTTATAGTGTCTAATTCAGGACAGCCATCATCCAAATATTTCTAAAATATCAACAAAAAATCCCCCCCCAAAAAAACCAAAACAAACAAACCATGTTTGTTGTTATTTAATCTGCATTCTTAATTTTTATCACTACCACAGCGTACATTGTCTAGTCAGCTACCTTGTTCCTCTTTGTTACTTCCATTAATTACTGCATATGACATTTATGGCCTTTATTGGTCATCCCCCTTGACTGTGTCTATCATCACATCAACTGTACAAGGAAGTGGTAATGTTTTCCTATCTCTTTTTTAAACTGTATATATAATGTGAGATGAGAGTGTGGATTCCGACTGTCTTTGTAGGGATGACCGTGAGCAGGATTATGCCGTTCGCAGGAAAGGCAGGGGTTGAACTGGAGGTCCGCACTCCTCATTCGCGTATACTTGTTTGTCACGTCTTGTGAAATCAACTAAAGAAGTTTGAACAACTAAACGATGCCTTCGTCTTCATCAACGTATTCATTTGTCTTCGTCAACGTAATATTCATCAAAATCATGAGCTAATTCACCACGAGCCGATGACTACAGGCACGCGTTGGCAACTGGTGTTCGAATCCGTCTGGAGTAACTTTTTAGGTTACTCTAGATCTTGAAACCTCTCTATGTGCCTACAATTAACATCATTTATCAAGGATGACTCCTCAAGTTCTACGTCAAATTGAAGACATTGTAAGCGTCTTGATCAACATGGATCCTGAAAGTCACCATCTTGAATAGAGATCATACAGCAACCACCTAATGGACAACCTACAAGTTAAGGAAGAAGCGAGATACCACAGACCAAGCAAGTAGGTACGTCTCTCCCACACAGATATTATAACAGCCATCAACACGGAGATCGTGTATTCATACTGAACACACCTTACTGACATCTTACGGATGGGCATTGCGCACAAGACAGCTCTTCAGGACTTACTTGTCTGTGTTGCCTTCAAAGGACACAGTTCAGGATATGGTATGTGTTATTGTTGATAAGTGCAACCAGGTATGTTTGATCGTAGACCAGTACATTACTACCTTTTTATCTATACCATAATGTATTTCGTGCATGTGAGCATTGATTACTTATATGGATATAGAATGAAGTCAGAATAGGGATATTCTTTTATCCAGATACCTACAACCACATTTTCTCATGTGTCAGTATTAAGATATTAACAGCAAAGTAATCGTCAGCATTTTATAATTTTGAAGTCAGAGTAGGGTTGTTATTAATGCTTCTTTATTGGGCATAGCACCCACAATATATTGGCAAGCTCTGTCAACGACACAGGAATAGCCCTCATTGTAGGAGTATGTTTTGTTTTTTATTGGGCATAGCACCCGCACTATATGTGCAAGCTCCGTCACAGACACGGGAAGAGCACCCATCATACTTAAAAGGGCAGCAGTACCCACAAGTACCGCCTGAGTCACGCGGTAAAGTTAGACTCTTGGTTTCAAATTTCTTAATGTGAAATATTTGCTGAGATGTTTAATACATACTTTTTATGACGCTAATCGTTATCATTGTTTGGTACTAGGACTCACTACAAAGCTAGACTCAAGATTTAAATATCTTTCTCTGAAATATTTATTAAATCCGTCCCAAGTAGCCAATACCTGAATGTGAAATGTACATTGCAACGATCATATGATTATTTTTCTGATGTCAGACTGACAAGATGATCACTCTATTACCGTCACTGCATAGATATATTTGCTGCACGGGAGGTCAACGACACCAAGATTTGCTTTACAGTGATTATGTACTGATTCACACTGTTGGTATTTATACAGCTTCCCTGCTATCAGTTTGGACTCAACTTATTTAAGGTTGAGGTCCAAACTTTACGGAACGGAGGGAAGTTGTTATAGTGTCTAATTCAGGACAGCCATCATCCAAATATTTCTTTAAAAAAGAACAAACTAAAATAAAAAAGCTATGTAACCAGGCCACATAAATCATTTGTTATTATTTAATCTACATTCTTAATTTTATCACTACCACAGCGTACATTGTCTAGTCAGCTACCTTGTTACTCTTTGTTACTTCCATTAATTACTGCATATGACATGTATGGCCTTTATTGGTCATCCCCCTTGGCTGTGTCTACCATCACATCAACTGTACAACCCGCTCACCTCATTCATGTATACTTGTTTGTCATGTCTTGTGAAATCAACTCAAGAAGTTTGAACAACTAAACGATGCCTTCGTCTTCATCAACGTATTCATTTGTCTTCGTCAACGTAATATTCATCAAAATCACGAGCTAATTCACCACGAGCCGATGACTACAGGCACGCGTTGACACATAGTATTATTGTAGGGTGTTCGAAATGTAATATATTTCTTTATCATGACATTGTTTTATGGCTAATCACTTCAGTAGTTACGATGCACCATGTATCATACAGTTGGTTGTATTCTTTGATTATTTGACATGACAGATCAAATAGAAAACGGATTTTCATTGGATTATGTTTCATCAGCTTGTTTGTCATCCCTTTACAACCATACGTTGAGGTCATGGAATCATGTGTGTTTGTCATTTAACGCTTTGCTCAGTATCTAAACAAATAGGTGATATATTCACACAAAACTATGTTACAAGTGTTCCATGGCTCCCACGTATAAATTATTGTTAATTATGTAAATTCGTTTGGTTGGTATTTATCAGGTTCCAACATTGACTCCACCGGTTGCACATATTACCTACTGTTGTAACTGGCGGTGCTCGCGGTTAAATGCTTTCAGCAAACATTGACACAAATTGAAAGTGTACCATATTCCCTCGCAGCAATGGAAAAGCGAAAGTGACGATTAGAAAACAGCATTACCTTTTTGCCTTGTTTTAGTGAGCGTGTCTTGTTTTACTCCTTTCTCAGCAATATTCCAGCGGCGGTCCTTAAATCAGAGTCTGGATCAGATAATCAAGTGACTGGCACTCGATCAAGATTGAGGAAGAGTCGAACGGGTCGTACGCAGCGCCCCTTAATGAATGCGTGTGGATGCGTGCGTCATGCGTGCAGGTGTGCAAACATAGAGATGTGCAAACATAAACTAGTGAATTTTTAGATAAAGATAGCATATAAGTATTGTCAGATTCAGCATTTTGTTACATGATACCCATTCATCTTCAGACTTCTACTGTAGTGTATCAGCCACACAGAAACCTCCGAATAGCTGACTGAGCGTAGTGGTATACGCATGTGTGCGTATGTATGTGACTTCATGTGCGTTCGAATGTGGCCCTTCATCTGTGCTGTGTGTGTGTGCGTGTGAGTGTGTTTTCTTGCGTGTGTGCATGTCGGTGTGAGTGTGTATTTAAGTGTCCTTGTCCCTTTGTACTTTTTGTGTTTGTATATCACTGTAACAACTGACAGTGCGTTTGTGAAGAGCAGGATACGCTAAACTTTTGTGCTGTCATCACTCATAATACAGACGGAAACGCACAGTGGTATCTACGTTTAGTAGGGATTGTGTTCAGGTATCAGGACATGCCAAAGACTAAAATGAAGTGTTGAAACAACTGGACGTGCGAATGGACTTAGCATAGAAGGTTTCCAGAAGGGTTTGGGGCATGCTTGACATCATGTTGGCAACAACGTAGCATGAATGTTACCCACTTTTCATAGAATGGGAGACTACTCTCGAAAGAAGTCCATAGCATACCACGTGTAAGAAGAATTGCCCTATAAATGAAGTGTAGGAACGCGTCTAGAGTGCCTAAAGGCGGGTACGCTACTGTGTATGCAAGCTTTTGACTTGTAATGAGCGGCTTTTACTTCCGGGCTAGCAATAATGCACATATTACACGACGGGGAAAACCGGACATCACCTATAATTATCATTTGGAAATTGACCCCCGAGCTTTCGGTCTTATCAGCGATCGATTAAACCACTGAGCTACCCCACTGCCCATTACATGCAATAAGCATCCGAACTATACTTTGACTTTGACAAAGGTGAGATTCTTCGTCAATGCATGGGTTTTCACGGATTTATTTGATTTTGACTTTCCAGAGCCTAGATAACATCACACAAAGGTATTTAAAACATTTGAACCACCACAGAAACAAATTAACCTCACGGCTCCGACCAAACGTATCAACCAATGTCACATTCCTAATACACAGTGCCACCTACATCAAACGGAGAATTATTCATATCGTTAAAATCCCACTTTTATGACAGCGAGGTTTCCGTATCATTGCACTCAGATGAAATGTCCACTTGTTACTACCGCCCCCTCGGTTGTCATCCGGGATCGTGAGACAAAGCAGTCTATTATTCTACCCTTAGTTCCCAAATGGCTTGTCAATGCGACTACATCCGTCCAACTGTCCATAGGTCCCTTGTGTGTGATGAGGGATAGAATGATTAGTACCCTTTGGCTGATGTTATCTTTCCATCAAGATTCTCCTACCCATTTGACAAGAGCCGATAAACAGCAAATAACCAACTGAATGAACTAATGGGGTACCTGGGGAGTTTGTTTTAGTAAATTGTCACGTTTGTTTTAAAATGTTCATCTGGTGTTCTTGTAATTCACATTTATATCAGCCAAAGGTAAAATAAATAAGATAAAGTGTTAAATGGAACTTGTAAAATTTAGAATAAAATTCATTTGAGTGAGTGAGTGAATGTGTGGGTAGCTGGGTGAGTGAGTGAGTATGGATTTCGCTGCTTTTTAGCAATATAACGAGAGGGCACCAGGAATGGGTTTAACACATTGTACACGTGTGATAATTGGACCCGGGTCTTCAGCGTGCAGGGCGAGCGCTTTAATCCCTAGTCTAACCCATCGCCCAAAAATAATTTGAGGAAATAAAGTTTGATGAAGCGATTTCTCAGATGTTCCTTATTTAACGCAGCACTCAGTATTAATGTCTAAATATGTTAAATTGATAAATGGAATCTGGACCAGACAAGTCAGTGACTGACAAAATGAGAATTAGTGACACGTCCCCATCAATTCACCAAACCAGATAAGTATGCGGTTCGTTTAGTCGCCTCTTACAAGCATAGCGTATCCGGATATATGAAAATAACACGCTAATATACTACATTTTCTAATCAGTGCCATGCTACACAAACAGGATTTTGTCACGCACAGCACAAGTATGTTGCTACCTATTTATATTTCACTCAGAGCGCAAGATCAGCACAGTTTAAGAAACAAAACACAGGGTCATGACATCAACAAAGTGTTTTTGCCTATGCATGTGAAGAAGACGTGCATAATATCGGCACACAAACCCTATCATTCTCACAAGAACACCTTTTGTTAATGCTAAAAGAATACAATATTCCAAGACTATCTCATAAAACTGTCCATAGATTAGAAGGTGAATTGACAGCTCATATATACTATTACCCCTTAAACGGTTTATACCCTGACATGAGTCCTGGTCCAGATCGACATTCCGCGGAATTTATCAAACGTTCTGCGACTGACCTTGGATAATACTTCCTCAAATGACAGTAATGAACTATTGTCAGTATCACAAAGACATGGACTGAAAACATGTATACCAAAATGGAATTTACCTGGGGAACATTTGACAAACTTGGGTCCATGCATTGGTGATAGTAAGGACAAATGTGTGATCTTTTGGACTATAGTAGACAGTAGGGGCATTTGGTACACTTCACAGTTTTTTGTTAATGGTTTGTATCCACCTTATCAACATATCTGTGTGTTGTCGTCAAGGCGACTCTTTCTGTCCTTACATGTCACATTGTGCGCAGAAATACTACCAGCTGAGGTATAAAAACAACGAATACATAAACAGTCTTCAGTTTGCTAATACTGAATATTCACTCTGACAACTTTCAGATGAAACAACTCCTAAACACTATATGTTCCAAGTTCTTTTGCTTTGCAAAAAATCACATTTAAAAGCTACGAGCATCACGACAGGATAAAAACTAATAATATAGGTGACCATCTGTGCAAAATGATTCAGAGTGATATAAAAATAGCTCTCAACAAGACTATTTGACCAAAACGGGTACCCTCAACATTCCAACAGTCAACATTGTCTTTATGTCGAACAGTATTCGTGCACATCCAGGAACATGAATACCTCTCTCGTATACCTCTTTTACAAAGATGTCAAAATAAGTAATACCAAAACCAACATTACTTTCACGTTTGATCAGTGCCTCTGTAAACATATTTAACATTTTTGTGATAGATATTTGGAAGGCATTTAAACATTTGATGAATCAAAGACATAAAGAGTGTCCGATGCAGTTCCATACTTTGACTCGCATGTATGTGCCGGTATTGTTTCAGATGAATAGTTGACTAGTTTTTGCATGTATCTTTGACAGGGAGCCAAAACGATAACCTGACTCGACCATTATTTGAACCTGATTCGTAAACGTGTCCTCTTCATTTACAATACAATAGCCTGTGCTTTTCAGCATATATTTCGTATGAATATTGAAAGGGTTCTCTTGCTTATATTTATTGCGTGAATTACGACATTTAATTTAGACAATGTGAAACGTGCAAGTGTGTTTGGTCGACCAGAATCTCCCTTAAAACTGCTGTCGCCGCAAATGTCAATAATTCTACCGAATTGTCACCATCTGTTCTCAACACTACTAACCACATAAGTCATTTTTATATTCATTTGCTGACGAAGTAAGTGTAAAATAATAATAAAATTGACCCCAATAGTAATTAAACAATTAGATAAAGATTGTCCGTGACTGAGACCTAGTCATGAAATATCAATGATACTAAGAGCATCATAATCGGTGACCTCCAATGGTGCTTTTAAAAATACTGGCAACATATTATCTGTGATGAGAGTGGGACTTGCCTATTGTTTGAACCCAAGTACGGCCTGCTGTAAATTAACAGATTAAATCCACGTGCAGTAAAGGATTCTTCGAGCATTTTATATGGTATAATACAAAATACTTGACTAAGTGTACTAACTTGAAGAAGAATGGTGTGTAAAACGGATACTATTTTGTACACAATAGCGATAATCCGAAACTTTTGGATCTTTTTTAACTTCAGTACATACATATATTTTCTAATGACTGCTAAACAAGATTTTCATTTCGCTGTGAAACTGACCTGTCGAAGCCAACGTTTGTATTTTTAATTTTATTCTACTGTCTCCATTTATGCCATTTCGTATATCATCTGAAAAAAATTAACAAGGTTCACACTATTTTCTATAAAATATAGATAGACATCACGTGATAGAAATAAGCACTTTAGGTGTGACAGTGAACACGTATCGTTTAAAATGTCTGAAATTCTTGTTTTACTGAGAGGCTTCCGTTTTGAATTTTAAATCTAACACATATCAAATATAGATTAAGAATAAATCTGAGATTGAGTTTAAAGTAATCAAAAGAACATAAATTTAGTTTGATAGCAGATCATCTTAATGAAGTTTTCAAGTTCCAAACAGTTTCGTACCAAGAACCTCTGTCAACAATGATGAAACTGAGCGTTCGCAGTCGAGAAACGTATCTGTTCCGTCAGTCGATGGTCAGGACCCGTTCATCTGGTTGACCAAATCGCTCGGATTAATGAGGTTCCTCTTCCTGTGCTACAGACATGTTCGTCATGCGAACAGACTGTCCGTTATACCAGATTGACCGTTTGCTGGCAGGTATGTAACGTATCAGGTATTGGAGTCTTGGACCAGAGCTATATGTACCTGGTCGTTGCTATGTATTGAAGCATTATATTCTCTTGAAAACGGGGCCTGACAACCATGGAAAATCGTTTTCTATTTCGTACGGGCTGCTGACACGCCATGAGTACCTATACATGTTCATGACGCTAAATTCTCTCTGCAGCGTCAATACAGATGTGATCAAATTCTACTTCATCTAAAACAAAATGTGTTCTTGAAGACATACAAGCATGCACTGATTTCTGCAAAGTCGCAACAAGAGTTAGCAATGGACTATTTGATGTGATTGTGTGTGTTCATTTAGGTTTGGGCGCGTCCTATGTAGTTTGTTTTATATATAAACTCGGCTTTCTTTTCCGTATTTTGGCTCAACACGTTGCCAGTGAACCGAATTTCAATGTGCATATAAAAGATTATAATTTCATTTATTACCTGAACATTTTGGTTTCTGAAACTGTAAGTTTGTTGTATAATTATATTACTTGTTTTACATTTTGAAAATACGTGAAGATTTATCCAAACAGTGTATAATATAAAGGAAACGGAAATATTCGATAATGGTACTGACCTTTTAACACGTTCCACCAATAGATAATACGGCTCTGTTAGTACTCGCTACCTACAAGTACGGTTTTCCCGCCAACTGGTGTTAATCCACCTGTGATGCCTGTGTACTCGGTACTTCTTTCTCACGACCGCAACCAAACAATACCATCCCTCCACAGCCGGCGATGACGTCGTTTGAACTTCCAAAGCGTTGGAGCAGGTTTGGTCAGTGGCATCCGCCTTCCCTTCTCAAACTCTTCCCATTTCCTATCGTATTTTACAGTAGTAGACTCTTTTCCACGTGGCCAATTGGCTGATTGCTTGTGAAGTTCATGACTGTCAAAGAGGCGGCTTTAACCAATCAGATTTCGCACTCCGAAATGTGCATTACGGGTCATTTCAAAATGTCCTCCAGATTACGCATTTGTTACATTCACACTTTAACAGCGAGGCGGTGCACTTTGTTGTGTAAAATTTATTACCCCCAAGTCCCATGCCCCACCTTAAACGGTGGAGAGCCGTGTACTCTAACCCTGTCCCTTGGGACCCATGGATCGTGTCAGTGTGATTACCCAACCCCATATGCAGGTCATTTGGTGACAGGGGAGCGGCCCTACCATTCCCTCACTTAATGCCCCTAGTTCCAAGTCCGCGCTCACCGAGAGCAAATCGCGACCCATCCACTCCACGCGTTAAACAAAGACCGGAAGTTAACCCGACGCCATAATGCAATATTTCCATTATGAGGGGGTTTATTGGAGGCGATCAAACATTACTACCCGATCACTTCCGACAACAGAGCATTAATTAAGGAAAAAATTGTTATTTTCCGTATCTGAAATCATTTCTTCATGTTAAATGCTGTTTAGGATTGGCTCGACGACCGGCCGTGCTATGTGGTCGTCCGTCTGTATAGAATAGGCTATAATAACATATAAGCAGGTTAGACTCAGCAACTAGTGGTAAGGTTATATGGCTGATATTATCGTGTATCACGACTTTGTATGAAATGAATTGGTCTGCTACAGTCACACATCCTTCACCAACTTTACGATGTAAAAACGTGCCCATGTAAAGCGCTTTGACATGAAAAACCTATGATCTTGATGTTACATCATTGTAATATACTTAGTTCAAAATGGTCAAACATGGATTAAAATCGTTTGTTCGTGTTAAATATTTGGCTAACTGATTAATCAAGAACCGAAAATGTTCATTAACATGATCTTAGTGACCAAAAGAGGAAAGTTTGATCAGAGACCGTATTTATATGGTTTCTGATTTAGTACCATGAATTAAACCAAGATATTGTCTGTGGAATCTTTGTCGCCCTGTTACAGATTATACGGAGCTGGCTGGATCTGATATTTGTAAACCAACTTGATTTTGATTACGTAAAACACATTTTCCACATTTATTGTACAGGAATAAAAGTGACTCCGAACGATAGGATAGTGGTAACATGATCCGACCATGGAGGTCAAGCTTCTCAGGGGAACTTTTTCGTGTCGCCGAGATGAGAACTCCGAAGGCAACCCCCCAGAGGAAAATTACATGTTTATGTTAGCAGAGCTCCCCTCCTACCTTGGGTCTCATTAGTGAGAAATTCGAAAAAAATCTTCGACAAAACATAACACTTTACACTCCCCTCTAACACACTCGACTGCACATCAACAAGTCCAAATATTTGGTGCAGCGGTGAGGTTCTGTTGCATTCTATGCACAGAATCATCAAGTGCGTTTCAGTCTGCACGTTTCAGTGTTACAGTCTGCATGATTTTTGTAACAACAGTATGGCCACAGTTTACATATTTAAAACATTCATTCTAGTAGTGTTTATGCTACAGTGTAACACGGACATTATATCAGACAACGAAGATTTTACAATTCCTGTAGATGTTAGAGATCCTTCTTAGTCTACAAATACTGTTGCTGTTAGAGTTCCTTCTTAGCCTAGAATTACTGTAGATGTTAGAGTTCCTTCTTAGTCTACAATTATTGTTGCTGTTAGAGTTCCTTCTTAGTCTACAATTACTGTAGATGTTAGAGTTCCTTCTTAGTCTACAATTACTGTAGATGTTAGAGTTCTTTCTTAGTCTATAATTACTGTAGATGTTAGAGTTCCTTCTTAGTCTACAATTATTGTTGCTGTTAGAGTTCCTTCTTAGTCTACAATTACTGTAGATGTTAGAGTTCCTTCTCAGTCTAGAATTATTGTTGCTGTTAGAGCTCCTTCTTAGTCTAGAATTACTGTAGATGTTAGAGTTCCTTCTTAGTCTAGAATTACTGTAGATGTTAGAGTTCTTTCTTAGTCTACAATTACTGTAGATGTTAGAGTTCCTTCTTAGTCTAGAATTATTGTTGCTGTTAGAGTTCCTTCTTAGTCTACAATTACTGTAGATGTTAGAGTTCCTTCTTAGTCTACAATTATTGTTGCTGTTAGAGTTCCTTCTTAGTCTGGAATTACTGTAGATGTTAGAGTTCCTTCTTAGTCTACAATTACTGTAGATGTTAGAGTTCTTTCTTAGTCTAGAATTACTGTAGATGTTACAGTACCTTCTAAGTCTACAATTACTGTAGATGTTAGAGTTCCTTCTTAGTCTACAATTATTGTTGCTGTTAGAGTTCCTTCTTAGTCTACAATTACTGTAGATGTTAGAGTTCCTTCTTAGTCTAGAATTACTGTTGCTGTTAGAGTTCCTTCTTAGTCTAGAATTACTGTAGATGTTAGAGTTCCTTCTTAGTCTACAATCATTGTTGCTGCTAGAGTTCCTTCTTAGTCTAGAATTACTGTAGATGTTAGAGTTCCTTCTCAGTCTAGAATTATTGTAGATGTTAGAGTTCTTTCTTAGTCTATAATTACTGTAGATGTTAGAGTTCCTTCTTAGTCTAGAAGTATTGTTGCTGTTAGAGTTCCGTCTTAGTCTACAATTACTGTAGATGTTGGAGTTCCTTCTTAGTCTAGAATTATTGTTGCTGTTAGAGTTCCTTCTTAGTCTAGAATTACTGCAGATGTTAAAATTCCTTCTTAGTCTACAATTACTGTAGATGTTAGAGTTCCTTCTTAGTCTAGAATTACTGTAGATGTTAGAGTTCCTTCTTAGTCTACAATTACTGTAGATGTTCGAGTTCCTTCTTAGTCTATAATTACTATAGAGGTTAGAGTTCCTTCTTAGTCTACAATTACTTTAGATGTTAGAGTTCCTTCTTAGTCTACAATTATTGTTGCTGTTAGAGTTCCTTCTTAGTCTACAATTACTGTAGATGTTAGAGTTCCTTCTTAGTCTACAATTACTATAGATGTTAGAGTTCTTTCTTAGTCTAGAATTACTGTAGATGTTACAGTACCTTCTTAGTCTATAATTACTGTAGATGTTAGAGTTCCTTCTTAGTCTACAATTATTGTTGCTGTTAGAGTTCCTTCTTAGTCTAGAATTACTGTAGATGTTAGAGATCCTTCTTAGTCTAGAATTACTGTAGATGTTAGAGTTCTTTCTTAGTCTATAATTACTGCAGTTGTTAGAGTTCCTTCTTAGTCTACAATTACTGTAGATGTTAGAGTTTCTTCTTAGTCTACAATTATTGTTGCTGTTAGAGTTCCTTCTTAGTCTACAATTATTGTTGCTGTTAGAGTTCCTTCTTAGTCTACAACTATTGCTGCTGTTAGAGTTCCTTCTTAGTCTAGAACTACTGTAGATGTTAGAGTTCCTTCTTAGTCTACAATTACTGTAGATGTTAGAGTTCCTTCTTAGTCTAGAATTATTGTTGCTGTTAGAGTTCCTTCTTAGTCTACAACTATTGTTGCTGTTAGAGTTCCTTCTTAGTCTAGAATTACTGTAGATGTTAGAGTTCCTTCTTAGTCTACAATTACTGTAGATGTTAGAGTTCCTTCTTAGTCTACAATTATTGTTGCTGTTAGAGTTCCTTCTTAGTCTACAATTATTGTTGCTGTTAGAGTTCCTTCTTAGTCTAGAATTACTGTAGATGTTAGAGTTCTTTCTTAGTCTAGAATTACTGTAGATGTTAGAGTTCCTTCTTAGTCTACAATTATTGTTGCTGTTAGAGCTCCTTCTTAGTCTACAATTACTGTAGATGTTAGAGCTCCTTCTTAGTCTAGAATTACTGTAGATGTTAGAGTTCTTTCTTAGTCTAGAATTACTGTAGATGTTAGAGTTCCTTCTTAGTCTACAATTATTGTTGCTGTTAGAGTTCCTTCTTAGTCTACAGTTACTGTAGATGTTAGAGTTCCTTCTCAGTCTAGAATTATTGTTGCTTTTAGAGTTCCTTCTTAGTCTACAATTACTGTTGCTGTTAGAGTTCCTTCTTAGTCTACAATTACTGTTGCTGTTAGAGTTCCTTCTTAGTCTAGAATTATTGTTGCTGTTGGAGTTCCTTCTTAGTCTACAATTACTGTAGATGTAAGAGTTCCTTCTTAGTCTAGAATTATTGTTGCTGTTAGAGTTCCTTCTTAGTCTAAAATTACTGTAGATGTTAGAGTTCTTTCTTAGTCTAGAATTACCGTAGATGTTACAGTACCTTCTAAGTCTACAATTACTGTAGATGTTAGAGTTCCTTCTTAGTCTACAATTATTGTTGCTGTTAGAGTTCCTTCTTAGTCTACAATTACTGTAGATGTTAGAGTTCCTTCTTAGTCTACAATTACTGTAGATGTTAGAGTTCCTTCTTAGTCTAGAATTATTGTTGCTGTTAGAGTTCCTTCTTAGTCTACAACTTTTGTTGCTGTTAGAGTTCCTTCTTAGTCTACAATTACTGTAGATGTTAGAGTTCTTTCTTAGTCTACAATTACTGTAGATGTTAGAGTTCCTTCTTAGTCTAGAATTATTGTTGCTGTTAGAGTTCCTTCTTAGTCTACAATTATTGTTGCTGTTAGAGTTCCTTCTTAGTCTAGAATTACTGTAGATGTTAGAGTTCTTTCTTAGTCTAGAATTACTGTAGATGTTAGAGTTCCTTCTTAGTCTACAATTACTGTTGCTGTTAGAGTTCCTTCTTAGTCTAGAATTACTGTAGATGTTAGAGCTCCTTCTTAGTCTAGAATTACTGTAGATGTTAGAGTTCTTTCTTAGTCTAGAATTACTGTAGATGTTAGAGTTCCTTCTTAGTCTACAATTATTGTTGCTGTTAGAGTTCCTTCTTAGTCTACAATTACTGTAGATGTTAGAGTTCCTTCTCAGTCTAGAATTATTGCTGCTGTTAGAGTTCCTTCTTAGTCTAGAATTACTGTAAATGTTAGAGTTCCTTCTTAGTCTACAATTATTGTTGCTGTTAGAGTTCCTTCTTAGTCTACAATTACTGTAGATGTTAGAGTTCCTTCTTAGTCTAGAATTATTGTTGCTGTTAGAGCTCCTTCTTAGTCTACAATTACTGTAGATGTTAGAATTCCTTCTTAGTCTACAATTATTGTTGCTGTTAGAGTTCCTTCTTAGTCTACAATTATTGTTGCTGTTAGAGTTCCTTCTTAGTCTAGAATTACTGTAAATGTTAGAGTTCCTTCTTAGTCTACAATTATTGTTGCTGTTAGAGTTCCTTCTTAGTCTACAATTACTGTAGATGTTAGAATTCCTTCTTAGTCTACAATTATTGTTGCTGTTAGAGTTCCTTCTTAGTCTACAATTATTGTTGCTGTTAGAGTTCCTTCTTAGTCTAGAATTACTGTAGATGTTAGAGTTCCTTCTTAGTCTAGAATTACTGTAGATGTTAGAGTTCTTTCTTAGTCTAGAATTACTGTAGATGTTAGAGTTCCTTCTTAGTCTACAATTATTGTTGCTGTTAGAGTTCCTTCTTAGTCTAGAATTACTGTAGATGTTGGAGTTCCTTCTTAGTCTACAAGTATTGTTGCTGTTAGAGTTCCTTCTTAGTCTAGAATTACTGTAGATGTTGGAGTTCCTTCTTAGTCTACAAGTATTGTTGCTGTTAGAGTTCCTTCTTAGTCTACAATTACTGTAGATGTTAGAGTTCCTTCTTAGTCTACAATTACTGTAGATGTTAGAGTTCCTTCTTAGTCTAGAATTATTGTTGCTGTTAGAGTTCCTTCTTAGTCTACAACTTTTGTTGCTGTTAGAGTTCCTTCTTAGTCTACAATTACTGTAGATGTTAGAGTTCTTTCTTAGTCTACAATTACTGTAGATGTTAGAGTTCCTTCTTAGTCTAGAATTATTGTTGCTGTTAGAGTTCCTTCTTAGTCTAGAATTACTGTAGATGTTAGAGTTCCTTCTTAGTCTACAATTACTGTTGCTGTTAGAGTTCCTTCTTAGTCTAGAATTACTGTAGATGTTAGAGCTCCTTCTTAGTCTAGAATTACTGTTGCTGTTAGAGTTCCTTCTTAGTCTAGAATTACTGTAGATGTTAGAGCTCCTTCTTAGTCTAGAATTACTGTAGATGTTAGAGTTCTTTCTTAGTCTAGAATTACTGTAGATGTTAGAGTTCCTTCTTAGTCTAGAATTACTGTAAATGTTAGAGTTCCTTCTTAGTCTACAATTATTGTTGCTGTTAGAGTTCCTTCTTAGTCTACAATTACTGTAGATGTTAGAGTTCCTTCTTAGTCTAGAATTATTGTTGCTGTTAGAGTTCCTTCTTAGTCTACAACTATTGTTGCTGTTAGAGTTCCTTCTTAGTCTAGAATTACTGTAGATGTTAGAGTTCCTTCTTAGTCTACAATTACTGTAGATGTTAGAGTTCCTTCTTAGTCTAGAATTATTGTTGCTGTTAGAGTTCCTTCTTAGTCTACAATTATTGTTGCTGTTGGAGTTCCTTCTTAGTCTAGAATTACTGTAGATGTTAGAGTTCTTTCTTAGTCTAGAATTACTGTAGATGTTAGAGTTCCTTCTTAGTCTACAATTATTGTTGCTGTTAGAGTTCCTTCTTAGTCTACAATTACTGTAGATGTTAGAGCTCCTTCTTAGTCTAGAATTACTGTAGATGTTAGAGTTCTTTCTTAGTCTAGAATTACTGTAGATGTTAGAGTTCCTTCTTAGTCTACAATTATTGTTGCTGTTAGAGTTCCTTCTTAGTCTACAGTTACTGTAGATGTTAGAGTTCCTTCTCAGTCTAGAATTATTGTTGCTTTTAGAGTTCCTTCTTAGTCTAGAATTACTGTAAATGTTAGAGTTCCTTCTTAGTCTACAATTATTGTTGCTGTTAGAGTTCCTTCTTAGTCTACAATTACTGTGGATGTTAGAGTTCCTTCTTAGTCTAGAATTATTGTTGCTGTTAGAGTTCCTTCTTAGTCTACAATTACTGTTGCTGTTAGAGTTCCTTCTTAGTCTACAATTACTGTTGCTGTTAGAGTTCCTTCTTAGTCTAGAATTATTGTTGCTGTTGGAGTTCCTTCTTAGTCTACAATTACTGTAGATGTAAGAGTTCCTTCTTAGTCTAGAATTATTGTTGCTGTTAGAGTTCCTTCTTAGTCTAAAATTACTGTAGATGTTAGAGTTCTTTCTTAGTCTAGAATTACTGTAGATGTTACAGTACCTTCTAAGTCTACAATTACTGTAGATGTTAGAGTTCCTTCTTAGTCTACAATTATTGTTGCTGTTAGAGTTCCTTCTTAGTCTACAATTACTGTAGATGTTAGAGTTCCTTCTTAGTCTACAATTACTGTAGATGTTAGAGTTCCTTCTTAGTCTAGAATTATTGTTGCTGTTAGAGTTCCTTCTTAGTCTACAACTTTTGTTGCTGTTAGAGTTCCTTCTTAGTCTACAATTACTGTAGATGTTAGAGTTCTTTCTTAGTCTACAATTACTGTAGATGTTGGAGTTCCTTCTTAGTCTAGAATTATTGTTGCTGTTAGAGTTCCTTCTTAGTCTACAATTATTGTTGCTGTTAGAGTTCCTTCTTAGTCTAGAATTACTGTAGATGTTAGAGTTCTTTCTTAGTCTAGAATTACTGTAGATGTTAGAGTTCCTTCTTAGTCTACAATTACTTTTGCTGTTAGAGTTCCTTCTTAGTCTAGAATTACTGTAGATGTTAGAGCTCCTTCTTAGTCTAGAATTACTGTAGATGTTAGAGTTCTTTCTTAGTCTAGAATTACTGTAGATGTTAGAGTTCCTTCTTAGTCTACAATTATTGTTGCTGTTAGAGTTCCTTCTTAGTCTACAATTACTGTAGATGTTAGAGTTCCTTCTCAGTCTAGAATTATTGCTGCTGTTAGAGTTCCTTCTTAGTCTAGAATTACTGTAAATGTTAGAGTTCCTTCTTAGTCTACAAGTATTGTTGCTGTTAGAGTTCCTTCTTAGTCTAGAATTACTGTAGATGTTGGAGTTCCTTCTTAGTCTACAAGTATTGTTGCTGTTAGAGTTCCTTCTTAGTCTACAATTACTGTAGATGTTAGAGTTCCTTCTTAGTCTACAATTACTGTAGATGTTAGAGTTCCTTCTTAGTCTAGAATTATTGTTGCTGTTAGAGTTCCTTCTTAGTCTACAACTTTTGTTGCTGTTAGAGTTCCTTCTTAGTCTACAATTACTGTAGATGTTAGAGTTCTTTCTTAGTCTACAATTACTGTAGATGTTAGAGTTCCTTCTTAGTCTAGAATTATTGTTGCTGTTAGAGTTCCTTCTTAGTCTACAATTATTGTTGCTGTTAGAGTTCCTTCTTAGTCTAGAATTACTGTAGATGTTAGAGTTCTTTCTTAGTCTAGAATTACTGTAGATGTTAGAGTTCCTTCTTAGTCTACAATTACTGTTGCTGTTAGAGTTCCTTCTTAGTCTAGAATTACTGTAGATGTTAGAGCTCCTTCTTAGTCTAGAATTACTGTAGATGTTAGAGTTCTTTCTTAGTCTAGAATTACTGTAGATGTTAGAGTTCCTTCTTAGTCTAGAATTACTGTAAATGTTAGAGTTCCTTCTTAGTCTACAATTATTGTTGCTGTTAGAGTTCCTTCTTAGTCTACAATTACTGTAGATGTTAGAGTTCCTTCTTAGTCTAGAATTATTGTTGCTGTTAGAGTTCCTTCTTAGTCTACAACTATTGTTGCTGTTAGAGTTCCTTCTTAGTCTAGAATTACTGTAGATGTTAGAGTTCCTTCTTAGTCTACAATTACTGTAGATGTTAGAGTTCCTTCTTAGTCTAGAATTATTGTTGCTGTTAGAGTTCCTTCTTAGTCTACAATTATTGTTGCTGTTAGAGTTCCTTCTTAGTCTAGAATTACTGTAGATGTTAGAGTTCTTTCTTAGTCTAGAATTACTGTAGATGTTAGAGTTCCTTCTTAGTCTACAATTATTGTTGCTGTTAGAGTTCCTTCTTAGTCTACAATTACTGTAGATGTTAGAGCTCCTTCTTAGTCTAGAATTACTGTAGATGTTAGAGTTCTTTCTTAGTCTAGAATTACTGTAGATGTTAGAGTTCCTTCTTAGTCTACAATTATTGTTGCTGTTAGAGTTCCTTCTTAGTCTACAATTATTGTTGCTGTTAGAGTTCCTTCTTAGTCTACAATTACTGTTGCTGTTAGAGTTCCTTCTTAGTCTAGAATTATTGTTGCTGTTGGAGTTCCTTCTTAGTCTACAATTACTGTAGATGTAAGAGTTCCTTCTTAGTCTAGAATTATTGTTGGTGTTAGAGTTCCTTCTTAGTCTAAAATTACTGTAGATGTTAGAGTTCTTTCTTAGTCTAGAATTACTGTAGATGTTACAGTACCTTCTAAGTCTACAATTACTGTAGATGTTAGAGTTCCTTCTTAGTCTACAATTATTGTTGCTGTTAGAGTTCCTTCTTAGTCTACAATTACTGTAGATGTTAGAGTTCCTTCTTAGTCTACAATTACTGTAGATGTTAGAGTTCCTTCTTAGTCTAGAATTATTGTTGCTGTTAGAGTTCCTTCTTAGTCTACAACTTTTGTTGCTGTTAGAGTTCCTTCTTAGTCTACAATTACTGTAGATGTTAGAGTTCTTTCTTAGTCTACAATTACTGTAGATGTTGGAGTTCCTTCTTAGTCTACAATTATTGTTGCTGTTAGAGTTCCTTCTTAGTCTACAATTATTGTTGCTGTTAGAGTTCCTTCTTAGTCTAGAATTACTGTAGATGTTAGAGTTCTTTCTTAGTCTAGAATTACTGTAGATGTTAGAGTTCCTTCTTAGTCTACAATTATTGTTGCTGTTAGAGTTCCTTCTTAGTCTACAATTACTGTAGATGTTAGAGTTCCTTCTCAGTCTAGAATTATTGCTGCTGTTAGAGTTCCTTCTTAGTCTAGAATTACTGTAAATGTTAGAGTTCCTTCTTAGTCTACAAGTATTGTTGCTGTTAGAGTTCCTTCTTAGTCTAGAATTACTGTAGATGTTGGAGTTCCTTCTTAGTCTACAAGTATTGTTGCTGTTAGAGTTCCTTCTTAGTCTACAATTACTGTAGATGTTAGAGTTCCTTCTTAGTCTACAATTACTGTAGATGTTAGAGTTCCTTCTTAGTCTAGAATTATTGTTGCTGTTAGAGTTCCTTCTTAGTCTACAACTTTTGTTGCTGTTAGAGTTCCTTCTTAGTCTACAATTACTGTAGATGTTAGAGTTCTTTCTTAGTCTACAATTACTGTAGATGTTAGAGTTCCTTCTTAGTCTAGAATTATTGTTGCTGTTAGAGTTCCTTCTTAGTCTACAATTATTGTTGCTGTTAGAGTTCCTTCTTAGTCTAGAATTACTGTAGATGTTAGAGTTCTTTCTTAGTCTAGAATTACTGTAGATGTTAGAGTTCCTTCTTAGTCTACAATTACTGTTGCTGTTAGAGTTCCTTCTTAGTCTAGAATTACTGTAGATGTTAGAGCTCCTTCTTAGTCTAGAATTACTGTAGATGTTAGAGTTCTTTCTTAGTCTAGAATTACTGTAGATGTTAGAGTTCCTTCTTAGTCTACAATTATTGTTGCTGTTAGAGTTCCTTCTTAGTCTACAATTACTGTAGATGTTAGAGTTCCTTCTCAGTCTAGAATTATTGCTGCTGTTAGAGTTCCTTCTTAGTCTAGAATTACTGTAAATGTTAGAGTTCCTTCTTAGTCTACAATTATTGTTGCTGTTAGAGTTCCTTCTTAGTCTACAATTACTGTAGATGTTAGAGTTCCTTCTTAGTCTAGAATTATTGTTGCTGTTAGAGCTCCTTCTTAGTCTACAATTACTGTAGATGTTAGAGTTCCTTCTTAGTCTAGAATTATTGTTGCTGTTAGAGTTCCTTCTTAGTCTACAATTACTGTAGATGTTAGAATTCCTTCTTAGTCTACAATTATTGTTGCTGTTAGAGTTCCTTCTTAGTCTAGAATTACTGTAAATGTTAGAGTTCCTTCTTAGTCTAGAATTACTGTAGATGTTAGAATTCCTTCTTAGTCTACAATTATTGTTGCTGTTAGAGTTCCTTCTTAGTCTACAATTATTGTTGCTGTTAGAGTTCCTTCTTAGTCTAGAATTACTGTAAATGTTAGAGTTCCTTCTTAGTCTACAATTATTGTTGCTGTTAGAGTTCCTTCTTAGTCTACAATTACTGTAGATGTTAGAGTTCCTTCTTAGTCTAGAATTATTGTTGCTGTTAGAGTTCCTTCTTAGTCTACAATTACTGTAGATGTTAGAATTCCTTCTTAGTCTACAATTATTGTTGCTGTTAGAGTTCCTTCTTAGTCTAGAATTACTGTAGATGTTAGAGTTCCTTCTTAGTCTAGAATTACTGTAGATGTTAGAGTTCTTTCTTAGTCTAGAATTACTGTAGATGTTAGAGTTCCTTCTTAGTCTACAATTATTGTTGCTGTTAGAGTTCCTTCTTAGTCTAGAATTACTGTAGATGTTGGAGTTCCTTCTTAGTCTACAAGTATTGTTGCTGTTAGAGTTCCTTCTTAGTCTAGAATTACTGTAGATGTTGGAGTTCCTTCTTAGTCTACAAGTATTGTTGCTGTTAGAGTTCCTTCTTAGTCTACAATTACTGTAGATGTTAGAGTTCCTTCTTAGTCTACAATTACTGTAGATGTTAGAGTTCCTTCTTAGTCTAGAATTATTGTTGCTGTTAGAGTTCCTTCTTAGTCTACAACTTTTGTTGCTGTTAGAGTTCCTTCTTAGTCTAGAATTACTGTAGATGTTAGAGTTCTTTCTTAGTCTACAATTACTGTAGATGTTAGAGTTCCTTCTTAGTCTAGAATTATTGTTGCTGTTAGAGTTCCTTCTTAGTCTACAATTATTGTTGCTGTTAGAGTTCCTTCTTAGTCTAGAATTACTGTAGATGTTAGAGTTCTTTCTTAGTCTAGAATTACTGTAGATGTTAGAGTTCCTTCTTAGTCTACAATTACTGTTGCTGTTAGAGTTCCTTCTTAGTCTACAATTACTGTAGATGTTAGAGCTCCTTCTTAGTCTAGAATTACTGTAGATGTTAGAGTTCTTTCTTAGTCTAGAATTACTGTAGATGTTAGAGTTCCTTCTTAGTCTAGAATTACTGTAAATGTTAGAGTTCCTTCTTAGTCTACAATTGTTGTTGCTGTTAGAGTTCCTTCTTAGTCTACAATTACTGTAGATGTTAGAGTTCCTTCTTAGTCTAGAATTATTGTTGCTGTTAGAGTTCCTTCTTAGTCTACAATTACTGTAGATGTTAGAATTCCTTCTTAGTCTACAATTATTGTTGCTGTTAGAGTTCCTTCTTAGTCTACAATTATTGTTGCTGTTAGAGTTCCTTCTTAGTCTAGAATTACTGTAGATGTTAGAGTTCCTTCTTAGTCTAGAATTACTGTAGATGTTAGAGTTCTTTCTTAGTCTAGAATTACTGTAGATGTTAGAGTTCCTTCTTAGTCTACAATTATTGTTGCTGTTAGAGTTCCTTCTTAGTCTAGAATTACTGTAGATGTTGGAGTTCCTTCTTAGTCTACAAGTATTGTTGCTGTTAGAGTTCCTTCTTAGTCTAGAATTACTGTAGATGTTGGAGTTCCTTCTTAGTCTACAAGTATTGTTGCTGTTAGAGTTCCTTCTTAGTCTACAATTACTGTAGATGTTGGAGTTCCTTCTTAGTCTACAATTACTGTAGATGTTAGAGTTCCTTCTTAGTCTAGAATTATTGTTGCTGTTAGAGTTCCTTCTTAGTCTACAACTTTTGTTGCTGTTAGAGTTCCTTCTCAGTCTACAATTACTGTAGATGTTAGAGTTCTTTCTTAGTCTACAATTACTGTAGATGTTAGAGTTCCTTCTTAGTCTAGAATTATTGTTGCTGTTAGAGTTCCTTCTTAGTCTACAATTATTGTTGCTGTTAGAGTTCCTTCTTAGTCTAGAATTACTGTAGATGTTAGAGTTCTTTCTTAGTCTAGAATTACTGTAGATGTTAGAGTTCCTTCTTAGTCTACAATTACTGTTGCTGTTAGAGTTCCTTCTTAGTCTAGAATTACTGTAGATGTTAGAGCTCCTTCTTAGTCTAGAATTACTGTAGATGTTAGAGTTCTTTCTTAGTCTAGAATTACTGTAGATGTTAGAGTTCCTTCTTAGTCTACAATTATTGTTGCTGTTAGAGTTCCTTCTTAGTCTACAATTATTGTTGCTGTTAGAGTTCCTTCTTAGTCTAGAATTACTGTAGATGTTAGAGCTCCTTCTTAGTCTAGAATTACTGTAGATGTTAGAGTTCTTTCTTAGTCTAGAATTACTGTAGATGTTAGAGTTCCTTCTTAGTCTAGAATTACTGTAAATGTTAGAGTTCCTTCTTAGTCTACAATTATTGTTGCTGTTAGAGTTCCTTCTTAGTCTACAATTACTGTAGATGTTAGAGTTCCTTCTTAGTCTAGAATTATTGTTGCTGTTAGAGTTCCTTCTTAGTCTACAATTACTGTAGATGTTAGAATTCCTTCTTAGTCTACAATTATTGTTGCTGTTAGAGTTCCTTCTTAGTCTACAATTATTGTTGCTGTTAGAGTTCCTTCTTAGTCTAGAATTACTGTAGATGTTAGAGTTCCTTCTTAGTCTAGAATTACTGTAGATGTTAGAGTTCTTTCTTAGTCTAGAATTACTGTAGATGTTAGAGTTCCTTCTTAGTCTACAATTATTGTTGCTGTTAGAGTTCCTTCTTAGTCTAGAATTACTGTAGATGTTGGAGTTCCTTCTTAGTCTACAAGTATTGTTGCTGTTAGAGTTCCTTCTTAGTCTAGAATTACTGTAGATGTTGGAGTTCCTTCTTAGTCTACAAGTATTGTTGCTGTTAGAGTTCCTTCTTAGTCTACAATTACTGTAGATGTTGGAGTTCCTTCTTAGTCTACAATTACTGTAGATGTTAGAGTTCCTTCTTAGTCTAGAATTATTGTTGCTGTTAGAGTTCCTTCTTAGTCTACAACTTTTGTTGCTGTTAGAGTTCCTTCTTAGTCTACAATTACTGTAGATGTTAGAGTTCTTTCTTAGTCTACAATTACTGTAGATGTTAGAGTTCCTTCTTAGTCTAGAATTATTGTTGCTGTTAGAGTTCCTTCTTAGTCTACAATTATTGTTGCTGTTAGAGTTCCTTCTTAGTCTAGAATTACTGTAGATGTTAGAGTTCTTTCTTAGTCTAGAATTACTGTAGATGTTAGAGTTCCTTCTTAGTCTACAATTACTGTTGCTGTTAGAGTTCCTTCTTAGTCTAGAATTACTGTAGATGTTAGAGCTCCTTCTTAGTCTAGAATTACTGTAGATGTTAGAGTTCTTTCTTAGTCTAGAATTACTGTAGATGTTAGAGTTCCTTCTTAGTCTAGAATTACTGTAAATGTTAGAGTTCCTTCTTAGTCTACAATTATTGTTGCTGTTAGAGTTCCTTCTTAGTCTAGAATTACTGTAGATGTTAGAGTTCCTTCTTAGTCTAGAATTACTGTAGATGTTAGAGTTCTTTCTTAGTCTAGAATTACTGTAGATGTTAGAGTTCCTTCTTAGTCTACAATTATTGTTGCTGTTAGAGTTCCTTCTTAGTCTACAATTACTGTAGATGTTAGAGTTCCTTCTTAGTCTAGAATTATTGTTGCTGTTAGAGCTCCTTCTTAGTCTACAATTACTGTAGATGTTAGAATTCCTTCTTAGTCTACAATTATTGTTGCTGTTAGAGTTCCTTCTTAGTCTACAATTATTGTTGCTGTTAGAGTTCCTTCTTAGTCTAGAATTACTGTAAATGTTAGAGTTCCTTCTTAGTCTACAATTATTGTTGCTGTTAGAGTTCCTTCTTAGTCTAGAATTACTGTAGATGTTGGAGTTCCTTCTTAGTCTACAAGTATTGTTGCTGTTAGAGTTCCTTCTTAGTCTACAATTACTGTAGATGTTGGAGTTCCTTCTTAGTCTACAATTACTGTAGATGTTAGAGTTCCTTCTTAGTCTAGAATTATTGTTGCTGTTAGAGTTCCTTCTTAGTCTACAACTTTTGTTGCTGTTAGAGTTCCTTCTTAGTCTACAATTACTGTAGATGTTAGAGTTCTTTCTTAGTCTACAATTACTGTAGATGTTAGAGTTCCTTCTTAGTCTAGAATTATTGTTGCTGTTAGAGTTCCTTCTTAGTCTACAATTATTGTTGCTGTTAGAGTTCCTTCTTAGTCTAGAATTACTGTAGATGTTAGAGTTCTTTCTTAGTCTAGAATTACTGTAGATGTTAGAGTTCCTTCTTAGTCTACAATTACTGTTGCTGTTAGAGTTCCTTCTTAGTCTAGAATTACTGTAGATGTTAGAGCTCCTTCTTAGTCTAGAATTACTGTAGATGTTAGAGTTCTTTCTTAGTCTAGAATTACTGTAGATGTTAGAGTTCCTTCTTAGTCTACAATTATTGTTGCTGTTAGAGTTCCTTCTTAGTCTAGAATTACTGTAGATGTTAGAGTTCTTTCTTAGTCTAGAATTACTGTAGATGTTAGAGTTCCTTCTTAGTCTACAATTACTGTTGCTGTTAGAGTTCCTTCTTAGTCTAGAATTACTGTAGATGTTAGAGTTCCTTCTTAGTCTAGAATTACTGTAGATGTTAGAGTTCTTTCTTAGTCTAGAATTACTGTAGATGTTAGAGTTCCTTCTTAGTCTACAATTATTGTTGCTGTTAGAGTTCCTTCTTAGTCTACAATTACTGTAGATGTTAGAGTTCCTTCTCAGTCTAGAATTATTGCTGCTGTTAGAGTTCCTTCTTAGTCTAGAATTACTGTAAATGTTAGAGTTCCTTCTTAGTCTACAATTATTGTTGCTGTTAGAGTTCCTTCTTAGTCTACAATTACTGTAGATGTTAGAGTTCCTTCTTAGTCTAGAATTATTGTTGCTGTTAGAGCTCCTTCTTAGTCTACAATTACTGTAGATGTTAGAATTCCTTCTTAGTCTACAATTATTGTTGCTGTTAGAGTTCCTTCTTAGTCTACAATTATTGTTGCTGTTAGAGTTCCTTCTTAGTCTAGAATTACTGTAAATGTTAGAGTTCCTTCTTAGTCTACAATTATTGTTGCTGTTAGAGTTCCTTCTTAGTCTACAATTACTGTAGATGTTAGAGTTCCTTCTTAGTCTAGAATTATTGTTGCTGTTAGAGTTCCTTCTTAGTCTACAATTACTGTAGATGTTGGAATTCCTTCTTAGTCTACAATTATTGCTGCTGTTAGAGTTCCTTCTTAGTCTACAATTATTGTTGCTGTTAGAGTTCCTTCTTAGTCTAGAATTACTGTAGATGTTAGAGTTCCTTCTTAGTCTAGAATTACTGTAGATGTTAGAGTTCTTTCTTAGTCTAGAATTACTGTAGATGTTAGAGTTCCTTCTTAGTCTACAATTATTGTTGCTGTTAGAGTTCCTTCTTAGTCTAGAATTACTGTAGATGTTGGAGTTCCTTCTTAGTCTACAAGTATTGTTGCTGTTAGAGTTCCTTCTTAGTCTAGAATTACTGTAGATGTGAGAGTTCTTTCTTAGTCTACAATTACTGTAGATGTTAGAGTTCCTTCTTAGTCTAGAATTATTGTAGCTGTTTGAGTTCCGTCTTAGTTTACAATTACTGTAGATGTTAGAGTTCCTTCTTAGTCTACAATTATTGTTGCTGTTAGAGTTCCTTCTTAGTCTACAGTTATTGTTGCTGTTAGATTTCCGTCTTAGTCTACAATTACTGTAGACGTTCGAGTTCCGTCTTAGTCTACAATTACTGTAGATGTTAGAGTTCCTTCTTAGTCTACAATTACTGTAGATGTTAGAGTTCTGTCTTAGTCTACAGTTATTGTTCCTGTTCGAGCTCCTTCTTAGTCTACAATTATTTTTGCTTTTAGTGTTCCGTCTTAGTCTACAATTACTGTAGATGTTAGAGTTCCTTCTTAGTCTACAATTACTGTAGATGTTAGAGTTCCGTCTTAGTCTACAGTTATTGTTGCTGTTAGAGTTCCTTCTTTGTCTACAATTATTTTTGCTTTTAGAGTTCCGTCTTAGTCTACAATTAGTGTAGATGTTTGAGTTCCTTCTTAGTCTACAATTATTTTTGCTTCTAGAGTTCCGTCTTAGTCTACAATTACTGCAGACGTTAGAGATCCTTCTTAGTCTACAATTATTTTTGCTTTTAGAGGTCCGTCTTAGTCTACAGTTCCTGTAGATGTTCGAGATTCTTCTTAGTCTACAATTACTGTTGCTGTTAGAGTTCCTTCTTAGTCTACGATTATTTTTGCTTTTAGAGTTCCGTCTTAGTCTAGAATTTCTGTAGATGTTCGAGTTCCTTCTTAGTCTATAATTACTGTTGCTGTTAGAGTTCCTTCTTAGTCTACAATTCCTGTAGATGTTAGAGATCCTTCTTAGTCTACGATTATTTTTGCTTTTAGAGTTCCTTCTAAGTCTACAATTCCTGTAAATGTCTGTTGATCCTTCTTAGTCTACAATTTCTGTTGTTGTTAGAGTTCCGTCTTAGTCTACAATTACTGTTGCTTGTCGAGTTCCGTCTTAGTCTACAATTACTGTAGATGTTAGAGTTCCTTCTTAGTCTACAATTATTTTTGCTTTTAGAGTTCCTTCTTAGTCTACAATTACTGTAGATGTTCGAGTTCCTTCTTAGTCTACAATTACTGTTGCTTTTAGAGTTCTGTCTTAGTCTACAATTACTGTAGATGTGAGAGTTCCGTCTTAGTCTTCAATTACTGTTGCTGTTCGATCTCCTTCTTAGTCTACAATTATTGTTGCTGTTAGAGTTCCCTCGTAGTCTACAATTACTGTAGATGTTCGAGTTACTTCTTAGTCTACAATTACTGTTGCTGTTAGGGTTCCTTCTTAGTCTACAATTATTGTTGCTGTTAGAGTTCCGTCTTAGTCTACAATTATTGTTGCTGTTAGAGTTCCTTCTTAGTCTACAATTATTGTTGCTGTTAGAGTTCCAACTTAGTCTAGAATTACTGCAGACGTTACAGTTCCTTCTTAGTCTACAATTATTGTTGCTGTTAGAGTTCCGACTTAGTCTACAATTACTGCAGACGTTACAGTTCCTTCTTAGTCTACAATTATTTTTGCTTTTAGAGTTCCTTCTTAGTCTACAATTCCTGTAGATGTTCGAGATCCTTCTTAGTCTACAATTACTGTTGCTGTTAGAGTTCCCTCGTAGTCTACAATTACTGTAGATGTTCGAGTTACTTCTTAGTCTACAATTACTGTTGCTGTTAGGGTTCCTTCTTAGTCTACAATTATTGTTGCTGTTAGAGTTCCGTCTTAGTCTACAAGTATTGTTGCTGTTAGAGTTCCTTCTTAGTCTACAATTATTGTTGCTATTGTCAGTCTACTAAACTCAAATTGTGAGCGGCTGTACCTTCGAAGGGGGCTGACGCAGCGTAAAATTGTTTTCCTAACAAGAACGTCCAACGTCCTTTAACATTTGCAATAAATTTAAGTCTGTCAGGTTTTTAATCGTATTATTGTTACCATTTTAATGTATGGCTAAATTGTAGCATAAACGCCAATGGCTGAAGGGATGTATGGTGTAATCCAGCTAGGGTTCATGCAGGTAGCAAAGCCACTGTACGTCCCCATGGTGATCAACCTTCAGTTGTTGGCGATCGGTTACCAATGTTTTATATCGCATTGTCTACTTAATTACAGTGTTTGTGTTTTCCATGCTAGTTAGTTTTATGTTCACATCTGTGATACTCTAGTGTTTTACACTTCAAAATGTTTCCATTTTTATTGTATGAATTGTTTTCGTTACGATATTTCGGCTGAGATATTGCCAATGTGACGTTAAATATCAACTTACTCATTCAGTCATTCATTCAGTCTACGATTATTATTCCTGTCACTTTACCTTCCCAGTCTGTGGTCATTGTTGCCGTCACAGTACTTTCTCAGTCTGTTATCATTGTTGCTGTTACAGTACCTTCTCAGTCTGTGGTCATTGTTGCTGTTTCAGTACTTCATCAGTCTGCGATCATTGTTGCTATCACAATACCTCTGGAGTCTACCGTCATTGTTGCTGTTACAGCATTTCATGAGAATGCGATCATTGTTGCTGTTACAATACCTCTGGAGTCTACCGTCATAGTTGCTGTTACAGCATTTCATGAGAATGCGATCATTGTTGCTGTCACAATACCTCTGGAGTCTACCGTCATTGTTGTTGTTACATGTACAGCATTTCATGAGAATGCGATCATTTTTGCCGTCACAGTACCTTCTTAGTCAACGGTCATTGTTGTTGTTACAGTACCTCCTCAGTCTTCGTTTATCGTTGCTGGTACAGTGCCTTCTCAGTCTGCGATCATTGTTATAACGTTACAGTAGGTCGTCAGCCTGCGATCATTTTTGCTGTTAGAATACCTTCTCAGTCTACCATCATTAATGCTGTTTCAGTACTTCATCAGTATGCCATCATTGTTGCTGTCACAATACCTCCTCAGTCTACGGTCATTGTGGCTTCCGTCCCTGAATTCAAATTATCTCATATCTAAAATTATATGTATGGAAGGATAAGTGAGATCCTGAAGTCCAGTCCCTAGATTTTCGAAGCTCTCATAGCTCTAAGAGAGACGTAAGTGCCATACATTGCCATAGACGTACGACTATCTCAGCTCTAAGAGAACTTCGAAAATCTACACCCAGGAGGATGCTTCAAAGAACAATCGTGTTAAGCGGTTATGTTATAGAACGACATGTCATGAGATGACATAGCGTATCATATTATATCATATCATGCATGTTGTCGAAAACTGGAATATTCAAGCTATCAAAGGCAGCTGTATATAATCTATGACAGTTTGTACTCGAAAACGAGGGATTAATATCGGAACTGCCCCGTCGGGGTACGATCGCACGTAAGTCACCGAGCCTGACCTAGTCTGTCTCACACTTCGTGAACCATATTATTTTGCCTAATGCCAAGCCTTCTCTGAAGCGCTAAAGTCTTAGATGAAGCCAGTCTAAGTAAACGCTGCCTCAGTACTTTTCGTTACACTCCACTACTGAGTCTAACAAAACCTTATGGGAGGTCGCGTCAGGTAACGTTTGAGATTGACCAATCAGAGCACAGCTTACCAATTCGCGGAAATGGACATTCACACACACCTTTTGAACTTTTTATCTCGAAAAGGTTCGTGCCCGAACGATTCCGAATGCTATTAAGCTAACGAGCTAACGATCGCTTCGTGTGATTACAACCATGACAACGGTGAGAAAACAGTCGCTGAAAATATTGGTTTTGGCAATATTCAAGGTATGTCATCTTGCGGAAATATTAGCTAATGGTAACCACGTCAACAGAAACCCCAAATCGTTATATTGCAGGTCAAATAACTGTGTTTTATGAGGATGTTTTGTTGTGGAGAGATCTGTGTAAGTGATCTAAATATTTTCTAAGTCCCTCCGATCTCTAACTAGTAGCCGTTGTCTGATTGGTTAAATCTATTTAACCGCCCCACGTTTCATTGGACGGCCATAGGTCGCTCAAAGGTTACCTGACGCGACCTACTACTAGGGTTTGTTATACTCAGTTGGTGGAGTGTAACGAATAACACCGAGACTAAGTTTACTTAGACTGTAAATGAAGCAAGTGAAGATTTCCTCAGGTTCAACATTTCTGGTCTCTCTGGGGCTCCTTTCAATTAAAATGGGTTTGTTTGTTACTATCAATATACATGTACACCCTTGACGAGGACACGGGTTAGATTTTCAGCAATTTCAGTCTTCAGCAATGTGTGCTTGTCGCAAGGGACGACTAATGGGATCCAGTAGTCAAGCTTCCCGACTGGAATGACACAGGTCATCATATCTTAGTTTGATGCTCACGATCACTAGATTGTTTGGTCCATTCTCAACAAGTTGCTACCGACTTATAGCTAACATTATGCTGCTCGCAGAGTTAAGAACAAACAGATACACAGACGTTACTTGAAAAAGAGAAGTCGTATTCTGATTTGATGGAAGCAAAAGTACAGTGGAAGCTGCCTAACCCGGCAACTCATTGGGACTGAAGAAACCATCCGTTTTAGACAATGTGCTGGATTGTAAAGCTGGTGATAAATGTACAAGCCACGGAAGGGGTTTTCACAGCTTCCACTTTACGCAGTGAGAAGTGGAAGCAATGTTAGCACTGCCCGTCGACATTTAATATATGAAGACATAATCCGATGATTGGAAGAAATACTACATAATATAGCGACTATACCTTTGTCGGAGTGTTTTACAAGAATTTTAATAACATAGGTAATATCAGGGCGGGGGACACACTGTACCCATGTAGGGAATCGAACTCGGGTCTTAAGCATGATGAGTGAACACTATAACCAGTAGAATATTCCACGCTCCGACAAATATATCACTCTCACCGCCTTGTTAACTTACAATAAACTTTTAAATCATGCAAGAATGTTGTCTGAAAAGAATATTCATGATATCACCAGCTTAATGATAAACACGTGTCATGCCAACGATGTAGTATTCGTGTAGGAAGACTATATAACATATCCCTGATTTTTTAAATATTTTGCTCAGTTTCTACATTCATATTTCGGGTTAGTGTATTATGTTCTAGGCCTGTTAGTTTCAAGCATGGCTTGCCGAATAGTATAACAAAATATGAAACTATTTCGTACAATGATCCAGTGGTTTGCTGACTGGGTTGACACCGGTCAATGTATCTTAATATATTAGATTGATACTCATGATTAATCGATTAGATTACATTGATACCCGCGATTAGTCAGTTAGATTAGATTGATTCTCATGCATGATCACTAGATTGTCTGGTCTGTTCTCGATAATTTACCACAACATTCGCTGCCTGCTACCAGTTCTTCTTCCAAATCACTGTTACCACGATACCAACTATCAATATCCCACGCCTACAGCCAAAATGCGTTCCACACACCTCAAATACTCAACATTTCACAACAAATAGTTTAGCTGAGCTGAAGGAGAGCACTGACACAACTGATACGGGGGTTTGGTTTAATACGCTGCTACATGTTGCTAAATGGCGATTTTACAGGTTTTTGCCGTCTTTTGGTGTAATGTATGAGACCAAACAGGTTTATCTAACAGGGAGTGTACAGTGTATAGGGTGTAAGACGTACGTGTGTATATGTTTCGGAGCCCCGGTGTCGCAGAGGGTACAGGGACACATGTTTGTGATCAAATCAATTTCACTGCTGTTTTATGCAAGTGAACTGTTTCTTGGGAGCGGAGCGTTTCATTTTTCACTTTTTCTTTCTGTCTTCATTCGTGCATAGTTTGACCGTTTAGATGTTGTAATTTAAAAATAGCAGTTGGCCACATGGTAATATTGAATACAATCAAACGCTGTTTTTTTATTGTAAACCGAGCACTTGGTCCACACTGAGGATTAAATGCCTGTATTTTTGTATGTAAATTTAAATCAGCACTAAGAGACAAACATATCACTGAGAATGTTCTGAATATATACACAAATAATACGTTGGCGTTTTCAATTCAGAACAATAGCTCTGATTTTGGAGGTCTGAATTATCTAAGTAACATAAAATACGTGAACGATCTTGTCCTGAAAACCCGGAGACCATTTACTGAAATAAACTCGTCTGTCTGTATTACATTGCCAGTTCTCTGTATTCGGTGGTATTTACGCCAACGCGCGTTTGCTGCTCAGGTGTTAGTGTGCATATATATACACAGATGATGCACACGAAAACCCGTAGTGTAGTGATACTCAATGTATGCTTACTCCACTGCCTCTCAAGTGTACCAAACCGCGTCCAGTTGCTATAGTGAGTGAGTTTAATTTTACGCGGCTTTAACAATATTACAGCTATACCACGGCGTCCTCGGCGGAGCCTGGGTCTTCAGCGCGACGAGCGAACGCCTAACTACTAGGCCACAACATCGCCCTCCCTGATATAGCGTCTGTCGAGATAGTGAAAAGTTCATGGTTTTTACTCTCAGGCGTGCCATGCTTAAAGACATCTAAAGATGTTTAAGTGTCTCCATGTAAGAGAAGTTATCTTGAAAATCCCAGTTTCCTCATGTAGAACCACTAAGGAAAGTTATGTCCGTTGTTAGTGTGTGTTATTAGCATAACTTGATTAACTGCCCTAGGGCAAATATTTCTATTTTTAAAAAAAACAAAAATTAATTTATTTTGATTATCTTCATCATGCCTAATACATTACACGGGTGTTAAATACGTATGCCCTCATGGTGTCAGCCGTTATAATCACACTCACTACGGTAGCTATTTAATAACACCCTTGTAATAACCTGCAATTAACGATACGACTGATATATTAATTTGCAACTTTCGCCGAAATACTCTTGCCGAGTTCCCAGTGTTGAGGCGGTATAATGTTGGTGGTGGTGGGTGTCGGCGTGGTACGTTAGGGTGCGGGGATGCCTGTGGGGCGGAATTAGAAGGTTAAGGCAAAGGAGAGGAGTTGGACGCGAGAGGAGGGTGGTGGGCGGGTGTGGGCGAGGAGCGACGTGTGAGAAGTGGGTTGATACGTGTCGAATGCGGAACGGGAGATAGTTACGATGTGGAGTATGGCTGGAGATCGATTGAGGGATAGGAGAAGATCAAGAGATGTGTTAGCGAAGATCGATAGAGGTGTGGATGAAGTTCGAGAGAGACATTAGCGTAGATCGATGGAGGTGTTAGTGAGGATCGATAGAGGTGTAAAAGAAAATCGCGAGAAAGGACGATAGTGAAGATCGAGCTAGGTATTGGACAAGATCGAGAGAGATTAAGTTCGAGACAGCTGTGGGTGAATATCAAGAGAGTAGTGGGTGAAGATCAACAAGTGTTAGTGAAGTTCGATGCAGGTATGGGAGAAGATCCCGAGAGAAGTGAATGAAGATGGAGGTAGGTGTTGGAGGGTTGTGCTTGAAAATCAAGAGAGGGGTGGGTGAAGATCAAGAAGACGCACTATGTCCCCAAATTTTACATAGCTGTGAACTGTGGACATGCTTGTAAGCAGGAGGGATGCGAGTACAAGATATGTTGCTTTAACTTTAACGTACTGATTTCCAAGATATATGTCCGATGGGAAGATCTGAAATACCAACAGAATTGCAACCAATTAAACATTCTACTTTCTTAACCCGACTGTACTCATAACTGGAGCACAGTCCTTTTCAGTTGGACGCTGGTGCTGTAAGCGACACGTTAATCAGACCTGAGATAAACATTATACGTGCAAAGGAAACTGAGATTTTAAGGTTACATGCTGTGTTATCAGCACGACAACGTGGTTGTTTTCGACGGAAAGCCTGTATCTCATCCTTCTCTGTCCCGAGAGCCGTTAGAAAGTACGTCCATAGGGCGGAACGGACATGAATGAAGGAGGGCTGGTGTTAAGAAAACACGTTTTATCCGCGTGTCTCGTGTTTCCAGTTTTCGTGAGACACGGAGACTCAGTGATGTATACGTATATCGCATCTCAAATGTAGCCCGGGACACATACTCTTTGGTGATTAGCCCAAGGTCGACAACGGACACGCCGTTAAACGTCAACGTTTAAGCATTCCAAGCGTGCGTGCGTGCGTTTTAGAGGTTAATGAGTGAGTGAGTAGGTCAGATTTCCGTCTCCTGCGATACAAATGAATGAGTTTACGTCACGCTCAGCAATATTCCTGTTATGTGGCGGCGGTCTGTTAATAGAGATGGGTCACACCTGATTCTTGTCGTGATCCATAAATATCTAACCACATATGACCACCGTCGTCAACACCAAGACATCCCTCAGAGATCCTTGGAAGTGTGACAGAAAAACAAAGTAATTCCCAAAATACTTTAAAATAGTCAAAATCAAGCCACACCAGAGACTGTATCCGCAACAATCGATACGTCAGAAGCACTACCCTCGTATTATTTTGGGTGTGAGCGGGGTTTAAAACTGCGTTGAACAATATTCTATTTAGAACAGAAAAGGGCGAAGTAACGTAGATTTCAAACGTTAACTACTTGGGTGGCACCGATGAGCACTGATATGACGCAGACAACCCACGAACACAATCGGGGGAACTCGGGCCCGTTCCTCGAGCGTTACGACTGTCGTAGGTGCACGCTGAAGTGTGAGACTTACGATCATCTTAGGGTTATGATCACTTTGGAGAACGGTGAAACAGGTTATCGTGGGTATAGTGCATACCATCCCACAAACATACTCGGGGTGAACTTGGATGTTAGTCCACGGATTCTGACATGCTCAAGGGACACTCCTGCGAATTATGGCACCTCAGATGACACTTCCACCAATCCCTGCGTCGCATATCTTGTAGCGCAGATTTCAGACATTTCGCAACTAGACGTCTGTTCACAACATTGGGGGGTGTCTTAATAATATCTACAACTAAGGAAAACTACGTCAGTTTTGTTACATGCAAACAGTGCGGATTTCAATATACTTTTTGAGTGGTGTGATAGACTTGTGATCATATCATTCGCTTGAATGAGTCGCACTCAGTCATATTTAACTTACATGGAGGCGGTCTGACCAGACAATCCAGTGATCAAAAGCATGAGCATATATCTGCACAGCTGGGATTCCATATGTGTTCCAGGTTTCATAAATATCACTTCAAAACCACAATTTAGCACATTCCTATGTTTCCGTTTAATAATGTCGACAGTCGAGGTATTCGACGTTGTATAAGTAGATTCTGTTCGTAGATTGACTGCAATACAATCAAATCCAAATTAAGTTAAATCAGTCAATGTCACATTCAAATACAAGCTCTACACTTTTACCATGAAACTTTCACAGTTAGAAATGAAATATCTAATGACTGAGGCGCTCGTAAAATGTTGAGGTGAAGTCATGACCATCATTTTTGGTGAACAGTTTGTCTTGTCACTGAACCGCTAACATACCACTGATAAAAAATGAAATAGGCGAATGTCCACAGGCTACAGCACGTTTCCGACAATACCATTGTGACTGTGAATCACCATCAACAGGTGTTAACTGTTGGCACTATGTTCGTCTATATGACCAGTGGTTCGCCTCACACGATCCTGCCACTAAGTTAGTGAGTGACTGAGTTTGGTTTTAAGTCACTTTTAGCAATATTCCACCATTACCACGGCGGAGGACACCAGAATTGGGGTTCACTTATCATGTGGGGAAACGAACCCCACTCTTGGGCGTGACGAGCGAACAAGGCTACCCTACCACCCCGGCTGTCACTAAGACATCTAGGAGAAAATTGAAAGATCCTAAAATAACATGTGTCCTAACACAATGAAGGCACATTGCTTTTTACAGATTGGTCGAATGGAGCATCAGTTTTAGTCTGGGTTACACCTTATAAACGAAGTTACAAATCAAGTACCTCTGAGGGAGTGGCGTCAAGGAATAGAGTCAACACTCTAGATAGGTCACTTGGCTCATAAATTCAACCATCTCACCCACTCACCCACCAGAGCTTCCACAGAAATGAAAGTCAGATAATTACAATACCGAACAGGAAACAAATCAAAAACAGGCATGTGTAATCCCAAATGTATCGTTTGTTGCCATGGCAAAGGACAAACGATGTTGTTGTATATCTCAGTTTAAGTGTCTCTGGATAGAGATACCGCCAGACAATCACACAGAATACAATTTAAATATAACGATACAATGTATAGGACACGGCGGCAAAATGTACTCCAGGGGTATCCATTTGACAAAAACATCACGCACGGTATTTAGACAGACTTTGTCAAAAACATGTTCAGTTATGTCACTGGTACAAGCTGTCCTATCAATAAATACAAATAAATGGTTCGGATTCACATGAGGTCGGACATCGTGGTGTAGTATATAAAACATTAAACTTTAACCCTGAAAAGCCGCAGGCCCTAAGGGACCAAAACAATAAAATCCTTGTGGGCCTTGATAAGAATGTGTATGTCCCATATTTTAAAATGGAAACAATACTTATTGGGGAGGGAAAAGCTGTCTTCCTTAATCACAGAAAACAAAAGCAGTGGGTCCCACTGGTTTTCAGTCGAAGTTCATTTTGAATGCTAGTAGGAGATCTATTTTCGCTGGGAGGCAATCTTTTTGAAGCACCATCAAATTCAGAGTTTCATTTCTGTCAGTAAGTTGTTTTGTTTTTTTATTCGCATCAGCAAATTGTCGTTTTGATAAAAGACGACTTTGAGATGACACCAGGAAAAGATTCTCAGAAATAGCTCAAAATAACTGAAAATAACTGAAAGCTGTAAGCATCAGCTCATTTCATAACGTAGTTAGCCCAATAGTTGAAGCGTGTGGAATACCGAAGGTCTGGCGTCCATTATTCACATGGATATTATGACTAAAGCCAATTTCCTACTTATGAACATTTTATGGGGTATGAGTCTACTAATCTACCACGATACAGTGAGTGAGTTTAGTTTTACGTCGTTTTTAAGCTCTATTCCATCAATACCACAGCGGGGTACACAAGAAATGGACTTCACACATTGCACCTATGTGGGCCTTCAATATGACCAGAGACCGCTTTAACCACTAGACCACCCCACCCCCGATATCCGGGTACAGACCAATATGGGAATACTTACGCACGGAACAATGAATTGGCATGTCTAAGTCAGCTCCTGAAATAAGCATTGCTCTGTGCTCATTTGGATGTTTCAAACATAAGATGTCTAAATGAAAATATATTGAAAAACAGAAAAATGGACCCACCCAGAAGTGTTCCGTAAGTGGTGTATGCCCCAGTATGATGCATGTTTTAAGCATAATAAAATGAAGATATTCTAGATTTAAAATCGGACATATACTGCAATCAAGAGCTGTGAGAAGGATATTTACTTTATTGTTCCTAGGTTATTGCTTTACTAATGACTTGAAATTCTTCATTAAGGATTGTGTCATCCAGGACTAAAGGTCAACGACCAGAATCTCTACGGGCTTCCATTTCATGCCATGATCTCTCACCACGATTTGTATGTCACACCGTTCAAAACAGTTTTCTGTTATATTCTGAAAGTGATAAGCTGCCAATCATTCGATGATCCATAAGCAATTAGTGATAAAAAGACTATTAAATAACTATCTTGGCTAGATCTGCAGGACGTCAATCATGACTTCTCTGAATCTCGTCATCAGACTGTTACCATCCCTTTCTTCCGGTGCACATGCTCCAAACAGCCTCTGCTCGTCAATATAAAGGCTGTTAGCGCGTTAACTCAAGAAAGAATCAACAACAACATTATGCTGTAAACCCCGTGCAGTTCATGCGTGTGGCGCGCTCGCGTCTGCATTCTGGTAGCCACGTGTGGTGGCTGTAAATAAAACGACGAAGGTTTCAAGGTGTTGTGTCCCATGTTGGTAAAGTTAGATGAATGAAAACACTACAAAATGGCGACGAGGATGGGATTTGCTCAGAACGTAATATTAGCAACGAACGGTCATCTGTGTTAAGGTCAGACTGAGAGCATTTTATGTAGTGAGTGATGTGCGGTTTAAGATGGCTGCTGTTTCATCACATGGTAGAATGGAAGAAGTTTCCTTATCCGAAAGTGGAGATTGGATTGAGTATATTGAAAGACTGAATCAATATTTCGTGGCTAATGACATTACAGATTCTGATAAAAAGAAGGCTATTCGGCTTACTGAGGTAGGACGGGAAACATACTCTCTAATGGGAACTTTAGTTTCACCTGCAAAACCTTCTGAAAAGTCATACACTGACCTGTGTGGTACTGTGAAGAACCACATAAATCCCAAAACATTGGTGATAGCTGAGAGATTTAAGTTTTACCAACTGAAACAACGCCATGGTGAAACTGTGAATGCATTCCTGGCAGAGTTTCGTCAACTGAGTGAGTACTGTGATTTTGGAAACTTTCTTGATGATGCATTGAGAGACATGTTTGTATGTGGGCTCACCGACAAAGAAACGTGTTGGATGAAAAGAATCTGGACTTAAAGAAAGCCACTGAAATTGCTTTGGGTATGGAAGATGCTAACAAGGAAACAAATAAATTTAGTCACAAAGTTAATGTGTTGACGAGACATACAGACAAGAAGTACTCACAAAAAGGTTACAGAAAACAGGAAAATCGTAACTCGTGTCCTGTTCGTGAATGTTGGAGATGTGGTAGAGCAAACCATCAAAGTGATGACTTCTTTCACAAGTCATGGAAGTGTCACTCATGTGGTACGTATGGGCATCTGAGTCGGAAGTGTCCAGATAAGACTAAATCCACAGTCTCGAAGTCATACAAATTAAACCTGACAAATTGAAGAAAATATCATCTAAGGTGAAGAACATTGAAACGGTTGACATCGAAATGTGTTCGTATAGTGACAGTAATAGTGACATTTTCCAGACTCTGTGTTCTCCGTAAGAGCCATGAAAGTTGACAAACCCATTTTCATTCCGATATCAGTAGAAGGGACAGAAATTGCCATGGAATTGGATACTGATGCTGGAGTTTCACTCATTTCTGCAGATCTGTACAAACGGGAGTTCAAACATATGTCAATCAAACCTTCACCTGTCCCTCATGTGGAAACATACACAAATGAGAAGCTACCAGTGCTTGGAACAATAAATGTAGATGTTAATTACAACTCTCAATCTTTCACTCTTCCGTTACATGTTGTTGAGGGGAACGGGCCACCTTTGTTGGGTAGAAATTGGTTATCCAAAATACAGATTGACTGGTTTTCAATCAAGAGGATCAGGGCATCAGAAATGGATCCTGCTCGTGAGAGCTGATGACAAAGTATTCTTCACTATTTGATGGTACTGTGAAGGGAGTAAAACTTCATCTTGCTGTTAAGCCTGCAGCAAAACCCAAGTTCTACAAACCTAGACCAGTCCCCGAATCTTTACAGGAAAAGGTTGGGGATGAGTTAGACAGACTAGTCTTCGGAACGGTAGACTATTCTGAGTGGGCTGCACCAATTGTACCTGTTCTGAAACCATCAGGAGCGGTTCGAATCTGTGGAGACTATAAGTAGATACAATGTAGTATTCAGGTCTCTGTAACATTGTTCCGTTAATCTGGTCTAGTATCGTTTTAGATTTACTGATATGTAGTATTGTCTTAACGAAAAGACAACAAACAATGTTGAACAATAAATAAATGTTTTATTGCTATTTTGATAATTTTGTATGGCGTTTTAGGCAGTGATTTGCAGAACTTGCAAGCAGCAGGAGGGGGTATCCAATGTGTGTTAGACGGAGAGTTAGACGAAGATTCTGAAAGAAAGATATTTAGTTTGGAAGGGTTAGGTAATTGTTCCCATCTCCAATAATTATTACTTTAGTATTTGAAGCTAGAGATAGTATTTAGAAACTACTACCTGGGTAAACAAGAATTGTCCCAGGTTTTGGCCACCATAATGAAAAAGAAATAGAAGGTTATCAATGGTAGCGTACCATATTTTTCTGTTAATACTAACAATAATTTGTCCGTACATGGCTTTCTCAAGCCCCCGCCGACTAGCGCCAAGATGAAGCGCCGTGTCCATTAAGCCATCTGGAGTTGTAAGGCTACAGTAGATATAAGAGAAAATAGCAATGAAGTTGTTTGGGCGTTTGAGCATTCATTGTTCATGGACAAATGCGCATTTTAAATGAACTATTTTCATAAATACGATGCTTTTAAGATTTTTGACATATTTTGAAAAATGTGTTTGCGTGAAGTTATTTCAATAACAAACAATTAAAATCTTACCTTTTATCCCTCAAACTTCCCTTGAGGTTCTACATTCTGAATGCATCTGTTTGAGTGGCATTTTTCTTATTCCTTTCTTATTCTGAATTATTAGGTGAAAACGCGAGAATGTGACCAATAAGCCAGTACAAATGCAGACATCCACATATTTTTACTTTCATTAAATAAATAAAAACTCATAGGCCCTCGTGGCAGTAATGGATATGAGGAAAGCTTGGTGGGACAAGGGTTAACGAGCAATAGCTTTCAATATTCCAATGTAATTACATTTTAAAGTTCTTCATAGCATTCATATATAACAGGATACTGTTTGTTTACCCTTTGAAAAGTACGTTTAATCGTGTTCATTTTAGAATTATTTTCAACGTTGACGTAAAGACATATTTGAAGTTACTTTGATGTTTGGACCATATTTGACTTATTGTGATTCATGTTTCGATCATACATTCATATACTGCGATGTCACAGATTAATTCAACTTGATTAGTATTATTTTCTTTATCATATTACTGCATATTATTGTATTTTATGTGAGGGAATTTGTTGTTAAATGCTAAGGATATCATGAATCGTTGACATCTGGTTATTCCTTGTCAGTGCCACACAACATAAGCTGTCTGTTCATCTGCTGTATTTGATTGATGTATTTTGTATTCCCTGTGATGAGAGAATAACGGTCATGCCTGAGTGTATTTGAATTTCATCTCACAAGTGATAAGTATTTCAGTGTAAAAAAATGTTAAGGATCTTTTTACTACTGTAAATTTTGATTTGTTTTAAAGAAATAGAACGGCTGCATATATTCTGATATGTTTGGTAATAGATCAATAACTCAGATTGGGATCAATTAGGATTGTTCAGGGCTGTGTCCTCAAAGGAGGTTAAAGTACTTTAAACATAATGTCCTTCTGAGAGCATATGTAAGGCCCAAACGTTCAAAGTCAGTTTAAACTTCCTACTTTTTTACCACGGTATACGTCATTTTGTTTTATATCTAGATTGCCCCATAATTGCTAACATCTGCAGGGATGGTGTAAACCCAGCTAGGGCTCATCAGGAGTATATACGCTGTAAGTCCCTATTGACCCCAGTATGGTGATCTACCTTCAGCTGCTGGCAATTTACAGTCTGTTGTTATATTGCATTGTCAATTTATATTTGAAATACTTTAGATTTGATTTCAAGTTTTAATTTGTTTCTGTTATGATCTAGTTGCTTTATTGTCCTTAGCAGACGAGTAGGTACATTCTGTATTTCTTTTTACCCCTTTATATACGTACTACTTTCTTGGTCCCGATATGGCTGAAACACTCCCGACGTGACATTAAATGTTATCTCGCTCTCTCCTAGTTAATCACCGAGGACGGCGAATAATAAAAACAAACACTTGAAACATTATCCTAGCTTATAAAAATGTATGCAAGTTTATGTAAAGAGTGAACATCAGACATAACATTTGCGTAATGTCTCTGTCGCTTTTTTTGTTCCTCATGAATCTTAAACGAAATCGCTATGCACAATAGTTCCGGTTAGAAATGCCGTCTGTTTATCTCGTCAGTATTGACGTCTGTGGACGACTTCTTGTAAAAGACCACTGATTATTTAGTTGACCTTATTGACGCAACCACTGTCAGGGTTACCATAATCGCATCGTAAATAAACCCACGCAATCACACATCTTACATTAAACGACCTTGGTCTACCTCTCAACATTTTGCTATTATTACATTATGTATTTATTGTTATGTAACTCGAAAACACCAGACATAGAATCTGGGCAATGAGCCTAAATGGATTGCCACAATAGTTCTGTTTACAAATTCAGTCTATTTATCTCTAATGTTCGATAGTAAACAAAGTCGAGGTCACCAAGCCCCTCCAGTGGTTCATGTGTACATGCAACAAACTTTGTCCTTGGCCCAAAGTAATAGCTACACCTATCGTGTAGAACCTCTCAGCAGCAGTGAAAATGTCGGCCACGAAATCATTAAAACACCTCCCACCCTCCAGACAATTTTGCCCATGGAACTAGCCACCGAATGTCCAGGTTTGCTGACAACAAAGTTTAAGCCTTATGTTTATCTCATACAGTCCACGTCTAAGATACGATGACGTGAGTGCCAAGTATCCATATTGAGATTAACAGTATACATTTAGATTTTATATTGTGTTGTTTTGAAATGATTTGGCATCTTACACTGAGAGTTACTCTCTCTCTCTCTCTCACTCTCTCTCTATCTCTCTCTCTCTCTCTGTATACATATCGTGATCGCCCGGAAGGAAAGAAACTGCCTAAACTAAAGCAGCTCGAACAACATCAAACCCCAAAGCCACCTCTCCTTTAGAGGTCCCTATCGAGGTCCTTTGGCCCTCTGGATATGGAGGTTACTCCATCTCCAGCTGACACCAAAAGTACTTCAAACGCTTCCTCGCTGCCACGTGACCGACCATTAGTGGAAGCACTATGAATCCACAAAATATGATTCAGTGGAATTGCAGAGGAATTAAGAATAATTTTCATGAACTGCAGTTATTGATCCAAGATTGTAAAGCATCTGCATTTGTCTTCAAGAAACCTAGTTAAAAAGAACTGATAAATTTGACAACCTTCGGTACAGTTCCTACCACGCCCTTTCCCCTCCCGGTGTTAAGGCTACCGGAGGCACTTCTATCCTGGTCAGGTATCTCCTACTGCCGTGTTCCACTATACACCAACCTAAGAACTGTCGCTGTGCGTATGACTCGGAACATAGGGTTTACAGTAGGTTCACTCTATCTTCCTCCATACTCAACTGTCCGCCTGTCAGGTCTTCAAAACTTGTACGATCAGCCCCGGATAACATGCATAATCATGGGCGACTTGAACGGTCATAACCTCCTATGGGGGGCACTGATACAAACAAACAAGGGAAAGGTCCTTGAAGATTTTCTCTCAAACAATGATTTATGCATCTTCAACAATGGCTCAAACACTTATCTCCATCCTGCCACTGGAAGTTACTCTGTTCTCGATCAATCACTTGCAGATTCTAATTTTCTAAACGAGTTTGAATGGTCGGTCCATGATGACATCTGTGGAAGGGACCACTTCCCAAAAATTCTTACTCTAATCAACTCCACGGATGCACGGCCAGCAACACGGTGGAATTTTACAAAGGCCAACTGGCTATTATTCCAAACCCTATGTTCCGAAAACCTTAAACCTAACAATTTATTTCAGGAATGTTCGTGATCTCAGGGAAATATTCTCGGACGTCCTAAATGCCACTGCAGACCCACCCATACGCAAACCACTGTTTGATACAAACTGCAAACAAGCTAGAAAAATAGGAAGAAGTCTGAGAAATATTTCCGACAACATTCTACTTTGCATAACCTAAATGCCGTTAAAATGACAAATGCCAGGGCAAGACGTACCTCTAAACAAACCAAACGTCGGTCATTGAGGAAATATGAGTCCAAAATCAACTCCCGCACTCCCATGTCCAAGGTGTGGAACATGATTGGAATGATTAAGGGCAAAGGATCCAAAGCTGGTGTTCGCCATCTCAAAGATGGTGACGCTCTTTTAACAAATAAAGCTGAAATTCCAAACCAACTTGGTGAAACTTTGGAAAGCCACTGCTCATGATCAAATTATAACCATCAGTTCCAGAAATACAAAGCCCAACAAGAAAAAACTTTTACCATTGACCACCTAGTGCGTCTGAAATCACTTATCAAATTTTTTTTTTACAATATGCTGTATCTATCGTTTTTCTACTTAGAAGAATCATATGATACAACATGGAAACATCGTATCTTAAAAGATTTACACGAATTTGGATTGAGGGTCCCTTTTCTTAGATGATTTCAATATTTCATGCTGAGGTAAGAATATACATGCAACAGAAAGACAGCTACAACTCTGTCTTGTCATAAATGGGCCAATGAAAATGGCTCAAAAGTTCTCAAAATCCAAAACAAACTGTATTCACTTCTGCCGTAAATACAAACCGCACAAGGATTCAGATAGTACCAAGATAAAAATCAACCAAATGGAAATCGTGGGGCTCGAACATAGCAAAAGAAATGTGCTTGAGGTTGACAGTTAATATGTAGAAAAATAAAACAGCTGCATTTGTATCATATGCTAGGTGAGGCTGACTACTGTTTGCACACCAACTGTACATGCATTTAAGTATGTTAAATATATCCGTTAGAATCATCCCTCTGTCAGGTAATTAAAAAATAAATAAATAACAAATGAAAAAAAAAGAGAATGATATAACGGACAGATGGAAATTTTATATGGATTGTATTGTATGTATCAAGATGAGTATCATTTTTCGCCATTTAGCAAATAGCACCGTTGCTACTCCGGTTATTATGTCTTCCGAAAATTGCCCAATATATGTTCAGCTGGTGTCCGCACATCCTCCCAACACACCTGGGTGCTACGTTTAAGCAAAATTTGTAAATGATTCTTTCTTGAGTTATCGCTTTAAGTGTTTATATATTGGCAAACCCCCTCAGATGCTGACTGTTGCCTTGCAAATTTTCTCAAGGTCACTAAATTCAGCTGGTGTCTGTGAATCTCGCTACGACATCTTGGTACCAAATTTGAACAAAATCCATCATTTCTTTCTTGCGTCATCGCACTAAGAAGAACATATGATGTATGAAATGTAGCGGAAAACGAACACACATATTTACGAATGATTAAAGTTTTCATTACAATTTACGTCAGTTGTACTACAATTTGTGTATTACAGTTTACGTCAATATTCATTAAAATTTCCTTTTTTATTACAGTCTACGTCAAGGGTTATTACAATTTGCAGCAAGAATAACAATTTACGTTCTATTACTGTTTACGTCGTAACAATCCAGTCAGTGCTATATTTGTTAATGAGGAAGAACTGCATCATCCCTTCCTCCAACATTGATATCAACCCTTAACTAAACAAATGCTGACTTTTCCAGGTCTGTTATAACGTAAGACCCTTAGAATCAAAGAGAATCATTATGGTTTCCGGGTGGCGTGTGTAATTGTATTTCAATTGCGTACATCGATGCGCAAGATGTCAATCACCGGATTTTCCGGTCCAGACACAGAAAGAGTTCCTGAAATGTCCTTAATCTTCTCCAAGACGATACAACTGGTACACCCATTAGCCTCAATGTATCCTATTTTCATTACTTTTCGTAAATGCTGTAATTTTTTACCTACTGGAAAGTGTACATAAATTTACCCCACGTACCATGGCTAGTGTTTATTTTTCAGGAGAATTAAAAATGTTGAGTTGATAAGTTGTGTTCAAATACTTATGGCAAAGACCTCGTGTGGACACACTGTATCTAAAATAAATAAATCATGAATAATAACTGTCTTTTTTTCAGCACGATTCAATAGTAATCTTCCTGACATGACTCGTGGGCGTTCTCATAACATCCTGCTTGCTTTTCGTCCGATTAGTCATTATCGATAGTCAACTTGTTAACGTTGACAGTCAGCTCAGGGCCGTAGGTAGAACGGGGGGAGTAGAGCAGGATGTGTATGCATGTGTGTGTGTGTGTGTGTGTGTGTGTGTGTGTGTGTGTGTGTGTGTGTGTGTGTGTGTGTGTGTGTGTGTGTGTGTGTGTGTGTGTGTGTGTGTGTGTGTTGGGAGTGGAGGAATTGCCTTGTGGGCATCAAAATATTGATATTACACTCATTTAACGTTGAGAATGACCCCTCTAGTAAGAAAAGTTAACTGCGGCCCTGCAGCGCAAGCTGAATATTAATTACCTTGTTCGCCCCGACCATGTTACTAGGTTTATGATCACCATACCTGTATTTGTGGGTCTCCGTGTCTTTGCAAGGATTAACTATTAACAAGATAATCCTTTTGAGATGCTCCCCGGCTCGGAATGCTTCACAGTACAATATATCATGATTTAACGTAAGTGGAGCTTTTCGAGTCGTGGGTCAACTGAAAATTATATATTTTTATGCTTTAAGCCTCACAAAGAGACGGATACCTCATCAGTCCGGGTTTTCCTCCCATATTTTACAAGGACTTGAATCTGTTCAAAGCGGTGTTAAAACCAACTCACTCACTCACTCACTCACTCGGTCACTCCATCATCTTTGAATCACTGAACCTAGAGAAATAATTTCATCTTTGCCTTTGCCAAGAACGGGGTAGTGTCTCCTAATTATTTGACGCTCGTCACGCTGATCAGGGGTACACTGTTTGAAATCCATTTCTGGTGTCCTCCGCCGTGATAATGCTGTATACTACTAACAGCAAAAGCCGTAAACCAGTATTCACTCACTCATAAAGAACTTCGTTATAGTTTGCTTTGTGTCGATTACGGGCAACAGTAAGTGAGGTCAGTTTTACGTACTATTCCAACACAGCATGGGATACCTGAAATGGGCTTCATACAAAATTAATATACCCATGGAAAAAGCCATCCCGGGTATTCGACGTAACGAGCGAACGCTTTTACTTTTAAACAACAGGTACAATCACTGTCCAATTCAAGTATTTCCGTTGTCTTTAAGACGCTGAAAGTTTTCACATCACTGATGAATTGTTTGACAATTTTTACTCTTTAAAGTTTTTAATCACAAATCATTTGGAATCGAAACTGTGGGAACTGTAATTGTTTCTAAAACAAACCCTCGAAGGTGATTCACAAGAAATAAATTATACCACTTGAGCTAATACATATGATTAAAAGGAATAGCTACGTAATACTTCATTGTAGCTTAATTTAGAATTCTTATGCAATACTGTATATAAAGAAGAGAAGAATTAAAATGAATGAACCCATTGACAGGTCCGTAATATATTCGATGTTTTAATAATGTGTTGTCATTTCTGTCAATAATACCATTCAAAACCTTATGCTGTCAGCTTATCGACGTGAGGCCTGTCTGATATACCCACGTGTGGTATGGCCTTCACGTCAACATAGATCGGAGGCGAGATGTCACAACGAGTTGATCAATATTCACACAGCGGCGAAGTGAACACCACACACACATGCTGCTGCAGCTGTCTCCATCTGGCTGTATTCCATTTACTGTGCACATGCATGCATGCACAAAGCCCCACGTCTGCCATTTGCTGTACTGACCAACCGGCCAAAGAATCCACACCCACATTTGATGATGGCTGAAATGAAAGTAGCGAGAAATGGTTATTCGATGGATATAATTCAGTCTCACAGTCTTGGATCCATATATTTCCTTTCTGTCCGTCCCTCTCCACAATTCTCAACCCTAAAGTCTTCTCACTGGGGCTCCTTTTCAATTTAAATGGAATTATTTGTTTCTATTACAATTTTAAGCTATCAAATTATAAATAATTATAAAACACACACACACACACATATATACATACATACATACATACATACACACACACATACATACATACATACAAACATACGTACGTACGTACATACATACATACATACATACATACATACATACATACATGTACATACATACATACATACATACATACATACATACATACATACATACATACATACATACATACATACATACATACATACGCATATGTATACATACATACATACATGCATACATACGCATATGTATACATACATACGCATATGTATGTATGTATGTATGTATGTATGTATGTATGTATGTATGTATGTATGTATGTATAATTAAAGATTATATATTATTATATTTATTGATAGATTATGTTATACTTATTTAGTACATACTATGCTATGCGTGAGACTAGATAATGAATGATCTAGATGGATTATTTTTTTTCTGTTTATTGTTAAAATATACATATATAAATTATATAAATAATCATAAATCAGTATATAATTAATAATTATTTATACGTAAGCTTAGATTATTTAATATGCAATAATAAATTATATTATTTATGTTTTATGCAATGTATTAGTCTAGATGTAGACCAATGCTTAGTCTCCGAATATATATAGTTGTGATTGTAACAAACCTGCCCACATAAACTGAAAAAGCGGACCAAGGAGGCAAGAAGCTGAGGAAATCTACACTTCCTACATCTGAGGATTTTGCACTGCAGAGAGGGCTTGGTTGTAGGGAAAATAATGCGCTCAGGAGCTGTGAGACAGACTAGTCTAGATGGCGATGTATCTGATACGCATACCATCTCAGTGTCCTCAGCTTTGAGCTTGCAATGAATTCAGCTTAGCAAGGTGTTGATAAAATTTTAAAAATGGGGTCAACACAGTTTTCAAATGTATATCATTACTCTATGACAGTTTACGATAATATGTATTTAAATCTCGTAAAGCGTCGTCCCAGTTATACGTCGCACATATACTGTTGGTGTATACTCCATTCATACGATGAGTTTGACTCGTGTATGTTAATATTCGCCTTCCGCTACGGTGTATAATATGAGTGTGAACACAGCTGGTGGGTATGTTTTTCACAGGCAACATCTGCCACACTAAGGATTTTCCTCAAAACACTCTCTATCCTGCTTCATTCAAATGAAATGATAAAATGGTAATACACATGTACAGATTCCGTTCATGACTGGACGTTTGGTTGATTTATTGCTTAACACAGCACTCATCAGTATTCTAGCTGTATGGTCACGGTTTGTAAATAGTTCCTGTTTGGAAAAGACAATCCAGTGATCAACAGCATGAGCATCGGTCTATGCAACTGGGATACGCCGACGTGTCAGCCAGGTCAGCTGGCCTAACCACTCAATCCCGCTAGTTCCCTTTAAGGACAAGCATCGGTTACTCGGATCTTCACAGGTCCAGGACTGACAACCCTGTGGACTGACAACCCTGTGGACTGACAACCCTGTGGAGGATTCGCGTTAGAAATGGTCCTCAGCAAACTATAGTTGCAAGGGGCGACTAAAAGGATCGGGTGGTCAGGCTCGCTAACTTGGTTGACATGTGTCATCGTATCCCAATTGAGTAGTCTCGTGTGGATAATATCAGTCGATGAACTGTCTGGTCCAGGGTCGATTCTTTACAGACCGAGGTGCGTGACATGTGTGAGCCAAGTCTGTTATTGTTTCAGAGACACTTACCAAAAATACACACACGCACGCACGCAAACACACACACGTGGTTAACTGGTTGGCATGTAACCTCGTTCCAATTCTGTGCTGAATGCTAAGCCCATGGATGTATAGAAATTCTACCACTTTAAAGAGGCAAGTCTAGATTAGCGGATGCCTCTCTGTTACTCATATATTTTTTTTAGAAATTTCCATTTAACTATAGTTATATTGATGTGCTTACTCCTCATCAAAATCCTTAGAGCACTGACAAAACTACAAGGATACTATACTATCAAATATATCGTAATTTAATGTAGATCTTTATGAAACATCCCGACCCGCGAAGGTCCCGGGACGGAATAGGCCTTGAGCAACCCATGCTCGCCATAAAAGGCGACTATGCTTGTCGTAAGAGGCGACTAACGGGATCGGGTGGTCAGGCTCGCTGACTTGGTTGACTCATGTCATCGGTTCCCAATTGCGCAGATCGATGCTCTTGTTGTTGGTCACTGGATTGTCTGGTCGAGACTCGATTATTTACAGACGCCGCCATATAGCTGGAATATTTCTGAGTGCGGCGTAAAACTAAACTCACTCACTCACTAAATGAAACATCCCGTCATGAGTGTAACAGAAAGTCCTCGCATGTATATCAACTATTACATTTTTAGTTCTGTGACGAAGATGTATACGACCTGAACTCGTTCAAGGGAATTCCGACAATTCTAGTTTGAATGATTTGCCCTATGTCTGTCGTACATGCTTTAACATATACTCCTACAGTGTATGTGGCACTAAGATTACATTGTGTGAGGCCAGACGGGTCACTTCATCATTTAACGGACATGACGGGGGCCAAACGGTCGAGTATCTCCTGGCGTATAGGCTGACACCATTACATTTGATGAACGTATTGTGGAAATGTCAGTCTTGATGCAGCATGGATTTCGGTTTAGAACAATGACAGTGGAGAAGTCTAGTGGTTACAGCTCTCGCTATCTACGCCGAACATCATGGTTCGATTCCCCACATGGGTACAATGTGTGAATCCCATTTGTGGTGCCGTGATATTGCCGGAATATTGCTAATTTTAAGCGGGGCGAAACTACACTCACTAACTGGGTTAGAATTGGTTTCCAGAATTGGTTTTGAGCAATCAGTGTTCTTCACATTTGACTGACAGAGACGTGTACGTGATGTAAAACTAAAAAGAAAACCGAGAAAGCAATTTAAACCCCACTTAGTAAATAAACGTTTAATGAGCTACTTAATGATGTGTATGATTGTTAGTCCATAAGTGGCTGTTGACTCGCTGTGATCATTCGTTATAAAAAAAGCTGGGGTTGTAATAACCGAACGACAAACTCTTCAATAATCATTTTAGTTTTTTATTCTTTTGTTTTGGTCGACGTAAAAGAGAAATAGACTGTTTATAATTAGAGAAGACATGAACTTAGGAAACGAGAGTAGGACGCTTTGGCCTTTCATCTGTTATTTATCTGTCGGAAATCAATTTGTATTTCCATTACAGTTCCACTACGTAGTTTCTATCCCAATCGGAATGCCACAGAGCTTTTACCACTGGAAACATCATCCATCAAAGCTCCGGCTCACAAAATTTCCTAGCGGAAACCTGCAATATCACTTGGTGAGTAACGCCCCCTGTATATATTGTGCTACTTTCAAGACAACATCATATACTTAGTAAAGAGCTTTTGGTGAAATATGCTGGTAATTTATTATCTAATATACAAATGAAAAGGACTTTGCTGACCTACTTTCAGTTAGCACAGCAAAAGGATACATATTGAAACAGGATATGCTAAGGTTGATTTATATTTGCATTCTTTGGGCCCTCTGAGCTACTGATCCGAGCTAAGTACTAATTCTGGGTCTGAGGGCCCGAAATAAAAGGGAATTCCAGAGAAACACTTTGCATTCATCTTGATGTAAAAGTAGTTTAGTCACACTTTAGTCAATAATTTATTAGTTACATCTACTTACATAATGATTCGCGAAGGAACAGTTGATTTTAATGAATGCCATTATGTCATCTAATGAACCAACGGTATCTTATTTCACTAACCTATAACAAACCTATTTCTGATTTCTCTATTCATTCATTTACAAAGTATAAAACGTTAAATGAGTTTCCTACGGAAGGAGTAATTCATTATAAAAGCAACTATAACAACATAAAGTTAAAATATAAATGATCTCGTATTTATATTTTGTTGATCGAAAAGATATCTCAGTGAGTATGTGATTTTGTATCAAGGTATAAGAATGAATGCTATTTTACCTTACACTTACACAGAGAATATATGCTTTCCTTTCTCCGCATCTACAATGCACGGAACCGAATGGTGAATCTATGTGTCCAGCAGAGTACTATCCACTTTCAGTATTACGAGCTCTGTGGAAAATACAGTTTGACCTACTTACACCTCGTCGCAGCTTTTTCTTTCATTCATGAATGTCGGTGGTTCTATTAACATAATCTAGCTAGTGAACGAGGCCAACATATGACTCATTCCACGTTCGGAATGACAGCGACAGGGAGTGACAATTAGCTGTGATGTAATTTGTCGGAGTGAGAAACTGCTGCATGCAAAAATATGGCAGCTCTTTGGCGTCTGCTTTGATTCGGAGGAAGTGCAAGGCTGCTGCTGCTGAAGATGATATCAAAGGAATGCCGAGTTGCGAGATAAGACTTGACAGCTGATTGCAACTACAGTATTCATACATATCTCCAAGCATAATGGAGAGAGGGTAGGTGCCTTTGTTCGCGAGTCTTCAATAAGGCATTATTCGTCTTTGTGTCATGCAGTAGCTGTCGCTATTCATGGAGATTGTTTACAGTTATGGGGACCTTGTTGTTACTTGTTTACGTGTTGGTTTTTGATATGGAATGTCTCGATGGCTCCAGGATATCTGTGTGCGAATATTCACTGAATTTGGCCATGTGCCACAAAACCTACAGTTGATCACATCCCTAACAATAGTAAAATACTCCTCAATTATACGGGAAGGTCGGGTTTCGGAGCCGATTGACATCACAGAATACTGGCATATATGGTAATAATGATACTGACAATGCATATGTAACAGGATACCATTCCACAAACATCCATATCTGTCTTGATTCTGGAGTATATGAATTTGCGGTTGCACCAAATGCTTATCTTATTGTTAGATTGCTAACAATGATCCCTGTTTTATAGTGCATGAGATTGCTTGTTTCATGCCATAAGTTGATTGTAGTTCATGCTGTCAGTCACTGATTATTGGGGAGAGACCTAACTTCCTGGTTACTGTGTAACTGGAATAGTGCTTACTGTTACATAAACAACATTCAATCATTTCCTTAATGAAAAACATTCAAAGTGTTGTCACTATGGTAGCTTGAACAGATTTGTTTTCATGTGGTGGTGTTAAAGCCATGATAACAGGAAACTACTCAAGGTTGTGTTTCGAGTTAAATTGTCAGTGTTTTTGTGATGCATACGACTGTATGCATTGGCTGTTGGGTTGGTGGTGCTCAGAAGAAGAGGATTGTAGTTATATAGGTTCACAAAGGCATGGTTTACTGATCTCTCCGCCAGCTGAGGAGAAGCACAAGGCAAGTCTGCAGTGTCTTTTTTGAACTTTTAAGTCCACAAAATGATGGTTGGGTAGTTAAAGTGTGTCACCTTGTCTCTAAAATACAACTTCCTGATGCTCTTTTTATGATACTATTAACAATTTCCTTTAATGGTATATTCAGCATATCATTTATTGTTGTTTTAGGACACATTGTCCTTATTAGAGTTCTTTAGCACTATAAGCAAAGGATCAAACAAGGGCTGTAACACTGACATCATAGTAATACAAAATCTCTAGTGATGCTTGTCATTCAAATATTTGTTGATGATTTTGCCATGTCCACTCAGATAATGATGCTACAGGGTCCTTTATATGTTTTTATACTGTATGCTAGGACTGTATGATATTATCGGTTACAATTCGCCTTTAAAATGATGCGTATTGCAGTGTTTTTTTCTCTCAGAACCAGTATATGGGGTATTTAAATATAGAAATTTTGTGATAATCTCTATCATTTAAGTTAAAATCTACACAGACTTTCATTCACAATGAAGTTTTCCATTGTACTTAATTGACAAAACAGCATACTTTACATACAATGAATTTAAATTCAATCCCTCAAAATCAAATGTAAGCAGAGCTCCAGTTAAGGCACGTATTGGCATATTTTTAGTTTGTCGTACAGACCCTGAACCAAATATGTCTAAGAAAGCCCATGCAAGTCTAGAAAGTCTCTTGGCTCCATTTGGGGTGTTCAGGGTTTGCCACGACCTATTGTTTAAATTAGGTTGTGCAGTCAGGTGTGGTACTTGGTAGAAGAATAGGGTTAGGTAGGGGTCATCTCAACATTTAGACATGTGGTGGCGATTTAATTCTTTATTTTTCTTTTTTTATTTCACATGAATCTACATTCCAAAACCTGGTATATTTTATGTACATCATCATGATGCGTTTAACATACTTAACCATATACTAACAGTAACAAACATAAACTATAAGTAATGAAATTTTCCATGTATATTTAATACATATCACATAACTTATTTTTAACACATTTTAAACACATTTTCAAAAATGAAATATTTTTATACTCATGGCTTAACATACTTTTTTCCCATGACAAGACATCACATACTTTCTTTAAAGTCAAACCAGATACAAAACAACATCTGCATACTGAACTGAACATACTTGTGCCCGGCTAGCAGGAGGTCTTTCTCAAGTTGGAGTTGATTGTCAATGTTTTGGTATTTCTTCTTTTTGGGGGGCTGCTTTCCTCCCCTCCCCTCCCCATCCTTGGACATAATCGCTAAACATTAACACTCCACTCCAGGATTGGTCAAGCCTGCGTCTTCAAGAGCATGTAACCAGACATTGTCGATGCCATTCAATCTGATACAAGGCAAGGCGGACGCACGTCTAACTAGGTGATTCACAGATGGATTGTTTGCAAAGTCAGCCTGCAGTCCAAAACGTTGTACATTACTCCAAATGGCTTGACGAAAGTGGAACAACATCTCCAATGAATATTGGTGTTTTTCCATCTCTTACCTCTTAATTTGTTTCCTTGGTACACAAGATTTTGACCGCCATGCTTGTTAGGAACAAACTCCAAGTTCACCTGTACATCTGCTTCAGTGTGGTGGCAGACCAGGAATAAACCCTTCATTTCATTATATTATATTTTTGCTACTATTTAACTCTTTTCAGTAAGATATGTTCATTTCAGAGACTTGTTGTTAGTCTAGCGTATTTTATGCAATACAAATCACATTTACTCAATTAATTACAAATCTGGGAGTACAAAAACGCATAAGAATCACTTAAAACCCAATAGGTCTACAATACCATGCATCCTTTACTCAACTAACTAAACTGGCTTGTGACTGATTATTCATTGTGGCGACTGAACTCTACAATAACAATTTGGTAAATGTTAAGCGATGCCTGTATATACATACACTATTATAGCAATAGCCACAGTTTGCTGTAGTAGTCACTTGGCTTCCATGTTGAATGTTTATGAATAGCTGTGAACTATTTGGCAACATAAGAAGTGCTAAAAACTTACATCTGTTGAGAAGCCTATTTATTTATATGTTTATCGGTGTTAATTACCCAATAAGGACAAGAACCTCTGGGTGAAATTACTCAATTCTTTAAAACTAGTTTGAGTACATAGTGCTAGTTACTCCTCAAGTCATGCAATTACACATAATTACCTATATGCTTGAAAAATTATGTAAGACTTTGTCAAAGTTCAGAATTGTAAGTATATTTTTATGTATCGGAATACAGGTATTCTAGAATTTGCCAGTACACAGCTTACTGTATGCTGTACCTTTAGATGTAATAAATCATGTATTTCAGGTACTTAATATTTCTTGCCAAGAATTTGGCACAATGGCTGTTATTGACTGTGGGACATGCCACATATTCCATAAATCTCTATTCTATTCACTATGCATGCTTGACACACATTTTGGCATCACGTGAAACCTCACATGCAAGCAAATTTGGGCTAGAGAATTGAAGTTAATATTTTCATAGGCACCTCTCCTAGTGATGCAGCGATTAATGGAAATAATCGAAGATTGGTTGCTGTGACCAAACAACCAAGCAGTTGATCACATTTTCTCATAGTTCAACACAAGCAATTTTGGAACTACCGTTTTAGTGTTTGAAACACTTCATGATGGAGCTTATCTTTGAAGTGATCAGGGACTGAAAATGTGTTTATTTCTTAGAAACTCACATCACTAACTGAAAAGTCATGAATGAATATTTCTTGTTGACTCCAGGAAGTGTATGTTCATGATATATTAGTCATCACTTTAAAGTATCAAGTTGCATCATGCTATAGAACCTGAATAGAAAAATCTGAAAAAGAAGCTAACATTTTTTTTCAATGATTGTTCATTGGCAATGAAGCAATCATCAGTTGTAAGATTTCAACCAATGCCCAACACTAACCTCACCTTAGGAGATATCTATCACTTTCTGAGCAATAGAAATCTTTATTTACTGCTAGACACGTATTAGATGATCCTGCGCACTAAACGCATCTGTGACAAGAGAGGCGGTACAACGAATTGGGCAAGTATGCTTGGCTGCTACAGGTAGCTTGACGATTATGCACGTGCAATACATGCTAACCGTGACATGAAATCAACACCGCTACTGATTAACACCTGTCTCGCTACCGTGTAACCATTACTAACCATTTCTCTGGAACTGGTTATATAAATTTCCAAGACATGTATTCCCGGTCGATCACCAGCGGAATTATGGACGAAAATCAGCCTGTACAGAGAAGTAGGAACAAAATTATGGGATAAAAATATTTCCCCCTTGCTACTCTGATTTAGCCATCACCATTCAGTAACAGATAACTTTTAACATATTAAAAAGTTAAATGAAACACAATTAACAATCTGTAGTTATTATCTATTTAATATTTAGCAGACAAAAAGTCAACTTTACCCATTAAAACAACACTGCATATTTCTTCGAATGATAAGACTGCAATTTCAGGCATAAGATACTGATATTCCACGCTAACCTTTAGTTAAGACGAAGACAAATAGATGATTGGGGCAATTGACAAGCATTTTAGATATTCAACAATTTTGTTAAAAAAAACCCCAGGAAAATGTCATTTGCTTCGTGAAATGGATCGGTGGTCCTAAACATATTTGCTCATTATATTGTGTTGATTCATTTCGTTGGGATTGTACCTGTTCCCAAATCAAGTGTTCTATAACAATTCATGCGTGAAACGCAAGTGGAATGTGAACTTCTCGATATTTATCAGACATCCTGTCTCTTGTTTCAAGTGGATTGTTCTGTGGGGCGTTCCCAAGTATGCAAATTGGGGTCATTTGTCAGGTCGTGGATCATCTTATATGTGTTTACCAGTAGGGGTCTGATACTCATCAAGCAGACAAGTAAATTCTGCATATATTGTACGGGAGTCTATATAGATACGGGCTACAGGATTGTAAACTCAGCTGTGCAGCATCTGTATTGCTAATTTAATGAAGACGATCACATTTCTCTCCATGAATTCCACTTCAGTCATGACACTGATCGTCACTAGTCTCATGTTTCAGTCAGGACAGCATTTCAGCAAGAATATACACCAGTCTATCAGTATCTATCTACCAGTAGCTTAATATGGTTACCCAAACTATATAGCTATATTCTTTAGAAGAATTAAGGCTTCGTGAAATCTAAATGTTGTAACAATGTATTGAAAAGATTAGTGTTTACAACACATATTTATGTCTGTGAAACTTAACATCAAAACACACCCAATTGTCTCCATGTGGGTAGGCTGTCATTCCTGATTTAGAGACTTTTCAAGGAAGATTGATTAATCTGTGTGGAACAATGGCTTCTGTTGATGTTATTGATTGGGCTTATTGTACAGTTGTGTTTTACTTGATTTCATTCATTACTTGTGCATGAACTAGCAATGCTGTGCCTGCATTGTGCAGAACATGTATATGATATTGTCATGCTGGAAGATCTGTACAGATGCCAGTACATGTAATATTTTGAGTTCTATGATCAGCTGACCATGGAATATAGATGTGCCAACAAAAGTAAATGTTAGAGATCCACCTCTCGCGGAATTCAGGATCGATTGATCCAAAAACGTCTCTACAAAATCATGCTCAAACAGCAGGTCAAATTTCTGTAATCTTTCATCAGGCACCTAGAGTAGGAGTTGCACATTAGATGGTGAAAAGTTGCTTCTAGTTTCTTTACGCAAAGCTTCTGGCTCTGTGTTGTAGTTGAAATGATTTTGCAAGGAATTTGATTTAAGCGGTACAAAGTGACAGCATTCACTATCTTTGGTCGCATCATAAGTTTGAAAATCAAAGTCAAAATTGACTTTGAACGTTTGATCTTTCACATCAGTTTTTCCCAAGATATCTGTATCATCACTGAATACTCCTTTTACCAACATTTCATGATCAGGTGTCAGTAATCCAATTATAATTGGATGATTGTCTTTATCAGAATATGATGAAAAATTGTCAGTGTTTGTTAGGAAGCTTCCTGATGCCAAATGGAATCATATATTGTGGAAAAATAACTGCTCATGAAATATCCAGTTTGGAATTGATCTTCATTCTGGTCAAGCTTGAGGCCACTTGCGTGGTCAGTCTGACTGACTTGATTGATACATGTCATTGTGTCCCAGTTGCATTGATCAATACTCATGATGTCAATTACTGGATCGTCTGACATGCCTTGATCATTACAGACCACTGTCATGTAGCTGGAATATGAGAGTGTGTGCCAGGGGCTGCATTTTGTATCTTTTTGTGTGCGAGCCAGTTTAAAGTATGCATTTTGTGCTTGATCATGTTGATCCAATGCAGTTTTTCACATCCAGTTAGTCGATGAAATGTTGCCATTTTGCCATCATCGTCATCGTCATCGTCATCGTCATCACTAGTACTATTATTCTCATTGCTGATTATTCTTGGGAATATGTTGACATCTCCTAATTGATGATTGGTTCATTAAAACCGTTGAGTCGTTGAAAAAAAATCGGTTCATACCATTTAATAAATTTTCCTGTGACGGTTGTTTATCCACATACAAAAACCCAGAAAAATGAAGCAACTTGCATCTTTAACATGATAGGATCGTGAACTTCATGGAGTCTGTAAGATAAATTTAATCATGACAAGGAATAAGCTCGTAGTGCTTATAAAATGTAAATTTAATGACACAGACAAAAACATTCTTGTGAAAAATATTGTTAATGCAAACAAGTGTTGTAAAATTGTTTTTATTGATTATGAGAAATCATGATAGCTCGCTTGGCTGTTTAGTCACTGTGGTAAATCTTCGATGTCAGTCAGTCAGAACTCACTCTACTGTTGCTGACACAATTTTCACTTCACTTTTGACACGATGCCTGTAATTGCTATATCTATAGTGTCAGGTAATAAATATCTTTTTGACATATTGCATATTTATATTTACTTCAGTGCAGATGGCAAGGAACTTTGAAATAGCTCAGTTAAACAAGTTCCTGATGAATCATCTGTTTTCTAACTGAAATGTTTCAGCTTATCTTGGGACCATGTTTATTACATTAGATAAGTGATAAATCAGGAATTTATCTACTGTAGGTCGATATTTGGCCCCAAATATACAGCAGATATACCTAGAAATAGACACATTGGAATTACAAATTTCTGGGTTAATGTTATGCAGCAGTAGCTTGTGTTGTGGTCTTGCAGAAGTGACAAATCAGGGACAAATCTAAATTTAAAAAAAGATTGCCTGCCAAGGACATTTAACTGATTAGCTAGGAATGTTGAATACATTCCTGTTAATGTATTTTTTCACAGATGTTATGAACATGTGAAAAGGCTTAATGTGTGTGACTCACAAGATATACTTGAGGATTCAAAAGTTACCAAGGGTATTATCAACCAGAATAAATAGGACAGGGGAAACTTTACATGATGTTATAACTGCTTATTACCCGGATCATGGTGAACTGACACTGACATTCTTTGAGTGGATGAATTAGTTAAGTGCTTCAAGTTGGACCAAACGAATCACGTAAACATCTGTATGGTGTCCTTGTCCTATCATAGTATGGTACACTAAAAAGTGAGACTGTGTCCATTCTTGCATTAAACATGCTAAAGGAAATGAATATTTTCAGATTGGAATAATAATAACATGATTAATGCATGAAGTTTTTTTTTTATTTCTATGGTTTCTTAATGTCTTTGGACATGAACTGAATTTGAACCTCCATCATCACACTCACTGGCATGTGTTGTGTATGTACCGAACTTGTTTGTGTGTGTATTATTGACATGAACATTGAATTGATGTGAAAACTGCAAGGTGTGTGGTGTTTATTGTTCTGATTGTCAGGGGGGTTTGTATCATATGACCTGTTCATGTGGACTTGTTGTATAAAATGACAGCTAGTCATTGATATACATGAAGTATAGAGTTGAACCTCTGTTTGTCATGTTGGCATTTACAGAATTAACTAAATATTTCTACATTAATTCACTTCCCATGTAAAAATTATATTGATTGTGTATTGATAGCTGTGGTGTATCAGTATTGATCAGTACCTATAAAAAGTATTTTATCATGCAAAATTGGATTTCATACTTGGAAGAGATCTAACCAAAACAGACCTGATTACAATGCTTTGAAGACAGTCTTGTCATTCAGTTACTGTGTCGTTACAAGAAGGTCACATTGCTATAGTGATTGTTTATCGTCACATTCAGCGATATTCCAGCTATATGGTGGTGGTCTGTAAATAATCGAGTCTGGACTTACCTCTGAGGTAAAATATGTCCTCATTGTGCCATTGCTTGACATGATAGGCAGATAAATGGGCATCCTGTTTTTGAATTGGGAAGTGGAATGCTCTGGATGTTATGTAATCCTATAGGCAGGATGGGGGTAGGGGGTGCTTTATTGAGGAGGGGGCGCTAGACATGTCAAGTGAGGTATCCTGTATCATGTGTAATGTTTGATATTTTACTGATTTCCACTCGTATAATTTTGCCTCTTAGTCAGCTCATTTGTCTTGTGAAACTTGATCCTAAGAAATGTATGTGTGGTATTTACAATTAGCATGTCTGACATCATTTCTGTGACTACAGGAAGGTAAAGAAGATCAAGTTCGGCACAGACACATATCATGGCTCTTCATACGAAGACGTTCCCCTGGTTCAGCTGGAGGAGCTGGAAGAGGAACTGTTTGCAAGCTACTCTGGACCAGACAAGGGTCTTGCAATCGTGGATGACAAGGATGAGAACAGTAGGTCTCGACTTATGTATCGTTCCTCAAATAACCAACTTAAGTCAGGACCATGTATAGTCATCACCGAAAGCATTTGGTTTGACTCTCCCAAACTTATCATTCTGTATATATTGTTAAATCATAATCCTTGGCTGTCATAAGCTAAGCTTTTTAAATGAGGTCTGCAACTTAAACCCTAGCTATAGTCCAAAATGTTTGTCTAATGAAGTTATGTTGATTCAAGTAAGCCCTGCTACCAATACTGTCATAGTCCACATAAATAATGATAACAGTAAAATCTTCCAAGATGGCAGGTTCTCATTTTATGCATAGATGGTACATTGAGGGAATGTTTATGAGATGCTTTCTAAATCAAAATATGTCACAGAAATTTGAAATGCTACCAACGTGATGGTAAATTACAGCTCAGTTGCCTGAAATGAAAATGGAATAATCTCCTTTTGTCTTCAAACAAATTTAAAAGCTGTCAAAATGCGGAGATGACTGTTTTCAATACTTATCAGTAGGTTACCTCTACCCATTGTAGAAATGTGATATTTAGATCAGCTTTTTCATATACAGTGCTTTCATTATTACAGTAGGCTTATGATATTTTGACTGTATGATTTCTATAACGTGTACAGATACCATAGATAGAGTGTGTGTTTATTTTATGTTTTTCTTAATCAAATAATGTTTTATTAAAGTGTAATTGTAGCTCTTGAAATTTTATTTTGAAAATACACTTAACTTTATAATGTAGACTATTGTATCCCACTGGGGCTCCTTTCACAAAGCAACCTTAACTAAGATTAACCTTAACTCCCATTCTTTAACCCTGCACTAAGGTTACCTAAGTCTATGGTAACCTTAGGACAATGTTAAAGAATGGGAGTTGTGAAGGTTAACCTTAGTAAGGGTTGCTTTGTGAAAGGAGCCCCTGGTATGTTTCAGTAACTGGTACTTGTGTAATTTCAGATGGCAATGAGAAGAAAATTGCTGGCTGCTTGTCTTGGAACAAAAAGGAGCAGCAGGCATATGGCATCTGTATATCCTTATATGAGCAGCATCCAATCAATTTCAAGATGTCAGGTAGGTCTGTAGTCTGTGTACCAGATGGACTAAGGAAAGGATGATGTCATTACGTTTCAAGGAGACCTGCACATAGCTGAACAGATTGAACCATGCAATGTGGTCGCTGTCAGTGCTATTAGTATTAGAGTTTGGGAACGATGGGGTACCCTAGTGGATAAAGCATGTGCTTGTCATGCAAAAGACACAGGTTCTTTTCTCCACAGGGGTATGATGTGTGAAGACCATTTCTGGTGATCCCTGCCAGGATATTGCTGGAATATTGCTAAGAGCTGTGTAAGACCATATTTACTCACTCACTCACTGTGGTGTGACAGGTCACATGTTATCATTTCCCAGTTTTCATTTCACTTGGCCATTTTTCTAACAACAAAATTATAGTTGTGAATGGTTATATTTCATATATAACGAGTATCCACTGACCAACAAGTTTTAAGTTGACACGCGTAAACAGTGAATAAGATCCATCCAGTGTATAATTTGACAAAGATTGTTCTGAAGTTAAGTAATATATCTAATTTTACTCTCACCTCACGCAAGCAGTCTGTGTCAAACCTAGTTTAGTGTTTGTCTTCCTGGTCATCCCACTTTGCTTTGATTATTATTAAAAAGGGTGATGGGTATTTTATTACTGTTAAAAGCACACTGAAAAATGAAGATGGATTTCTTTGTGATGCTACATGAATAATTGGAGCGGTTGGGTAGCCCAGTTGTTAAGTCATTCCCGCGTCACTGCCAAAGGCTGTGGTTCTATTCCCCACATATGCAGAATATGTGGATTTATAACATTACAGATGTATTTGAAGAGAAGACTTTGAGTCCTAACTAGTCATATCTGTTCAAATATTAGCAAGCTTGTGTCTCTTTCAGTTTCCTGTTCATTGTGTGGTGAGCCACTCAGAAGAATATGAAGCTTCATAGTTTATTAGTGGGCATGGAAGTATTAACATCATTATTGCACAATCTTTCTATCATCATTATCTCTGAAACATGTTTGTGTGCAGGTGACCCGGTAGCTGATGCCTTTGCGATTTGTGCCAGGAAGAACAACACTATCCTGCTGATTGCTGATGGCGTCAACTGGGGGGAGAAGTCCAGATTAGCTGCTCGCTGTGCTCTCTATGGCAGCATGAACTTCATCAACAAGAGGATATTCGAGGACAAGAAACCACCCTTGTCAACACAGGTTAGTCTTAATTGTTTACATTGTCGTGAAGAGTGTTATCAGGCTTTTAGTTAGTCTTGAGTGACTTGTTTCAGAGAATGGGTTTCCATCAGTAATATTGGATGTTTTTATCCCAAGATACAGGTAATAGGTTCAGCTCAATGTCGACTCTGCAGAAGCTTTAACAGGGGAGAATCATTAACTGTTCTGTTGGGTTACTTCTGAGCCCTACCAATCAGTCTTGGTGATTTGGTTTATTCCATGTCATTGTACCCTGGTGATGAGTGTTGTTGATCACAGTTTCAGTCACTGGATTGCCTGGCTCTTATGTAATGAATGACAGTTGGTCACATAGCCCGGCAAAGTGTTAAATGCTGCACTCAACAACACAAAATAAAAGTTCATTAGCTGGTATTTATCTTTCTTTCTTTCATAATAACTAGAGGTACCTGTCTCAGTATCAATCTCTTTTTTCATTCTTGCCAATATCACTTACTGGAGTATTCAGTCTTTTGTGTGTTATCATCAGTCAAGCATGCAATACCTTCTCTAGTATATGTAATACGGAAAATATTTTTGAATTGATGTTGACACCTTTTCACTGATTAGTTCTAACATGTCGACTGTCATTAGGTTTGGGAAAGTGGAAAACTTTCTTTTTTTATATGAATCATGTATTTGTGCATTTTAAAGAAATTAAAATACGAAATTGTGCATTGGCACATATATTACCAATTTATCCATGAATTTAATGTAATGTTTGTTTCACAGGATGTTCTCCAGTTGTTGCGTCGTTCATTCAATGAAGCTCATCGTATCATTCTGGAGAAAGGAGGAGGTCTCACAACGATGTGTGCCTGTATGATTTGTCCTGTAGCCAACTCTGATGAACATGCTGTGTGCTGTGTGAATGTTGGAGATAGTTTTGGATTTGTCTTCAGTCATAACAACGGCATACGTGAAGTGACAATAGGATCGCATGATGTTTCCTCTGAGCGTGACATCCGTGATGCGGGAGGGGCCCTGGGTCCAGTGGATGGCAAAAACCCAGAACTGCATAATTTGACTTATTCTCTGACCTTTTGTCATGCCGGAGATGTTGTGTTCCTCACAACAGATGGGATCTCAGACAATTTTGACCCGGTTGTGACTAAGATTGCACTTCCTCGTAGATCTAACGATGACAACTTTAATAACATGTCCTCTGATTCTCCACATGCTGCCATGCATGCAAAACCTGAGATGGAACCCAGAGAAAGACACATATACTCCATGAAAGAGATGGAGCGAGTGGTTCATGAGTATGAACTCATCACAGAGGAAAACTGCTCTGCACAAGAGCTGTGTGGAGCTATGGTGCAACATGTCCTCATGCTTACTGATGAGAAACGCAAGATTCTTGAAAACCCTGCATTATATGCTCGAAGGAAAATGACTTCCACAGAGCGAAAAAGACGTGATTCTGAGATAGTTGAGAAAATGTCCAAAGCTCCTGGGAAGCTAGATCATGCATCCATAGTTGCTATAGAAGTTGGTGCTTTTGATCCAGTGGATGAAGAGAATGAGGAGAATGTGTTCCCTGTTGACAATACAACTACCTCTGACTGTAACCCTGTCATAGCGGGCCCTCAGACTCTCCCTCTGCCCAGCCCCACTCATGCAACCTCACCTCTCTCACCAACATCACCAAACTCAAAAAAATCCGGACCAAAGAAGTTTTTTGCTAAGCTGAAGAATATCCCATCTCCAACTCTTCCTTCTCCAAGTCGTTCCACCCCATCCTCCCTCCAAATCTCCCCCAGGAAGTCCCGGCATCGATGGGGACGCTCACGGCATGAATCTGAATCAGGAGTACCCACCTCCCCAACTGTTCCCCAATCTCCAACCATACCAGAATCTCCACTAGAGGCAGAATATGACCCTGCAAGACACTTGTGCTCCCCGAAGACTAAGAACAAAGGAAAAGAGTACCAAAGAAGCTTATCATGTGAGTCCGCTCTGTAGGCCAGTGGTGACTTCGTGATCTCTACCATTCAGTAAACGTGCTATGTAGATTTGTATCTAATGTTTCTCTAGGTATTATTCACAAGCTGTACAAAAAATGTTTTCCATATACTTTTGAGTCCTTGTTAAATAATGTTTTTTATATTTCAATAAGTTATAATAGTAGATTAAGTTGGAAAATAGAATGGAGAGGACCTGGTCGTAGCAGTGACTGGTAACCATATTTACAATGACTGAAACATGGTTACTCTTCATGTCATGAAGTTTTATGAAGTAAGATACAATTATCTTATCAGATTTTTTGTCATGTGCATCAAGGATGTTGCCAAAATCTGCACTGAATGCAAGTAGTTTCATTTCCTTACACTGAGCCCTGAATTTTAGACTGAGAAGGTTAATCCAGAGAGTGAATCTCATTTCTCCTCATTTCAACCAGAAATTCCAGTTTGCTCCATGAGGTTAAAGGTTTTTGTTTGTATTTGCCAGAACAGAAAAAAAGTAGTTTGTTTTGTTTTGGATTGTTACACCTTAAAAGGAACCAGTGGTAATGTTTGGTGGCATTGTTCCAATGGCTACCCCAAAAAGGTTGTGTTTTGCCAACCTTAGTAGTACAAGTTATAGTTACCTCTATGATTATTAAGGTATTTTAAAACATTTGTGTTAACAGTCTTCTTACTCATCTCTTACTGGTTTCCCAGGTACTTTACTATTGAAAATAGATCACATTCTATTCAAAAAGTTAATGAACGAAACAATGCTTCTGCAATACTGTGCACTACTCAAACTCGGTAACGTAAAAGAATTGAGTGTTTTTTTTAACTTGTTCTGATTACTGATATTATTGACGAAGACACTAATGATTTTGATTTTGCCATTATCACACTGAGGTATCTGTCTAGTGTCTATATTATGCAGATTTTGTATAGATTGTGATTATTTTGTATTAGCTGATAGTTAGGGACTGTCATATGTTAAAGTGATAGGATATTGGTGTTGTGATTAGTTATAGTGAAGTGATGACAAACAAATCTGTGAAATAGAGACAACCAAAGAATACTGGTTATATTATGTATTAAGGTGTATAACATGGTTCTGTGGAGAAGAAACATGTAAAGTAATTCTTTATTTGTGATGAAAACAACCCAGTCTCAGTGAAATCAGGTCTTACTGCCCAACGTCCCTACACAAATATCTGTGGACATAACATTGCAGGTCACATCAGAATGGCGTTTTATTCTACCAGTCAACATGATCAGGAGTACTATATAGACATACTTTATGGACAACAACTTTTTATTTTGTTTGTGTAATGTTTCAATATAGATTCTTGTTCCATTACCAAGCAGGAATCATTTCTGTATCGAAGCATCACATTCACAAAGTAAATTTGTCATCCATAATGTTGGTCCATTATTTGTATGTTCGAGCTTCTCAAATTCCACTCAAAGAAATGATCAAATGTGTCGCTAACATGATAGCAGAAGTAGATATCCAATCATGTTTTCTCTTGCAACCTTGCAGAGATATGATATTTAGAGTTATGAATGATGCATTATCTCTCACTTCACTTGGATCAACAGTTTATAAGAGATTTTCCATGGCCAATTGAAGTACTGCCAATAGTGCCATGAAATCTTGACAAGCCATAACACTTGCAGAATATTCTCATGTACGGGTTTCAAGTTTGAATTGAGAACTTCATTAAAATATTTGTCAAAGTGTCATGTGGAATGGAAGTGTCTGTTTTTAAACGTAGAGCTTGAAAAACCTGCTTTCTGATTAGCCAGTGTCAGCTTCCTGTTTGCCATTTTGTTGGTTGCTTTGTTCTGACATTACATGGAATAGGATGTCTTCAGAACTTCGTGTAGTGAGGGCAAGCACATGATAAGAGTTTCATGAGATTTGGAAGCAAAGCAACTAGAGTTAAATGTGTGCGAAATTTATGAAGTGTTATGAGATAACTGCATACTTGTTAGGAGGATTTACTGCTGATGTCGTGTAGATGAACTAAAAAACACACAACAAATACTTGCATCACATGATTGTCATGTGTATAGTATAACTCAGGAAGACTTGGGTGACTTGGCCACAAGATTTGTAATGCTAGGTAACACAAAGCAAGACGATTTGTGATTTGTTCAGCTTCAAACATGAAAAGTTTATGCTTTTGAGTACTGGCGTGGTTGGTGGTTTCTTTAAATACTTTAATCTATTGTGTTTATATGTTTTAGGCATTAATAAACTATTTATCTATAAGAAAATATAATTTCCCTTCGTTTGGATGAAGCTTTTCAAGCAGATGTGTGAAAATGTGCACATTTATTTATTTTAATGGGCTGTGACATTCAACTGAAAATGTCATACAGTGTTAAGAGGTCACACAAGGTTACCATGCAGTGACGTCATTATATAAAGAATATATCAGGGCTCCTTTCATTGACTTCTGTCATAAGCAGCAAATGTAGGCAGAATCTCATATATTAGCTTGTGACTCTTGGCTTAAAATGGTGATATTTTGACTTTGTACATCCGTAACTTGAAGCATACACCAGTATATTTGTGATGTTCTTATGATTACTATTTCTGTTAATGACATCACAGTGTCAGTATTGACAAACAACAAGAGAGGTAAGATGAAACCTCTGTTTCCAGTATGTAGTTTATACACAGTATGTACAGGCCTATCATAGAAAACCGACGAAAGTGAGTTCAGAAACACAGAACTATGCATGCTGTTTTACTATTATCCAAACTAAAATACTGAAAAGAGGAATATTAGATTTTGAACCAAAACGTTGCTGGTTGAGTTCAGTTACACAACAGATGGGATTTACATTGTCATTTTTCTATACACAACCCAGTGAATAGAATGGTAAAACAACATCATGCATATTTCTGTGTTTTTTCATTGTTTGGCTCAAATGAGCTATTCACCACCCTCACGTGTGATATCCTAAACCAATTTTCAAAGAGTAACAGCATGCACAGTAGCTAATGCTTCTGTAAGAGGTAATATTGTTGATGTTATTTATTGCACTGAAATGTATTTTAATATGAAATTTTATGCATTTTTTCCATTATCTGAATTTTACTGATTTATAGATTGAGTAACAGTATTATTTCCCTGTCAGTGTTGTTGTTGCATGTGGTTCACAGATTTCTCTATTATATCTTATAGAAACCATAGAAACAGGGTTGATGTGAATTATTTATGTTGATATGTCTCTGTACCTATGCATGCATTGCTTTATGTACAAAACCTGTTTTGTTCAAGACCTGATAATAACACATTAAGGATCTCATGGGATTTGTGTTGAAAAGGGAGTTCTGTGTGATGAAAAACTACTGAAAGGGCATTGAACCTAATATGCATTGCAATATAACGGAGTATAATTACTCCTTCACTCTTTAGTTATTTAGGGGTTATGATAAATGCCACATAAGTTTAATGTTTAACATGATAAACAATAAGTTGACTTGTCGTTAAATGAACACGGTTCATGCACACAGAAACTGTAATTTGGTTTAACATATTCTGCCATCAAAGGCACAGTCTTTTCAAGCAGGTTAAGTCTATCTGGACTTGTATGTGATGGTAGTAAAAGCACAGTTGTCAGTATTCACAAAAAGGAAATCATTTATGCAATCTCTTTGCTACAGTGGATTGATATTATTTAAACAGAGATTATGCACCTACCATGACCGTTCGTTGCCCTAAGAATTCCTAACTTTGATCATGGCGAATGTGTTAAGAATGGGCATAAGAAGTGGGTAGGGTTATGAACATTTCAAGAATAGCTAGCCTGCGCATTTAGTACCATCTTAGCAAGCTTGTGTAAGATACACTTCATATATAACTCTCATATTACTTGACTCAAATTGGAGTTCACGATGGGGTTTCAAAGTAACAGGACATTGGGTCCTGAAAGTTTGAGATGTCTGTCTGACCCACTGAAAATTCACAGGCCCATCAGAATAAAGTTAAACAAACATTTCAGATTTCACATTTCTTAAAATTGGCATTGAAATGATTAACATTGTCTGACAACAAACATACAATTTCTAAACAACAAATAAGTGTCACATGACGCAAATAACAACTTCACACAAAGACACTGTGAAATATTCAGTTAGACACTGGGGCTGTCTGGTTCGTGATTTCTATCTGAGCACTGGTGAATCTGCCAGATTTGTCAGAGGGTCAGACGCTATTCGTGAACACTGAGATGTCCTTGCATGTATGGATGGATTTGTTGTGTTATGTCATAACAAGAACGATAAAGGAAAGGTGTGGTTAGTCAGTTGGATTTTCTTAATAATTATTTAAGTTCGTATATCATTATCTTTAACTGAAAGCTATATAATATTTATGTGTTATATAGTAAGGGTTAAACACTTTGTAATGCTTTTTACAGTATAAACAGAGATCTGTGCATGTTCGTTGATAGTCATGAGTTTTCGATCCCATTGACATAATACTTCATAAACAGCTTCAGAATGTCAGTATTTCAAGCACAGGCTACAATGTGGTGACATATAAGTCAGCACTATTTAAAGAAACAAGATAGACAGGCATATGTCAACAGGTATCAGCATTTCTGCATGGAAGTAATCAGCATATAATGATGATATTTTGTTCATGATATCAATTACTGAACTGGATGAGTTTGACCTAAAAAGTTCTGAAGGCATATAGTATTTGACATAAATGTAGACCTATTACTGCACCTCTTGTATTGAAACGTTAAAACCAATTGAACAGTAAGAAATTAGTCATTCCAAAATTAAATTTTAGCATGGTTGTATATTCACAGTGTGTGATACATACACACCACAGACTCGGGGCTACAGGCAGACTGTCAGTAAATTGGTATGATAGTTTGTTTTTGGTTAAGTTTTGTTTCCAGGTGAAAAGATTTATGTTGACCACTTACAGGTTTAACCTGCCCAATAATTCCACTATTTCAAGGGTTGTGCAAAGTAGAAACAGCTCCAGTAGAAAAACTTCTTTATCTGGATAGTTAAAATTTCCATGTTGTATGGCATTCTTAGTTATATGGCACAATGTGTAGAGTTGGTTTGTGGTTGTGAATTCGATGGCTTAAACACCATTTGGTGTAGAAAATGTTACCCATGTCAGCTACCGAATTGTCACATCTGAAGCTTGAAGTCAATTCTGGGCTTTGGTTACAAATAAGACTAGTAAGTTTTCTAGCATGACAGAAAGTTGCAGTCGTCAGTGGTGCAGTTTATGTGAAATAAACTAATCTCCAAAGACAATCACGTTTCCTATGCAAAACCTTTCATTTCGGTTCGGCTGTGTGCGTTGTAAGCTGTTTGCCGTACGCAATTAAGTTATACCCAGTGTAATATTTTTTATTTATAATTTCTTCTGTATTTTTCTATTTGGCATTGTATCCTTTTATATCTATTTATAGTTTGATCAGGTGCGCGTCAACTATATTCTGCATGGACAGTTGTCTCGATTGAAATAGTCGTTCAGCTTGTAGGAGTACTATGAAACATCACTCCGTCGTCTGCAGCGGATGCTGTGTGACGTCATCACATCCGCGTAACCTTTGGTTATGACATTTTTTTCTGCAGTGAGTTGTGGAGTTTCAACTGCGAGTGTGGTGTTCCAACGTAGTTTAAACATTTCCGGGCTGTAGCAGACCAGTGAAGCGAAGCTATGGCCTAAAATTATATATTGTGGTTACTGGCAAACGCTGAGCCTGTCTGAGTTGAATACAATAAGGAAGTCGACAGGCGGCTGGTGCATTAGGCTGCCACGAAGTCCCGACAAATCGAATCTCCACTGTTGTATTGATGCTGTGACAATAGCTGTGACAATAAATGTTCGTGCAAAGACCGGTTACAGAAAACTGTTGGTTTTGAAGATAATATACAATCATTCCATTTCATAGCCAATAAAATTGTTACTGATTATTGTCGTGTTTTTTGCTTTTGTTAAATTACGAACGCAGGATAACGATTTACATCAGTGAGGAAAGTGTTGAGTTTTACTTAACATCACAAAGTAGCTATACCGGCAATGCATTCATAATTACAACCGTATCATTCAACACCACCAAACCACCAAACAGGTCGATCGGAGCCTACACAATATTTAGGACGCAACGTAAGTTTGCGTAATTATTCAAATATATGGATGGATCCATGAATTATTTAACCTTTCCCCATAGAACGCTTTCTGATATACCACGTGTCTATCTACAGGGAAATGAGTGACAACTGCAATGATTCTCACTTGTTTTATTTATAAAAGACTTGACACCGCCCATCCGGAACAGCAGGATTCCTGAGGGATCCAATCAAGCAACTGCATCATACAGCATCCCTGGCTGATATTTACTACCCACATCACTTCTGTCCCACTGAAATACAGCAGTCCACAAGTCATTATCATTACACCCATGGGACTGTTTAGCAAAATATACACAAGGGCATTAACGATAAAAGTTGTTTGTAAGTAAAAGCAAAACTAAGCTATTACGTCAAAGGACTTGCTAACTTGCTATTAAAACAGCCATGGAAATTAGTATGACATTCACACAATCATACAGCTATGAAAATATACACTGTAAGAAAATATATTCCATCGCCTGAATACAAAATATATTGGTACCTCTGTAAGCTGAACCTTATGATGTTTTTATGTTGGTACAGCACGTTATTGCTGATGGTTAGTTGGGTAATGTTGCACATTGTCCGTTGGAACACGTGTAAATATTTGAAAGTGTGAGGATCATCTGTGTACAGCATTTGCTGAGGACCCTGCCTTTGACTAAAGATAAATATATCGGTCCTTAGAAAATGTTGAGTGATGATTTACAAAGAGGCGGGAGAGGCTGGAAGCGAAAACGCCAACGAACACATTAACCCTGTGCTGTTTATGCAGTCTAAAGGGTCACTGTCCGCTTTTCCCAGTTCACGGTTGACATCGTTGGTAGCACTGCTGAACTTCCTGCGCGGAGATGAACGCTGTACCATTGCTTGGTGGCGATAGGCATATTGTTAGACACTGTGTATTGTTCTAACATTATTCTTGTGGTGCCGCCATCCTTCATTGCAGCACAGACATGTCACCCACGCCTCATATGCATCCTTGTAAACATGCTAAATCTGGCACATTCTACTGACACGCACACACTTGTTGGTAGATGTCGTTCGTCCGTCGTTGTTTTCATCATTGGTCGGCTGACCGTGGTGTGGAAATTTCAACTGATGTAGGTGTCTATAGCCCACTGATGAAGGTGTCTCCAACCCACTGGTGAATGTGTCTACATCCCACAAATGAAGGTCTCTAATACAAGCTGATTAGGAACACAGCCGAGACCACAAGACATGCGACGGATGGTAACAAGCGACTGCCAGAGGCCATAATCACACTCGTTGTTGGGTCGTACCTCACCTGACCCTCTGAAAAAGAAAAATATCACACAATGTTGTTTTACTCGGTAATACACAGATATTTCTTTCAGTTGAAACTCGCGAGCCTGACCGATCCTGTTAGGAGAGCCTGTATTGACAACCATTGGCTACTGAAGACCAGTAGTAATTCGGGCCTTCACGGGTTAGCGGGGGCAAGAGAAAACATTGGTGGAACTGAAATGCTAATTGAAACTAAGAACACCGGTTGTTCATGAAAAAAGGCTACCTGTCCCACCTTACAGTACATATGTTACATGAGTTGCGATCAAGAGAATGTTGCGCAGTAGTAAGAATGAAATCATTTTAAGATCTTACCTAAAGTGAAGAAAACAGGGGGACTTTTCTTGCCGTCTCCTCCCCAGTTGTAAGCTAATACCCGCAGTCGGTAGATTATGCCCTTCTTGATACCCCTGTCAAAAAGGGAAGCATCATTACCAAAAAGACTGAAAGAAAGTGCATCTGTTTAACTATACAATCTCCAGAACAAAAGCTGATTTCGTAGGATAAGAACCCCTATAACTGTAATATTAAAATACGAGTGATTTTAGTGGGTGCTATATTTTGTATGTGAAATGCAAACGATGCAATGGTCTCTGCAGCAAATGCTAATCTGTTAAACCGATAGCCAAATAAATTCGTGAATACAATTTCAAATATTCACAGCGTCAGTGTTGTCGTTTGATTAAAGGAATGCCCACATTTAAAAATTGAAAAAGGGAATAAACATAGTTCTTTCTGTCGTGACCACGTTCAGTGAAACGAGCAACGTCTCAACATCACTCCCATTAGTTATCTCCCCTGGATGAGCGCCATATACCTAATGATACCGTGGGTCTCCTTTCCGAGCGTTGTCACGTCCTTGGCCGTAAGTATGTTCTCCGAAGACTCCCAATAACGCATCTGAGAACAGAAAACCGCCAATAATCCAGTCGTGTTTACAGCTTGTCATATACCGATATGCATCTGCAGAGTTAGGCAAGGCAATGTGCAATTATTGGAAAATTACAAATGTTTGATTGGAAGGCCTGCAACCGCGCCATTGATCTTTATGCTTGCAATAATAGCCTCTATCAGTCCTCGCCCGTAATTCTGAATGTCGTTTTTCCACAAGAAGCCACACAGGCAAGCGTTATGCGAGCCCTGTAATAGATATGATCACTGGCCAATCTCAGATGACCGCAGTTCATTTACGAAGCGTGGTCCAAACAAGCGTTGGCAACAGTAATTGCATTCAGCGTGCGCTGTTGACGTCACCGTCGCCAGTTTCGTTTTATTTTGACACATTAATTTACATGAACATAACTGCCGACTCATTCTTCCCTGCCATCTCGGCTGACCAACGACAGGAATTTGTATCTGTAGAGTTTGTGTCCCTCCGTGTGCAAGAAACCTGGGAATGTGGGTTGCAATACTGATTCAGTTTCATTACATCTCCACGGCCCAGTTCCTCAAAGCGTTCTTAGCACTAGAACATTTCCTCTACCTTAACATAGACAAAAGATTATCGTAACGCTATGTGGCCCGTGGCCAGTGCCCCGTGCCCCGTGCCCCCAAATGATCATAACCATAATACGATCGTAACTCCCATACTTTAATTTGGACTTACCAGGAACGTAGCTACCATGGTACGTCACGTCCGGGCCTACACATGTCTGTTGCTATAAAGATTGGACAAGTCCTCAGTACTCTCAATTATAAAACTTTGCAACCTGCCTTGCGGTAGTCAGAACGCTACGATTGCTTTGACTGAGGAGGCCTAGGTCGTCAGAAGTATACTTTTGCCACAGAAGTAGGTACGAATGTGAGATTCATATCGCGTCAGGCGTTCCTCACGCATCAAGCTGCCTCTATAACGGATTATACTCACTCAGTAATGGTGGCTGAGTGACCGTTGGGTTTTACGCTGATTTGCTATGGATTTTACTATGGAACAGTTAGGAGGTTGATGTCTCCCAGTTTGGATCATAAACTGAGACTGCGACGCTCGTTCCTGGCCGTTTTTGGCACCCTGATGGGACACATTTCTCAGCAATCACATGACAACTGCATGCCTCATAGTGTTGATCATGTGTGACAACGCTGGTAGATTGACCAGGGTAATATATCATCATCATCATCATCATCATCATCATCATCATCACCATCACCACCACCACCACCACCACCACCACCATCATCATCATCATCACCACTGATGCAAGTTATCGGATCCATTTCGGGTACTTTGGGTGCCTGAGACGTCAATCACTGCATGCCTGGTTTGCAAACCACCATCATAAAGTTGGAACATCATCACTATCATCATTATTATTATTTTCATCATATTTACTTACCTTATATCCCAGCAGCGTCTCCTCGGCGAGTCCTGTGCTGACCCCCTGCCAGGCGACGTACACGCTGTCGGAAGAGTGGGAGCGGATCTCCACAAATCTCGGATATAGAAACGGCGCTATACGAAAACAAGCATGACAAAGTGGAACATCTGGCAGACACGTTAGAAGACAAGGACCGTTACACCTGTCACCACAGGTATGAATGCACAAGAGTAACTCCTACCTTAAGAAAAGGACCTAATGAGTTACTTCTACCTAAAGTATAGATGCTAGTGAGTTACTCCTGCCTTAGGTAAAGATGGTAATGCGTTAGTCCTACCTTAAGTAAAGATGCTAATGAGCTACTCTTACCTTAAGTAAAGATGCTAATGAGTTACTCTTACCTTAAGTAAGGTGCTTATGAATTACTGTACACGTAGTTATTTCCGTGTGTGACTAATTTTCGAGCTTTCAGCGCAATACGATCGTGCTCCAATAGTCATGCCAAGCGAAAAATATCATGATCAAGTCATGACAAATTATAACAGTGTTAGTACTCTACATGAAGTGGAAATGCACCTACACCAAGTAAAATGCCAACGAGGTGCCCCTACCTGATGTGAAGGTACTAATGAGTTACTCCTACCTGAAGTAACGGTGCTAATGGGGTACTCCTACCTGAAGTGAAGGTATTGATGAGCTGCAGCTGACTGAAGTGAAGATGCTAATGAGATACTCCTACCTTAAGTGAAGGTACTAATGGGGTGCTCCTACCTAAAGTGAAGGTGACAATGAGATACTCCTACCTGAAGTGAAGGTACTAAGGAGGTACTCCTATCTGAGGTAAAGGTGACATTGAGGTACTCCTACCTGAAGTGAAGGTACTGATGAGCTGCACCTAGCTGATGTGAAGGTACTAACTGGTATTCCTACCTTAAGTGAAGATGCTAATGAGATACTCCTACCTGAAGTGAAGCTACTGATGAGCTGCACCTGACTGAAGTGAAGGTGCTAATGAGGTGCTCCTACCTGAAGTAAAGGTACTGATCCGGTACTCCTCTCCTCGAGGTCCAAGTCCAGCGGTATTGAATACCTGGACGTTGAACCAGTAGTCCCCATCAGGCTGTAGACCGATGACTAACCCTCCGTCTACCTGGCCGTAGTGGGAGATTGAGTTGAGAATTGGGTCCTCCTCGCCCTCTATGTAGTAGTTGATCTGTAGACGTAGATGTTTTCACTGACGTCAGTGACATCGCAGTTTCAGATACACAGGTTTCGTAACCGTCAATGCCTATGAGTCATTTGTGTGCATACGTTTAGGTAACTGAAATGCCCGAAGTGACGAACTGTATTAGTGGAAGTCGCCTTAATATTGATTTCCGTTGTCGAAGTACGTCGTTGATTTTTGTTGTTGTAATAACTGTCGTAGGAGCGAAGAAATTTGGATCAACTACGACTGGCACCATCTTTCAGTTATGGCATGTTAGCTGTTTATTAAGGAAGCACGAAATCACGACTATGATAACACATCTGGGATTCGAACCCGTGATCATGCGTTCCTGACAAGCGCAAGGGAAGCGCAACTCTACATAGCGAATCGCTTGGTCTTAGACTGGCCCACCTGTGTTCCATGACGGTGTATTAATTAGTAGTAATTCCGATTGTAGCTGCAGCAGTAGGGAGTGAGTAAGTATGTCGTCACTTTTACCAATGTTCCATCACTATCACCGCGGTGGACACCAGAAATAGGCTTTACATATTGTACCAATGGGAATCGAAACCGGGCCTTAGGCGTGACGAGCAAACGCTTACGCCACTAGGCTACCCCATCGCCCCAGCAGCATAAGTAGTCGTAGCAGTAGTATGGGGAGGAGAAGGAGCAATGGGGTGAGAGGACCACACGGATGAGTGGGTTTTACGAGTATTTACAGGATCTGACATTGGTAGCTGTTGAAATTCGATATGGCACATTCGTCGGAAGAGATGTATTCTTCCTCTTGAAAACTTTTCTAGAACGTTATACGACCTTCCCTTTGACAGTACCTGGTATCCCTGCACTCTTCCCTTCATGGCAAGCCGTGTATCGGGTACGGGGTCCCAAGTCACCATAATGGCCGTTCCGTTGTAGGAGTCGCCGTTCAGATTGGAAGGTGTCGCTGTGGGCACTGAAAAACGTTTATTATAAATGATGCTCAATTAGTGAGTGTGTTTCGTTTCACGGCTCTTTTGGCAATATTCCATCAATAGCAGGGCAAGGTTCAACTAAAATGGGCTCCCCATGTTGTACCCACGTGGGGACTCCAACCCGGGCCTTCGGCGTGATGAACGAACGCTTTAACCACTTGGTTACCCCACCGCCAGCCCAAATCAGAGAATTTTGAATCATGACGTTGCCTTAAACAGTGTTTCCTGCCGTTGAATGTCTTTTATTGACTGATACACGTCCGGGCTAAACAAAAATATCCAATTGTGTTTCGACCATAACGTTACAAACATTTTCAAAAGGTTACTTGAAATATAACCTATAGGTTTAAACCGAAGGCCCAAACAGAACTATCAACCATTGATTAATCATTGTTTGTACATGTAAATGTTTAAGCCATCACCCAATATTGGTGATTATTTTCTTTTGCTCGTCATCACACCTTCGCTACGTAAGGAAACAAGTCAAAATATTGATTAAACCACTGTCTCATTGCCTGTTTACTGGTTCCGTCAAACTGCTCAACTTAGTACAAAAGCCAGTCCAGAGCTTTGAGACCAACTCATTCAACTATTCGGAATATGAAGATATTAATCATTACTATTGGATACATCTAGTCACTTGTATAATGCGAAACTACGTTCCTTCAATTCTTGCAAACACGCCGAGCTGCGTGCTGTGTCGTACAGCTTGCTCTGACATCGATCTGAAATCGTGGAACTCTCAAAACGAGGCTCAGCCGTTATAAACATTTGGCGGTCTTTTACGACCTTGATATTATCAATCACATTGCAGGTTACAAAAATGCACTCAATAAACACATAACAGGCATAGCAAGAGAGAAATTGTTTGTGAATCATCGTACGACCTCCTCTAACAGGGGTAGTCTGTGACGTCTTAGTTAATGATATTCTGCCTAAATTTCAAGACCCCTGAAGGTGTGGGTTAGAACAGGCCTTCAGCAACCCATGCTTGCCATGAAAGGTAACTATGCTTGTCGGAAGAGCGACTAACGGGATCGGGTGGTCTCTTTCGCTGACTTGGTTGACACTTGCATCGGTTCCCAATTGCACAGATCGATGCTCATGCTGTTGATCACTGTATTGTCTGGTCCAGACTCGATTATTTACAGACCATATAGCTGGAATATTGCTAAGTGCGGCGTAAAACTAAACTAAACTCACTCAATCACTAAATCTCCAACATAAAATATAGAAATACGATTTTACTGAACTTTAAAACTACGATTAATTTGTAAATACCGTTTTCTTATGAACCAAAGAATTTGAATTAAGTGTAACCAAAGTTGTTTCTAGTGTCTCTTTTCACTTTCACACGAGAAAATTCGGATCGACTGAAAAGAAGCTCATTGTCGTCATTGGTTAATGAGGCTCATGTTATGGTTTAGGTACTTTTATGTAATACATATAATATAAAATACCATGTTTTTACTATTTTTACTAGTTGCGAAAAATTAAATCATTATCTTTCATAACATATGAATAATTAACTAGTTTATTACATATTAATTGGGAAGTAACCGTCTAACGAATCCTCAAATATACGTGATCAATAGTTTACCAATGTATCGAACACAGAATCACGCCATTTTATGATTAAAGTCACCTGATATCCTAAACTCTTATTGTGCCTCCATTTTGTTGTGATATATTCCCCGGATATAACTCTTATATAAGTAAATCAGTGAGGTTTGTTCATGTCAGGGACATATATATGACATGGTACCAAAGATCATCTTGAAGTCAACAGTCAGTCAAAGAGCCACCCCTAAACGCGCTCAGCATTCCGTACCACGCCCCAATTCTCCGGTTGGTTGGAATGTGTTTTACGAAACTTTTAGCAATATTCCAGGGATCTGTAAATAATCGAGCGGTCTGTAAATAACAGTCTGGACCAGACAATCCAGTTATCAACATTATGAACATCGATCTATGCATACGATGACATGTGTCAACCAAGTCAGCCAGTCTGACCATCCGATCCCGTTAGTCGCCTCTTGCCCCAAGCATGGGCTACTGAAGAACGGTTCTAACCCGAATCTTCTAGGGTGTCTTCTCCGGACAAACGCTGGTTGTAAAGCGCTAACCAACTGATACACAATACTGGTGTAATAGATGAATACACAAATTTTGAAACAGCATAGTGATGAGGATGCTAGCATTATGCTGGATATTCATGTGTACAGAAAGACACTTACTGTCCTCTGCCGACAAGACGATGCTGATGGTGGAGTTGGGGCCCTGCCCAAGACTGTTGAAGGCCGCCACCATAACCTCATACTCCAGGTAGTAGTTTTCTGAGCCGACTGTCGTCACCCACTCTCCCACCTGACCTTCTACCGTGCCCTGTAGCACACCCGTGCAGGAGATAACAAAAATATAGAATATGCAATGCAAGAACAGATGGGATGGGGAATATCGATCTGTTCTTTTATACCAATTATTAAAGACGGTTACTATTGGTGAAAAAAGAATCTTTCAGCTATGGAGTTAAATTTCCAATAGTGTTAATTACATTTCAGATAAGTTAAATATTAACATAAATGGCGATAATGAATATTATTTTAGGCATTTTAGATATTTCTAGTCGACAGAATATAAAAAATATACATTTGGTAAAACAAATGTTTTTTTTAAACTATCTTGCCTCGACATCACTGTTGATGAATAATGAAGAGATTGGGTAAATCTAGAAATGTCTTCATACGTGATAAAATACTACTAACGATTGTTTTGTCAATTCATTCATTTTCCTGCGTTTTCTTATTAGTATTTGTTTTGCTGGTACAACGTGTTCTCTCCTGTGCCAAATATCACCCGACTGAAATATATCAATACCTTCTGCCAAAGTCCGTCGGTGTTCGTCTGTTTCCGGTAGTAAATCCTGTAACCAAGGTTTTCGCCATTGTGATCTTCCGAATGCAGAGGCTGGGACGGAGATCAAAGGAGTAGAGTGAAGACAATATTCATTGAAATGAAAAAGGGATGATAATGGTCGAGTTGCCCTGGGAAGTGGTTCTCTGTGTCTTAGATAAATGAACCTAGAAACCAGATATGCTTCGAGGTACCATTGTATGAAACCCACGAGCTTGTGACACTGACAAACACACAAACATAATTGGTGAAAAAATATTTCGATTCCACCATAGTTGCATGCTGGTCTAAACAAGGGACGCAACTCTGCCCTTGATCATGCCTGATCCTTCTATGATAGGATACATAGAACAGTAGTTACATGAGAATTCGGTTGAAGAATTCAAGAATGTCTAGGCTACCATAACTTGTGAATATATTTTGGGTGGGTGGGATAAAATCTGAAGACTGCTAAACATCAACAACATGATTATTGTACAGAGCATAACTGTTGGCTGATGATGGTCGCTTCAGGGCAAACCTCTCCACAAACCACACACTTCTGACATAAATGACAATGTGCCAGGGTCCCAGTGCTCAAAAAGTCTTGCTGGGGCTGTAAAATGTCCGTAAAGCTCAATTTATGAGCGAGGTACATGCATGTGCAGTCAGCGTGCATATATCAGCATCGCTGTTTCTCCCTACAAACCGTCTAGTGACAAGTCAGAACAGCCCGTGGAAGACAGGGCCTGAAATACGCCCACAGCACGCACTGGCCGTAAAAAACAGATTAGTGTTTGGCTCAGTGACTCAGCTTATTGCATGGATCAGTTTGTCGACACCAAGTTGGCGGCTATTGACTTTATCGTTTAACAGTTACTGTGATAGGACCGTAGCATTGCTGCCTCGGCCGCCTCATATTGACAACTGATTTTTGTAGATACACGTACCGTTTCTACTTTCATGACAACTCGTAAAACCTGAGCATAATTGGTTGACTAACAGTCCCATAAGATTTGACCACTTTGACGACAAGTTGAGGAAGTAATACCCGTTTACACAAGATCGGTGTTAATGAAGACATATATCAAGGTTACAAAGTTATCTAAACAACAATGATTGGGACTTTAATGGTGTGTACAGGGTTCCAACATTAACATCAAGTATGATGTCTCTCCACTGTATTGTTTACGACCCCATCCTTGGTCGAGAACATTCTTAAAGTCTTGTCTCTGCACATGGCAACGTTCGCTGACAATTGTTAACAACTAGTTATATTGCGGTGCGCCAGCGATACGGCAAATGGGTGTCACCTTCCCTTCAATCTGCACGTGACAATGTACCACCGGCCATTCTCGAAGTAAGTGTATCTGGCACCGCATTCTCCAACAGTGTTACCTGTTGGATGAAAGTCCAGATTTCAGGACTCTCTTTAGACTCACCTCCCACGTGACCTTCAGTGCCCCTACCGTGCCTCCTCCACCCCCGACGTCTTTGGGGGCAATGATTGGAGCTGCGTTTGGGATCTTGTACGTCGCTGCATGGAACAAGTGCGGTAAGGAGTTTACTGATGGCCTAATCAATTTTTAAAGTGTACCTTGCCCTGTCTTAATTCTTTTTCTTGACGAACGATTTAATGGATCGAGACATCAAATTGACTTGGTATAATGCGCAGCATGGTTCTCCGGCATTGCTCACAGTATCAACCATTGTTTATTCGTAAATGGTTATTTACATGCAACGACAGATGGGAAGTTGAATAATATGCACACAAACACCATTATCGTGAGGTCATGGTTAAATAACATTGGTTTATCAAATTGTTTTCACATTGCTGGATTGTGTTCTATATACCTAATGGGCGCGTTTCGGTGTTCGTGCTATCAATCATTATTTGGGTATTATGGCGCCGTGATGGGGTAAAATATTGGTAACTGCGGCGTCAGTCTCACTCTTCTACTTCTCAATCCCTACGACTTACGTGAATGCACACTTGGAGTCCCACTTCCATAATAATTGCTGGCCACGACCCGGAAGTTGTATGACGACCCAGGACTGAGGTTTGATAATTGTGCATAGCGCCTGTCCGGAAATTTGGTGTCTATTACTTCTACGTTTGGAATACCTGAAACATAACATGAAATGAAGGTGAGTTGAAATGCATCAGAGCGGCGAGGAAGCAAGCACTCATACGCACGCGTGCGCTTGTTCTAGCCCTGCTTAGAGCCAATTTCCTAGTGCCAGCCTGTATAGATACCCTGCCGCAGTTTGTCGAGGGCACCTCTGTTGGGCATACTACGCTGACTGCAAGCATACCCGGTTTTTGCTCTTACTACCGGACCCGTGAAGACCCGGTTAGGATTGTTCTTCAGTAAACCATGCTTGTCGTAAGAGGCGATTAACGGGATCGGGTGGTCAGGTTCGCTCAACGCTTCCAATTTGCGTAGGTCGATGCCCGTGCGGTTGATCTGGTTGATCACATAGCTGGAATTCTGCGGATTGCGGCGTAAAACTTAACTGATTCACTTTTAATACCAAAGGAGGAGGGCAACAAGAAACACAGTAAATGATCACATTTTGGTGTGACGGGATGGGCGATCGTTCGATCGTTTTGGGCTGATAGGAGGTCTTTAATCAATGCATCGTCGCTTTGGATGGTTTTCACATAAACAAACATTTGACTTCCTTGGGTAGTATATTGTGTTCACTTACCATCTAGAATGACCCTCCATTCTGGCCGGTAATCTGTACGAAACTGGACAGCAAATGACGTCAAAGGCATTCCGTGGGTTGCACCGATCGTCCAGGTGAGCTTTGCCGACCTACCGGTGACATCTGCAAATACCCCCGCTGGTTCACCCGGCGGCCCTGAAGGATTGGCAGACGTAAAACATATAACAATTCATATTCCCTAAATGTCGATTTAGAGTGGCCAGTAAACTGTATGCTGAAATATAGAATCTCAGTGCAAATGAATAACCAGTCTCAACTATTCTCAGAAACAAGTCCGCTTGTTATGAGGGGAAAGATAACTGAACATGGATCCTTGAAAATAAGTGGTGACACCAGGTGTTCGCGAAAAGGATAAACACGTCATGCCTCCTTCACCAGGAAACCGTTACCATTCACAAAATGTGACTTAAAATGGTGCTGTACAAAGGTTCAAATGGTTAACTAGTTGTAACACGGATCCGCATTTACAAGCGAGATTGAGATTCAGTGCAGCTTGGAATGATAGTATGTATCAAGACGATTGCTTGACAAATGACATCACAGAAGGCCCATGATGCTGAGCCAGACAACTCGATAGATACGTGTTGCCTCCTACGAAAGGCAGTGGTTACAGAGGATAATATCTATCCAAGAATCCCCAAATAGCACCTTGACGGTGAAATCTATTGGAAAATGTCTTTCACACACACCAGAGATGATAATCGGAGCGAACGAGGGAAAAGCGGATCCCGGTAGCTAAGGGACACAACTCCTAACTGTCGCCTGTGCTGCTGAGATCATTGACCTACCCGTTTGTATCATTTTGCAAATAGAGAATATACTGGTAATGCTTGATGGCGTGATTCATGTTGTACTCACCTAGGACAGTGATGTCTGCTGACATAGCTGCCTTGTCCTGTACAGTTTGCGCTATGCACGTGTATTTCCCGGCATGTTTATACTCAGCGTTCTTGATGTATAGTCCAGGTACCATCTCCCGCATGCCCTGGTGAGTCAAATCAGAGTTTAAGCGATTTCAAAACCAAGCATCGAGAAAACCACAAGCATTTGATACACGATAGACTGCATTCGTAAATCAAGATAATGAAGATGATGCAGGATTCATGGTCTTAGTGCTAAGATGGTCTACTTAGTATTGCCTTAGCGCTAAGATCGCTTTGCACATGTGGGCACAGGTAACGTAACTTCACCGCTGGTAAAGGAATAGCTACTATTATGAGGGAACGATCGTGTGGCAGTCTTTGTATCGAGTGTATCAATATCTCTATTCTAACATGTAAAAACATTGATTAGAGAACAGTCTCGTTTCCTGTTTACTTGGTTCCCGTCCTATTGCGCATCTTAGAGCGATAACCAGTCCAGAATTTTTATACTATGTCAGTTAATTGAATGCATAAATATTAATCAGTGTGACTTGATAAGTCTATGCACTTGAATAATGCAACGCTAAGCTCCTTCTAATCCCAGCAAACACGTCGTACGGCGTGCTCTGTCGTAAAGCGAGCTCTGACAAACGGAAACCTGAAAATCGTGGAAATCTCAAAACGAGGCTCTGCCGCTAGGAAAATTTGGCGGTCTCTGACGGAACTGATATTACATCAACCTCATTGTGCGTTACAGAACTACCCTGAATAAGTGCAAAAAACACATAACAGGTTTAACCAGTGAGTTCGACCTTATCAAACAGGGGTAGTCTGCGATTCCATAGTGAAGGTATGCTTCCTCAACCTCGACATAAAGTGTAGAATGACGGTGTCATTAGAGTTTATAATTACAATTCATTTATAAATATCATTTTCTTATGAAACAAGGAATTGGAATTCAGTTTAACTAGAATTGTTTGAGGTGTCAATTTACACTTTCACACGAGAAAATTCGGATCGGCAGAAAAGTAGGTCTGTGTCTGAATAGGTTAATGAGACTTATGTTTCGGTATAGATAAATACGCCATAGCCTCGTCTGCTTCGCACAGAACGAAGAAATAATGGTCCAATCAAACTGCTTTCATGATATAGAGAAAGGGTGCTGTCAGTTCAGAGCCGCATCAGGCACATTCTCTTCCCACAGAGGTTATTCCTGTCATATCTTCATACGGAACCTAATACGGGCATATTTCACGGTCATCGAGAAATCCCGTTGCGGCAAAACATGGCAACAGGAATTATCTCCCTTGTTACTATCCAATCACAACACGTGTCAAATAGACATATCTCCAATATGGCGCCCCCCCATGGAGTTGGTTCATCAACATGCGAAGGAAAGATTCGATATTTCATGTTTAACTGAAAATCAGAAACTGGCAATAGACAGTGCAGGGATCAATCGCCAGGATGCGTTTGAAGAAACAAAAACTGGTAGTGGCAAATTTTCCCGATGCATTCGGAAATTACCGAGAAGTTGCGAATGATCACTCTTGAAACAACGTCGCTGATTGCACAACTAAATCTGAATACCTCCAATCACGAGTCTTGAACACTCGCACCATGAAAGGGCCGTATTAGAACAGAGGTTACGTAGGAAGATATGGCACGAGTAACCTCTGTGGGAAGAGAATGCATCAGGCATGACCGCTACCATACTCCCTAAATGCAGTGGAAATGTTTAGTGATGACACTGACAGACATTCGAGTTAATGGCTTCTCAATTGATTCATTTGGATTCATTTGGACTGACCAAAAAGACTTCTGTGATAAATTGTGTGCTGTTATATATTACTTATGTTCAGGTATTGAGAAATTTTGTACAGAGACATTTATTCAAGTAGTTAGCTGAAGGACAGGCTGATGATCATTAAATATATAACCTCCATACAAGAGAACTGTCAGTCTTAAGACAGATTCCCGCACGCTTTAACGGAAGTTGTGGACGTTCTACAAATACATACCACTTCCTCTCGAAAAGAAATAGAATTTTGCATTCAGTGAAAAACGATACCTTAGCAAAATGGGGATCGTTGTCGGTGTCGATCATGACATCGTTGAAGTACCAGATGTATACGAGGTCGTGTGAGCGACGGTCAAAGGACGCTTCACAGAAGAGAAAAGCGGTGTTGTTCTGGACGACCCGTGTGGCGGTTGGTTTTCTTGTCAAGGTCGTCCGGCCTGAAAAATGGTTGCCAAAGGAAGATTGTAGCATCTATGCTTGTAATAACGAACATAGGTCTACACTATATATATAACAGGTTTGCCAACTTCTACATGTCTTACCGTTGTGCGTTGTAGCGTTTTAGCGTCTTCCTTTATGTAAGTGTTTAAATTTATTTCACGGTATATAACCTAGAACTCTATAAACTGTATTTTACAATAACTTGCCATGAACATACATGAATATAATCTGAATAAGTGTTTTGTAACACCTCTCTACTGACCCTTGCCACTGATGTTTCGGGAAATATATTTAAATCTATCTGCCCCATTCATTCAAGTCTTAAGAGTGTGCTGAAGAGCCCGTAAGTAGGTCACTGCATTTGGCCACGAGACTTTACGTTGTTTTGTACTTCCCGCGTTTCATTTTTTTTTCGAAAGGTCGCATGGTTGCCAGGTGACATTATGGAACCGACAATCCTTGAAGGAATAGCAAATGCCCGATCTAGTCACCCCCTAATTAGTACAGTTACGTCCGGTCTAGTGATGTCATATCTGGCGGTCGCTCAGTGTGGGACCAGAATTGGTTCGTGAATATACCTTTGTCGCGGTACTTTGGTACCAGAAGAACGCGGAAGTGGGCCGCGAGTCGAATATAGCGCGGAAAGGGTGCCGGGATTCCGTTTAGTACCAGAAATAACGTCCGGCAGAGAGGCCCTTAAACGTGTGTCAATATTTAAACCCATCTAAACACACACCTACGACTTCCAGTTTGCCGCCACTAGAAGCACTTCCGGCGTCGTTGGTAGCTGTACATTCGTATCTGCCGGCATCCTGGTTTGTGACGTCATTAATCAACAAGTTACCATTGGCCAGCAACTGGAAATGCCCCCTCACTCCCATAGATAACCCTAAACTTCGGCCATCTTTCTTCCATGTTATTTCCGGCTTGGGTGCAGCTTCCGGTTGGCAGATGATCGTTGCATTTCCTCCGATAGTGGCGAGCTGGGATGGGTCGACAGGGCGCTTGATAAACGATGGCGCAAACTCTGAAATATCCAACATGTCTTTGTGTGTTTGCCTAGTAGCGTCAAATATGACAGTTGCTTGATCTCTACCACAACCATGTGTCATGAGATTTGTATTTCCAACAGTGATGTAATGCCTTTTTTCTACTGAAGGGAGGGAGAAGCTTCCGATATTTTCTTAAATGCTGTAAGAATAGCACGATCATCGAGATCTTGTAGAATTTGTACGTAATGACTGATCCGAGAAAGTTTCACATTACCATCAACACTGAAGGTGTTGTATGGTTCCCTTGAAATGGACCTACCCAGAACCCGCAGTTCAGCGCTACTGTATGTAGAGCCATGCAGGTTGTCCGCCGCACACTGGTACATTCCATTATGTCTGGAGGGGTGGGCAGACTTGATCACCAGCACGTTCTCAGTGACTTCCACGTCCCCTGGTACAGACTAAAGACAAAACGTCTCAGAATTTAAATATGAGAAAAGAAAGTGTAATGAAGTTTCAATCTCGGTTTCACAAAAGCTACAACACCGGGTGTCACCGAGGCATATGGTAAGGATGCTTTTACGACCATTTTAGTAATATTCCAGGTATATCAAGGCAGGGAACAGCAGAAATGGATTTCACACATGATGGGTATCGATCCCGGGCAGAGGCGTGACGTGCGAACGCTCTAACCACGAAGCTACCATACGGTCCCTCCCGATGTATGAAATAAGCAACAGCTGTGTGAGTGCAGCCTTACCGTAAATGTTGTGTTGAATTAACCATGACTCGGCAAAATATATTGAGGGTCACCATTACGCCATAAAAAAGAAAACAATCACATAAAAGCAGTACTAATGTTTATTACTTTACATTCAACAAGGCATAAGTTTTATCTTTTCTTCGTTGCGTTTGTTAAAGTAAACCTTTATGTCCTTAGACCAAATCATGAACAGATAGTAGTCCGAAAATATTGACCTATCAACAATTAGCTCAATCCTTACCGAAACGTTTTGTCGTGGGAAATATTGCTTGATCCTTTACAAGCTATATATCCTCTGGAAACCAATATGGGCATATAAACTGACGTACAGAGTGTTTTGATATGGTTTTCCAAAATGATAAATATTTTGAAAAGTCTCTTGCTAGCCATCTACAAGTCACAAAATCTGTCCCTTGACAGACATCGTAGTCAGTTAGGAAGTTGCCAAAAGGGCCTTCTGTCATCTAAGTTGTCCCAAGTTGAATCATCAAAATGTTATATTCCTGGAATGTTACACGAGTCGAGTGAAAGTAGTATCATACCTGTAGACGTTGGCCGTTCTTATACCACGAATACCGAGCACGAGGACGGCCTACCACCTCACACCTCCATGTCAGTTGACTTCCAATATCCACGTGTTGGTCTTTCAGTGGGAAGATGAAGTATGGCTTGGCTGTCAATAGATAATGTGAAAGTGTACATATAGTGCAACATTATCTTATTTTCATATATATCAGTGCATTTCCTAAAATGTTATTGTCTGCGGTTAGGTGCATGCCTAGAACCACTGCCGAAAACATAATCTGCCTCTTACACAATTTACACATACTTACTAGTATAGTCAGCTCTAAAACAATGTCTTATACACATTTCATACAGTACTGTTTTCGCCACAAGTATTGTATTCAGAGTACAACCTTTTAGACGTTGAAAAGAACCTAAAGTAGTTAAACCAAGTTAATATGCCATTCGCATTGTATAAATGCTTCTCTATAACAATAATCATCGCACACACACGCAGGCACGCAGGCACGCAGGCACGCAGGCACGCACGCACACACACACACACCTAGCAGTTTATGTAGAGACCCAAATGGAAGTTCGAAAGACCTTCTTATAACGTGCTAGGTACCTCCAATTTTAGCTTACCCAGCCCTGTAATTTTCCAGTAATTTGCAATTTAGGCTCGATGCCATGGCGAACTTACTTACTGTATCATACTGGGCCCTGTTTCACAAAACTCTCGTAAGTCTAAGATCTCGTAACTTTCCTCGTAGCACTTCCACCTCCTATGTTACAGTATAACAGGTGCAAGTGCTACGAGAAAAGTTACGAGATCTTAGACTTACGAGAATTTTGTGAAACGGGCCCCTGGTCTGTATCATACGCTATATACAGCTGAAAAGATTATTCCGAATTTGAATGATAAATCTGTATGAGTTCGTTTATGTTTTCAAAATGTAGATTCAGGCAAGTCGGAAGGAATAATAAGTCATTTATTGTATCAAGAGGAAGCTAAAGTGAGTGCATATGCGCCAATACATATTGTATTCCAAAATATTGTCGAAAATGTGTGACATTGTGCCTTTTTTTATTGCGCCCTCCCCTCCCATCACCAACTCGTGTATGTGTACAGTCCTTTTGACGTACCTTCTATGTTGACGTATAACGTCTTGGAATCGGAGGCAGAAGATCCCCTCTTTACGTGGCAGGTGTAGTTGCCGCTGTCCTCCACGGCAGCGTTAGGGATGACTATGACGCGGTTTAGGTCACTATACTGCACATTTCCTGCCATGGGAGCATCATCTCGAGTCCACGAGTAGTACAAGGGGAGGCTAGGTGGAAGCAAGGGTCAAGGTCATATTCTTGCGCATGTGCAATAGTAGTGACTGCGGATTTAAATGCCAAACCTATTCTACTCAGACGCTCGATGTTCATATCCTATCGTGTGTTATATGCTCTTCAAAGAAAGTAGGGGAACCTGAAGTTTCCATTTGGATAGGAAGTGTAAACGTTAACAAACGTTTGAAGGACAGATACCTATGAACGCACCACCTTTTCCTTCTATTATCACCCCTAAACACAGCGTATGATATGCACGTGCGCAACGCAGTAGCCCCATTCACGTGCATGGGGTTCCATTCTTGATTTTGACGTTTTTTTTCAAGAAGGTCGAGAAATCACTTAGAATATAAATTTTGATACTTATCTTGCATCACACAAGTGTTAGTGTTTGCTTCTAGTCGTTTGTTTTAAAATGAAAATCGTATACATGCAAATTACATGCCATACACCCATCATCAAAAGCAACTACATTCCAAATAACTATAGTTGTAACGAAGTGCAAATGGTGATGCACTCTCAAAACATTCAATAATATCATATCAACAATGATTGACTCCGACAAATCTCCTAAATATATTTAATGATAAATAAAAAAAAATGAAGATCCCCTACATTTTTTGAAGAGTATAGTTTGTTGTTTAACGCCACACCGAGTAACGTGCCAGGCATATAACGACTGGCTCTATATAATGGAGTCCGAAGCAGACAATCCAGGGATCAATTGGGATTGGGATATGATGGCGTAAGTCAATCAAGTCAACAAGCATGACATCCCAATCCCGTTAGACGCAGCATGGGTTGCCAAACAAACAATCCGTGCCGTATGTTCACGGGTTATTATTTTGAGAGTAGATTTAGATACTGAGTCGTGCATTACAAAGCTAAACCCAAAGCAAATGTACAACTACACTGGGGTTAAGACATCGCAATGTAAAACTACATTGGGGTTAAGACATCGCGATGAACCTTTGCATGAATGTTTGCATTGCATAACGTAAGTGTTACCCCTGAGAGTAACTATTAGCGCAAGCAATATTGGCGTAAGAGCTGAAATAGCAGTTAGTAATAAATCACAGAATAAAATCCAAAACAAAACCAAGGACACTGTTGAATGTCAGGCCCTAGATGGGATTTCCAAAATATTTCTAGGTGCGAGTTTCCTTTCGGTTTTTTTTATTCAGTGTCTGGGGTTTTGGAGAAGAACTAAAGTTACACAGCCATTCCAAAAAGCTCGTGGTATTTTTTTTTGTCTTAAACCTCACCGGTACACCACACAGAAGTCAGAAACCGCAAGCATTGTTGGTACTGTTTGGTGTCGCCTATGCGCTACTGGTTAGCGAACAGCTATCGAGCAACAGTTAACGCTAATACATCAGCATCACAATTCAATTCCACTATTTCCTCCCCATGATATTTGGCAACAATAAAAGACAGCAAAAGAAAATTCTTCCCGGTAAGTAGCACCAGAGAAAAGATATGATAAAAATAATTATGAACCCTTTAACAAATTTAACCTAGTCGGGGGATGTCCCACGATCTACACAATAAAAAGTTCAAGTTCACAAGTCATAAACAGTCTCAGTAAACTTCGTTACACTCCACCACTGAGTCTACCAAAACCTAGTAGAACGTCGCGTCAGGTAACCTTTGAGCGACCAATGACTGTCCAATCAAACGCGAGACCGTTAAACAGATTTAACCAATCAGGCGGTTACTATTTAGGGATCGGAGGAACTTTCAAAATACTCAGGTCACTGACACAGATCTCTCCACAAAAGAAAATCCGCATATAAGACAGTTATTTGACATGGTTACCATTAGCTAATATTTCCGCAAGATGACATCCATTTGTTAAATTTTCCGAAACGTTTCGTTCAAGTGATCAACTGAAATTTGGTCTGATGGAAATCATACAGAAAGGAGATGTGGTCTCCTCAGACTGGGAACGCCGAAGTAGTGAGGTTAATGTGTCGGGTTTTACGCCGCTTTTAGCAATATTGCAGCAATATCACGACCAGGCACATCAGCAACGGACTTCGCTTATTATACCCATATGGGAAATGGAACCTAGGTCTTGGGCGTTACGAGCTGTGGTTTTAACCACTTGGCTACTCAACCGCCACATTTGCCATGACTGTTGTACGTAATTTCGAATAAAATTCCGTGGCGTAGATGAAATGAAATGTAAGAAGATATTTCTTAAACAAAGTGTAGTCACAGACGGAATACACGTTTTCAAACTTGACGCATACACTTCAGGTTTGTGCGTCAGTTGTCTCCCAAATGGGAAGTCAAAGCAAATATATCTCTCAGAAGATACTGCTTCATCTCTCACCTGCGATATCTTGTCAAGATGTCAGAATTTGTTAACTAAACGTTGATATGGACCTACATGCACGGTCAAACACCTTTGTGTCGAACCATGATTTGTCCAACTTGTCTCGAAGTAAAGCTTAGTCCCTGCGTGTACTTAAGTTGTGCCGAACCTCGAATAACTAGAAGTATTTGTATTTGCCTCAACAAGGACCATGCTGTTTATCCTCGATATCTCCAGGGCATACGTTAGATAAATCCTCACTCTACCCCGGATAAATTTGCGGCTCGGTCCGATGAATTTATTACCTCCCTTGGCAGGCCGTTTTACCAATCAAGTGTCTACGCTGGGAAGTTGAGCTCACTTAGATCTTTAAATTATCTAACCGATTAAACTTAGCAGCACAAACCATGCGTAGGCACTCTGAAAGAGGTAGAAGGAGGTCCTGCACATATTTTTAAGGTTTCGGTTTTGTCAATTTTTCTGTATAGTTTCCTCCAAACCTGAGTCGCCCTGCTAACAAACCTTCCCAGCTGCAACCATTGTGTTTGTTAACATTGGCAAGATCGGTGGCAACGACGGCTTAGCTGATTGGCTACTGTGAGAATGCGGAGCCAGCAAAGGGAGGTAATAACACCAGGCGATGCGTAGTGATGATAGTGGAGACATACCGGAACGTATGCCCTGGAGATATCCATGATGACATATGAATAGCTTCTTAAGTATCATAATTAATTCTGTTTCATTAACTTAACGAACAGCGGAGTATTTTTGTCGTAGACAATATGGCGATAACTTTTCGCTAGCCTGTATTTTGCATTGTTCTGGCATCGCGCGGTTCAGTTTTTCCCTTCCACCTTTACGTGTTCAAGGGTCTGAGTGTCCGGTACGTACCGTCCGTATGCCAGACACTCTAGTCGGATGTCCTCACCACGGAGGGGCGGGCTGGGGAACACGGCGGGGAAGTCGTTGTGAATGATGGGGCCGAAGTCGTTAGCAGCTGTAAGAGAGGGAGTTGGTCAGTATGGTTTTACTCCACTTTTAGCAATATTACAGTAATATCACTTCGGGGGACACTAGAAACGAGCTTCACACATTGTAGGGGGAATCGAACTCTGATCTTTGGCGTGATTAGTTTCCCCATCGCTGTAACAGGACAGTCCAGGTACTTTTAAACTTAATTGTTGAAAACATACTTTATCATAGTTTATTACGTTGGACGAAAATGGTTAAACTTAGATGATCTTTCCATAACTTGACATACTGTGAGCAGACGATATAGTAAATATTAAACACTGAAATCAATAAAGTGAACTAAATAATAGACAGCTGTGTGGGATATATTTATATACTGAATGACGAAACTAGGGGAACATGTTTTAACAATCATCTCATCTCCCTGACATCACGTGTGCTTGAAGTGTGAGTTTCGGTTTACACCACTTTTAGCAAGTTTGCTAGGATAACCGATTCACAACTGGGCTTTAAACATGCTAGAATCGAACCATTTTTCGGAGTGACGAGCGAGCACTTAATCCACTGGACTAAAGGTGTGAAGGTTTGGCATGTTATTCTGTTTCCTCTGATTGATGGACAAGCAGACCTGGTTAAACAGTAGCGCAGTCTGGGTTGGAGCTTCACGCATATAAGGACAATGCTATAGAGGTTCTAAAACAGTGTTAAAGGCTAGTCTCTTTTCTGTAACGTGTGGTCCTGTTGTTTTTGTAAAATGCCATATATTGATATTAACATAATTAAATGCGTTTGACGCTGACCAATGTAGGTGCGTAGGTAGATCCTTTGAGACAACACATATCGCCTCGTGTTAGCAAACGTCACGTGACGTCACGTTTAATTAGGAACACATATTAAAACTGAAACGATTTTAACCGTTTTTACATCTTAATCTTTGGATAGTCTCCTAATGTATAAGAAAACACTTCTTCGTGACGAATTACTCTCATGTACGAATCAATAGTGTCAAATAAATTTCTATTTTAAAATGAATCATTAGTTTGCTCCAGGACTGAGCGTATGGAGACTGCACCCTGTGACCTCATCCTACAACTACTGAGGAGGTGAACGTGGTGACGAGCAGCAGGTGAGGCCTCGTCGTTGTTGCCCATGCTCAGTCCCCTCACTAATCAACATTACTTAGAGCACCGCTATATGTATCGGTGCTGGTCGTTGTACTTTGTTTGTTTGTTGTTTAACGCCTCACTCAGCAGTATTCAAGTCATGACCATCGATCTACGTGATTGGGGGTGGTGGGAGGAGGTGCGGTGTTGACGGTGTGTGGAGAATGGGTCTCTGCAAATTCTTGTCCCTTTACACGGTTTTACAAATTTCCTAAGTTTATTGGCTGCTTTGCTATTCGTGATTGTGATGATTACAACTGTAAAGGTGATCATGACTAATAACCATCATCATCATCATCATCATCATCATCATCATCATCATCATCATCGTCATCATCATCATCATACGTACTCTCTCCTGTGATAATGAGTTGAATACCGAGGCTGGTCCGGCTAGGGGGCTGGGAGGTGGCCACCGTCTGTCCGAGCAGGGCAGTGAGAGTGACCACACAGTGATAGGCCCCGGCGTCAGATTGCTGGGTCTCAGAGAAGTACAATTTCCCGTTGTTGGAGATGAACATGTATTGATTGAGGTTGGGTCGTACAAAGTGTGCCGCGCTGTTCTTGAACCACTGGTAGCGGACAACTGAAACAATGAGTGAGTGAGAGAGTGAGTGCGTGAATGAACAAGTGAGTGACTCAACCTAACACAAAATCTCAGTTATTTCAACAATGTGTGGGAAAATTTACAAAACGACGCATGGAGTGTAAGTTTCATTCCTCGGTGTTGTTATGCTCATCTTGGATCTTGATAATGTTACAAAAATCAGTTTATATCGTTGTTGATGATTTTTTATGAAACATGTAATTCAACGAGCAGTCGACCTTGTGTTATATTAAATGCACTGTCGGCTTTAATGTGATGTGTTGAATACATACAGTCGACGTTTAAGTAATTTACTGAGCACATTTTCGACATTAAAAAGAAATATTGAATATACATAGTTATTTACATTAATTTTACTTGACAACTAACTTATGTCTTGAATACATGCAGTTCGAATTATAAATAGTAAGGCATGAGTAAATTATCCCAAAGTGTGACTAGCTCTTACCCGGATTGAAATTCGGGGGGTTACAGCTGACTACAGTGCCCTGGTATAAAGGCGCTCTCACCGCTCCAGGGGGGTCGTTGGAAAACTCATACAGGTCTGCAAATGGAAGTTGTAGTCGTAAGTAAAATCACGGGTCTTGTCTTAAGTATGTGCAAGGGTCTTGTGGGTATAAGCAAGGGTCTTGTAAGTACAAGCAGTGGTCTAATCGTAAGTAAAATCACGTGCCTTGTAAGTATAAGATGGGTTTTGTCGTTATAACCAATGGTTTTGTCGTAAGTATAGGCAAGGTTCTTGTCATAAGTATAGTACGAGTTTTGTCCTAAGTATAAGCAAGGGTCTTGTCCTAAGTGTAAGCAAGTGTCTTGTCGTAAGTATAAGCAAGGGTCTTGTCCTAGGTGTAAGCAAGGGTCTTGTCGTAAGTATAAGCAAGGGTCTTGTCGTAAGTATAAGCAAGTGTCTTGTCCTAAGTATAAGCAAGGGTCTTGTCGTAAGTATAAGCAAGGGTCTTGTCGTAAGTATAAGCAAGGGTCTTGTCGTACGTATAAGCAAGGGTCTTGTCGTAAGTATAAGCAAGGGTCTTGTCCTAAGTATAAGCAAGGGTCTTGTCCTAAGTATAAGCAAGGGTCTTGTCCTAAGTATAAGCAAGGGTCTTGTCCTAAGTATAAGCAAGGGTCTTGTCCTAAGTATAAGCAAGGGTCTTGTCCTAAGTATAAGCAAGGGTCTTGTCCTAAGTATAATCATAGATCTTGTAAGTATGATGATAATGCCTATTTGTATTTCTCTGGTTTCCATCCACGCAGGTGCATGCTCAAGGCGCTACCATCTTTTGTGAAACGAGATCCCAATCTACAAAACGGTTTTATCACTATGCCATCAGTACGCCTGTGTAATGTATAGACTTACATTGGGTGGTAACGTTACGAAAGCTTTGTAGATCGAGACTCGGATTCTACGTGTTCATGCTAAATCAACTTACAACCAAAGGACACTTGGATGGGGTCGCTTAATATGATGCCTTTTTCGTTCTCAGCGGCACACTGGAAGTCCCCCACATCTTCTGTAGCGTCAGGGTTGACGAAGGACAGCTTTCCATTGGTCAGAGTGTAACGTGAACTTGTCTCGGACGTCACCTGATACCAGTCACCTTCAGTATTTTTCTTCATCCATCGGTAGACAGGTTGGGGGTGTCCCGTGGCCGTACACTCGATAAATGCACCTACAGTCTTGCCCACAACTACCAGGTCCCGTGGGATGATGGAGAACTTAGGTCCCTTCACAACCTCATTGGGGTCCGTGACAGATGTTCCGTAGCCTGGGCGATGAGGAGAAATATTAGTCGGGATTCTGAATTCGAACTGGTCCCTAGTAACTTTACTAGTCACAAAAGGTGACCACATAGGCTTGTTATCAAATTCACAGACTTGGTTGCTGCTGTCAACAATTATGAACATGAAAAGAAAATTATCACTCTTTTTGCTATCGCAGGGATTAGTACATGGGAGAATTTCCACTGACATCTTCATATATATCATCATCACGTTACCTTCAAAATATTAATCAATCTAAATACTGATGATTCTAATGGATGATGATTAGTATCTGCCGATTGTCATTGACATCTTTATGATCATAATGATAATCATTATGTTTCATTAAAATATGAATCAACATAAGTAATGATCATTCTGGATGATGATGATGATGATGATGATGATGATGATGATGATGATGATGGTAAAGGTTACTGACTGTGGTCCCTCTCAGCCTGGATGATCCTATACGCCTCGTTCAGGCTAATCTCACAGATGAAGGGAAGCCTCACGTCAGCTGACTCTCGACCCCACGCGAACCTCGTATCTGTGGCTAATGAAACAGGTATTTATACGTTAATAATTATATCAAAATCTTATCTTACACGATATGTCCGTACTATCATCAGTGTGTTCAACAGATTGGTATCATCTTCCTTCGTGAAAAAGGAACCTCTGACATTTCCAACTATTCTCGTAGATTAACTTTCTTTGAGCAAATACAGGGACATTTTCGTGCCAATGCATCCCTGAATGTACAGACAGAAGATAATGTACCTATCCAAGTTGACTGAAGACCTAAGTCGACACCGGATGCATCCCCCTCAGTCGGCTTCGTACAGGCAAACAACTGCATCCCCATTACCTGCTTCCTTCTGTCTATCACCTGCATCCACCCCAAGAGATTCATCATCACAATCAGATGAATACCCTCTATCAACAGTTTGCTCGCATTTAGCTTCCTCCAGACACCCAACTGCATCCCCGCTACCTCCTCTCTGTTAGCTGTATCAAGAGATGCATCCCCACCATCTGATGCATCCCCTCTACAATATGTCTCAAGGCAACCAACTGCATCCCCACCATTCACTTCTTTTCTCTATCCGTTGCATCCAGATCACCAACTTCTACTCTACCAACCGTATCACGGGATCTGATGCATCCCAGCTACCAAAATGCATGTTTATTACCCACGGTTCTTCATTTTCCAACAGCATCTCGACCCTCGACTGTACCCAAAGTACCTACTGCACCCCCATCTATCTGCTGCAATCCGACTACCCACAATGCAGTTCCACTCTGTGAGACGAGAGTGACGTACTTGAGTACTTATAGACAACGTATTTAGTGGCAAGGTCCCTGTCCTCCGGCTGAATCCAGTACTCTTCCGCTTGCAACATGGACGTCCCATCCCCCTCCCAGTGTAGGTCCTCGTTGGCCCCTATTCCACTCGTCCACCACTTGTTCATCCTGAAGACAAACACATACAATAGACGTCGGGTGCTCACAGAACCATCTGACTGTCCCGAGGGAGAAAACGCTGCTACGACTGATTTGCAGAATATCCTTTGCACATTTAGTGAGAGAGTGAATTTAGTTTTACGCTGTCTTTAGCAACATTCCAGCAATATCACGGCAGGGGACAACGGAAATGGGTTACAGCCATTGTACTCATATGGGAGAATCAAACCCGGTCGTGACGAGCGAACGGTTAAAACCGCTGCGCCGCCAACGGACCTTTGTAGGCTTAGAAAGCCAAGTATAAGAGTCCGTGTATTGAATTTTACGCCGCTTCTAGCAATAATCAAGCACCCGAAATGGGCTACCCGCCAAGCATAAACAGGACATAAATCACAACTATGTCGAAGAGACGTGGTGTTATCGCATTTGACAAACGGATGGCGTCATTCTATATACAGTCAAACAATACTATGGCCTATGAAAAAAGTACAAATTATACGACACAACATGGACCAGGGTTTTACTTCGAGACAAGATGGACACATCATCGTTCGACACAACGTACATGAAGTTACATACCAACTGTTAATTAAAGAATTCTGACATTTTGAAAAGAAATCGCTGGTGAGAGATCAAACAATATCTCTTGATTTCCCACTTGGGAGACAACTGACACACTTGAAACCTATACGACCGTCGTAGCGCTACGCTCGCTTGGAGGACCAGGGACGGGTGAGTCAAACAAGGAGCACTGGTTTACAGTTATCTTCGGAATGTTACCATGACGACTTGGGGTGCAGTGCAGCTGAGTGCAGTGCTCTGTCCCCTTGTACACACCCACCTGTTGGTGTCATAGCGTGTCAACCATGTCGACACAAACTCGTGTTCCTGTTTGGAGTTAACGCTCAGTAGGGACGCCCCGTCAACCTGAAACAGACAGACACTAAAATAAATCACAATTACAGTGAGGACGGTTCGACAGCGTGGGTTCGACACGGGTGCGATTCACCACATGGATAAAATGTGGAAAGCCCGTTTCTGGTGTCCCCATTATTAGATATTGATGGGATATATTTATAGTAGAGGCATACAACCTAACTCACTGATTGACTCAGTACCACTATTAACTTATGTTAGAAGTGTCATCAGAAAATGCTTATGATGTAATGAAAATGTTGTATACATCAATCGAATGTAAATGCAGATTTCTCGTAGAACAACATAAATTTTCCAAATCTGCTCAGCGTACATAAGTGATCTTTACCAGTGATGGCGCCAAAAATCGCAATACAAAGTTGTATCCCTTAGATGGGTCAGGATCAAGTGACAGCAGGTTTGAAACCTTAATCCGTCTAGATTACGATCCTTGTCGAGGGATTAGATTACGCACACATTATTCGGGGCGCTGGAGTAGCCTAGTAGTTAAGGCGGTCGTTCGTCACGCCGAAAATCCGGGTTCGACTGGTCACATGGGTACAATTCGTATCAGAGTTACAATCTGACGTATAGAACCCGTGATGATTCGGGTTAGAATTGATATTTAGCAACCCAAGATTATCGTAAGGGGCAACTATTGCGATGACACATGTCATCAGTTCCCTGTTGCGTAGATCGATATTCATGCTCTTGATCACTGATTATTGGCAGACCACCGCCACATAGCTGGAATATTGCGTAGTGGAACTGACTCATTTCCTCACTGTTACATGTCGGATAGTTAGCTTCTTTCTAAGTATTTAACCTACTTGGTAACACCTTTCAGAATTTCTTGTGGGAACCATCCGTGAATTTACTTGCTTGAAGTGTCCAAAAAGTAAAAACCGCAGGCAATGCTGTTTCACCAATACGAGTCTACCCAAACATACCGATTTCTCCCAAACATTTCACAGCTCACCTCACAAGCCAGACTGGCCTCTGCGTGAACTCGAGTGGGATAAAACACAAAGTGATAGCATCTCTGTTCAAACTGCTCCCATCCAAGCGGGCAATCTGAAACAACACGCTCACTTAAATACAGACAGATCATCAGACAATGTAGGTTACACCACAAATAAATAAATAAATAAATAAATAAATAAATAAATAAATAAATAAATAAATAAATAAATAAATAAATAAATAAATAAATAAATAAATAAATAAATAAATAAATAAAACACAAAAATATACAAGCAAATATCCGTTACATATACCCAAAACAATTATCCATTATGGGTTTGTAGCAATGGCAATGTCTTATCCTGTAACTAATTGCATAGGAGACAATTGTGTCCGAACTGCCTGCTAAGGTATTGGAACCCATGAATTCCAGCCTCAAATTCCAGCCAACTGTACAGGTGTATAGAAACGTTTTCGAAAAAAATATCTGTGTTGTTATTCTCCAGTTTCTCGACAAAAGATTAGGTGACAATGATGTGTTTTACTTACCATAAAGGTTTTGGCAACAGACCAGTGGGATGTACAGCACAATCAAGAGGTGGTTGAGGACGTCCATTTTCAGGAGCAAAACATCGGGCGGCAGGGCAGACAATCTGCAGACACGTGTCAGAGCAGACATTTTAAGACACACGTGCAGATCACCATGTAACGAACAGCGTCTAGAACACAAACTGCACACACGTGTCAGCAGACAATTTAACACACACGTGCAGACTTACCATGTAACGAACAACGCCTAGAACACAATCTGCACACACGTGTCAGAGGAGACAATTTAACACACACGTGCAGACTTACCATGTAACGAACAACGCCTAGAACACAATCTGCACACACGTGTCAGAGCAGACAATTTAACACACACGTGCAGACTTACCATGTAACGAACAACGCCTAGAACACAATCTGCACACACGTGTCAGAGCAGACAATTTAACACACACGTGCAGACTTACCATGTAACGAACAGCGCCTAGAACACAATCTGCACACACGTGTCAGAGCAGACAATTTAACACACACGTGCAGACTTACCATGTAACGAACAGCGTCTGAGAACACAATCTGCACACACGTGTCAGAGGAGACAATTTAACACACACGTGCAGACTTACCATGTAACGAACAGCGCCTAGAACACAATCTGCACACACGTGTTAGAGCAGACAATTTAACACACACGTGCAGACTTACCATGTAACGAACAGCGTCTGAGAACATAATCTGCACACACGTGTCAGAGCAGACAATTTAACACACACGTGCAGACTTACCATGTAACGAACAGCGCCTAGAACACAATCTGCACACACGTGTTAGAGCAGACAATTTAACACATACGTGCAGACTTATCATGTAACGAACAGCGTCTGAGAACATAATCTGCACACACGTGTCAGAGCAGACAATTTAACACACACGTGCAGACTTACCATGTAACGAACAGCGTCTGAGAACACAATCTGCACACACGTGTCAGAGCAGACAATTTAACACACACGTGCAGACTTACCATGTAACGAACAGCGTCTGAGAACACAATCTGCACACACGTGTCAGAGGAGACAATTTAACACACACGTGCAGACTTACCATGTAACGAACAGCGTCTAGAACACAATCTGCACACACGTGTCAGAGCAGACAATTTAACACACACGTGCAGACTTACCATGTAACGAACAGCGTCTGAGAACACAATCTGCACACACGTGTCAGAGCAGACAATTTAACTCACACGTGCAGACTTACCATGTAACGAACAGCGTCTAGAACATACCCCAGCTCCGACAATCTGTGGACATAAATGAGTTGAACTTACCTACTAAATAAAGACAGATGAAGCAGATGTTTACATAACGGTATGGACGTTATAAGCATTAATGTTGGTAACAATTTATTCAGGAAAATTACTTGTAACATATTTTATAACGAACAATTAATAAGTAGATTTTCACACCTACTCGTGAAAAGTCAGAATTTTACACATTTGCTTCTTGAGTCACTATAGGGTAACTAGACAGTCAGAAGTCAGGGAGGTCCGTTTCCATGATGTCCAAGAGTTATGTCCCCTGCACCAGTTAAAACAGAGTGCCAATCAACAGCATTCGTGGGATTTCAGGGTGATTCATTTAATGTCAAGACGAATTGTTAACCTCGTGAGTGACAATTCAGGGTATCGATTTATGATTTCTATACCATAAAATCTTCATGCGTCCCCTCAATATCAAAAGACATATCACGAAAGCACTGTATTCTCTATAAAAGACTAATATTCATATATTTCTTATTTCAGATTAGTTTGTCAACATTAATCTACATACGTCCACTTACACATTGATGTAACCAAAGCTAGCGTCAAAGATTTAGAAAGAAAAGAAGAAATCAATGTCAATCAAAACGACAAACATTAATTTAATTATTAAATTAAAAAAGGGCTGGACAAAAGAAATAAAATAAAATTTAAAGAAAGGGAAAAAAACTCTTTAACTTTGCTAGAGAGATTCGACTTCAAATGACAATAGAGAGACCTACAGATTGGGTTTATTTCCAACACAGAGGGAGATAAATGAGTTCTATGCTTGCAACTATTATGTAAGTACATGGCAGTTTTTAAAAAGATATATTATGTCTTGTAAAAGTAAATGCGCCTCCAAATAGGATTCAAAGGCAGGATAAATACGTATTTTGTTTGGCGTGTATGCCAATCATTTCATTACATTGCCTACTTTGTGCATTAACACAAACATACAAGTAGTTTAGATTCAACTAAAATATATGCAGGCTTAAAAACAGTTGTTTGTCAGGTATTTCTCTCTCATTTCTGTTTTCTAAAGCGAGTGTGGTAGAACTGTTGAACCATAGAAACATTCATTGATAAAAACACAAAGACAACTGATAAAGCTGAACACACTTTGGACCCTGCATTTTAGAATGTTACTGCAGTTTACGCTAATTTTATGTTAAAATCTAAGACTACAGTAAGAATGTGTTTTAGTTCAAAATGTATGTTAAGTAAATGCGCCTGGGAACGATAGTTGCATGATGTTCACACCCCGTTGATCTTATAGATAACCAAGAAGCGAATACATAAGATATGTATTTTTGCTTTCGTCACACAGTGTTTTACAAATGCATTTTTGTAAGGTTGCATAGATTTGCTAAATGCTATAAGGAAATTACCAATTCACACAAACGAACGGCTATATGAAAAAATGAATAGCCTTAATAGTATAATCACAATGACAATGACAATTTATTTCAGTATGAAGGCCTCATGGCCTAAAGTACATTAAATATTCAAAATAAACAGTGCGCAGCGGTGTTCAGAGAGTGGAGGGTTGTGTACTGCCAATATACTCAAATTGGCAAGTTTCGTTTCAAATAGATACTTAAAGTTAGTATGTGTTCATAGCGTGTTGATGTCACTAACTGATAATATTTAGCACGTGATGGATAAGCAGGGTAATATGATGGAATAATTTTCTTGCGGCTTCCAGAATATTAAAAATGGTACTCATCCTCGATTTGCTGCAATTGGCAATTAATGCATAATAACATTCTTTTCTCAACAGTTTCATCAAACCTATACTGTTGATTATTTAACTTATGTGGGAGACAACGAAACTTACATAGGATTCTTCTCAAATCGTGTGTGTCAGCAAGTGCGGATATGTATTCCTGAGGAGTTATAGTGATATCAGTTCAGAATATGCCCCCAAACAGTGAGAATTACTGATCATAACATGCCAATGTTGAAACTGGATATCTTCACAACATTGTTGAAACTGGATATCTTCACAACATTGTTGAAACTGGATATCTTCACAACATTGTTGAAACTGGATATCTTCACAACATTGTTGAAACTACTTAATAAAGTATGTCAGTGACCACAATCCTGGGCGACCCATACATATGAGAAACCATGTGTACCAAAGTAATAATCTAACTTGTGACACCCAATTTATTTTCCCATTTTTGTCGTATATCTTGAGCATCTCATTACAGGCTTTTGGATATCTTGTATGTTCCATGTATAATAGTCAACATCAGTACTTGATACAGCGAGTATAATATTTAACACAAAGCGGGTGTCTGCCTGTCTCACCAAGAATGGCATTTCTGGAAACAGTTTTACTGATACCTATAAATCTCTTAAAGAAATTTCCTTGTACTCTCTCAGTTACATCTCTCTTTGTGAAGCCCCAAATCTCTGACCCATACAATAAAATGGGAATAATTTTAGAGTAAAAAATCTTTAGAATACTATTAAAGGAGATAGTTCGGTATTTTCGCCAAACCATAAGCTGCTATAGAAGTCCTTCGGCATTTGCATTGAACCTTGGCCTCAAATCCAAAATTAATAATACTGACAAATCTCAGCGGCCAGTCGAATATGATTTTTAGCAGCAAATATCGTCTTTGCCTTTGTTCTTTTCCCCTGTCTTATTTGTTTGTTGTTTAAAGCCGCAATATTTCAGCTATATGCTTTTGAAACTGAATCAGACGACCAAGTGGCTCATATCTAACACGTTGTGAGGTCACTATGACACGCAATGACCCAAATCATCAAGCCTCGCCGAATGATCAAATGGATCACCTCTAAGGTCCAGCATGGATTGAGTGGACATTCTAACCCGACGTAAGCCCGTTGCACCCACAACTTGTTGAATTATTGAATAATTCTTTCAAACACATCAATGATGGTTCCCCTTTTAGAAGCCAGTCCTGTCACCATAGCCATTAACCAGTTACTTTGTGGAGGTAGGCATTTTATCTGACTTCAGTGTTCCATGTCTACAGTTGAACACAATCTCAATGCTTTGACAGTCTTGCACAGAACTAATGCCTGTCTAAATCATGACAATATGAGCTTTAGCGACGTCCGTAATGACGAAGGAAAAGAAATTAAAAATAACTTTGTTCAAGTCCACTAGAAGTTGAAATATACCGAACTAAATTGGGTCAGTTTGTGTAAGTCATGTGACCTTTGACTTCAGTCGATGTTGTTTTGTTATCAAACTTATTCTGTCTTGTTCCATGAACTATAAAATGGTATGGGGAATCAGGAACATAACCCGTAAGTCATTTCCTGTCATCTGGACCAGTTTGGGTTAAGTTCCACACAACCGTGTGCGAGGGTCGTGGTGTAGGGGGTAGAGCATGCGCCGGAAGAAAAACCCGATCGGTGGTTCGACCTTTGGCTGTGTCATGTGAAAATAATGATACTATTTATTGACATACCTGGCTGTCATCATGCAGGGGCTATAAGGACTAGTGGGTTCGGAGTTGGTATACTGTGTCTGAGTGTGGTATCAATGTGGTATGATACTATTTATTGACATACCTGGCTGTCATCATGCAGGGGCTATAAGGACTAGTGGGTTCGGAGTCGGTATACTGTGTCTGAGTGTGGTATCAATATTTAACTGCGATATGGTAGTAATGTGCTATCATGATATAACTGGCAGTCTTCTGGTATACTACAGGCAGACGCGGGCGCGCGCGCGCACACACACACACACACACACACGCACGCACGCACGCACGCACGCACGCACGCACGCACGCACGCACGCACGCACGCACACACATACGACAGGTGGGCACTCACGAAGGCACACAGTTCACAATCCAAAGAGTAGTATTATTAATGGTGGTTTTAGGCCATTAATAATAATACTCAAAGGCATGCACACACCGTACTGGTTCATTCGCGGAAAGGCGACAATTAAGTTTATGTTTTCGCAAGAAGGCGAAACACGGTATATAATATATTATAAAATGATACGATGTTGCATGATACTTTGTACATATTTTAAGGATTAAAAAGGACACGGGAAGTGAAATATTTCATAAATACATAAGTATGAATAAAATGAACGTGGACGCCTTGTGGATGGCGCCTTCCTCTGGGATTAGGGTTTTAGTATAAACACCCGAACCCACTGTTGCAAGTTTCCACCCTTTTCGCACGAACTCGAAAACGAAAACTGGCCCCTGATTATACACATCCGAGAAGTCGCCTCCGTGCGAGGACATCACCGTAATATTGGTGGGATAGTTTAATAAAAGGGGCATAAACCATACTCACTCACCCACTCAGTGTTTGGTACACTTTACACTTTACTTCACCTAAATTCCCCATTCCCCCCCCCCTCCCACCCACACATTTCGTCGCCATACCACATATACAGCCGTACTTCGCCTACAGTTTGGTTTAACACCGCTTTTAGCAATATTCCAGCAATGGGACACTGGAAATGGCATTCACACACTGCGTCCATGTAGAGAATGGAACCCGGGTCCTCGGGGTGCGACCTCTTTAACCATTAGTCTAGCCCACAAGTACGGGTACACCGGGACAACCCATTCTTATTGTTAGAGCAGTTGAATATTCAACATACGGCGTAACAAAACATCGACACACTCGTACCAAACTCCTTTGTAACTGGCTATCCTTCCATCAAGCCCAGCGATACCTGACATGTTCAGCGTCCTGAAGTCAGATCTTGGCGGAACGAACAACCACCCTGTGCTATTGTGTTTGTTAGCTATCGGGTCGACTTAATGTTTCTCCGAAATACCAGGGCGTGAACTCAGGGTTATAAATTATTTCAAGAGAACACCACCCTACACACCGTCACTATGTGTAACACCCCTGTTGAATATAACCCATGTTTTATCTCCTTGAAAATCCTTTTTGAAATTCATGCCAGCTTTCAACGTCCACATGTTCGTGAGGAATACCAGACCATACTGATAAATCTGTAACAAGATTATTCCTGAAGAATATTTGACCTTGCATCAACACAAAGCTGAATATCAGACTATATTTTGTTTCATATATAATTACATTCTTTGAAGAATATTTTCGGTAAATTTATTCGTTTCAACTAATAACATAACGTTCTGTAGTAACTACACAATGTTTAGCTGGGGTACCTAAGAAAAGAACAAAACAGTTCATATTACTGAATATTTTAAACTGATTGTGACGTATAGGTAGCAAACATTGCGGCCCACTGGTACGGTACCCAGGTCCCGTGTTGTCAGCACCTCGCGTTCCCAGCCCAACGTAGGCGATTCTTCCTGTGAATCTGCAGCTATGTCATAAAATATAATGTGCATGCATGATATTAGGTAGCGTATAGATAGGTAGAAGTGGAGCTTAACGTCGCATTCAAGATTATAGCACTAACATAGCGACGAGTATTTGTGTGCTAGCTCTCTATATCTATCTATATCTCGATTCATATATATATTTATCGATTTATCGATTCAAATATACAACAAAAATAAATAATGAATGATAGTTCCATTTTTTTTCGAAAGGGGCGAGTTGGGAGATTCGGAGGAATCTGGACTTCCTTCATTGAGGGTTTGGGCATCGGTGAGGCAAAAGCTGGTCGGAAGTGGGAATGTGTTTCAGGCAGCACAGACGAGCGGTGTGCGTGTCACTGTCCCAAAATGGCGGTTTTATGGCGCTAAAGTGTCCGCTGAGGTATCATAAAGCTGAGTAAATTCACCACATACACAGTATACTGTCCACTCGACCTGGTCTTGACCACTACCTTACTATGGCCCCTTAATTCTGACTTCTACCAATGAAGACAGCATCAGTTCCATCCTTAAATATCTCTTTGTTCGACGCGTCCAAGGAATTAAGACGTCGTGGTTTAATTCAGAGAAGTAATATATTGCACACCGATAATTACAGGGTGAAAAAGTATGTTTACAGAGGACTGGATCAGTGACATAGTTTATGTGTGCTGATAAATGTTTTAAATGCTTGCATTTGATGATTGCTGCAGCGTATTAAATTTTCGGATTGTTGGGTATTCATAAAATTGTATAGGGATGTACAAACGCTGCAATGGCACATATTTATTACAAATAAACAAAAAGAGATAATCATCTCCTAAACATGGCAGTTTACAGATATTACACAATCTGTCATGTCTAGCCACGCCAATATACCTGCCAGTTTCTATTCGAAGTTTATGAGACCCCGACTTAAACTCGGCAAGAGCACGCCTATGTTTAAAACAGCAAACTGTGAAGATATAAGATCAAACAACGAACATAGGTTTAAACAAAGAATATCCAAATGTTTTTGTGCCTTTTATTAGTGCAGAATACCACCCCTGCTGATAGGAAACTTTGAGTCGCCATAGAAATTCCTTTAAAAATAGCGTTTCACTTCGAAATATCAGTTCTTGCCAAACAAATCCAAATCCCTAAAATTTAATGTATGTTTTGTCCTAAATGCCCAGCATATGCAACCATTGTTTGTACAAGCATATTATAACATTTCTTTACATAAATCCCATTTGGCATTTTTAACATTTTACACAAATATTTAATAGAATATTTAATATATATAAAATATTATAGAATATTTGGTGGCATAAATATACAATGGATATCTTCTACATTCTCCTCGTACAACTTGCGCTGAAACAGAGAATTTAATTCCTAGAAACTGTTTACCAGCTATCACATGCTACAAATCTAATTTTAGCTGAGTGTCCCAAGACAAGATGTCAGCGAAGATGTCTCCTTGGAGACAAGATCGATCTCTTCAAGGACTATGTGACTATAGTGTGACCAGAAATTACCGTGAATTTTATTAATATGTTTAATTGGATTTCTAGCATAAACAGCCTTGACCAACTATCAAGTGCTTGGTTTCACTCAAGAGGTACAACTCCGTTAATTCTTTTTCATTAGTTTGTGAAGAGCTATCCCCCTTTTAATTAATAAATATAGATAAACACTCAGTCATAAGCAGCTGATATTTCATCACATCACGTCTGCCACGGATATTTTTTTGTCGGGGAACAAAACAGAAGATTAAAGAGGATTACCACACCCCAGTGATTTCTTCTTCTGAAAGAATAGGAGTTGTGCAAGTTGGAAGACTTCCATGTACAACATCTATTTCGCTAACAACACTCAGCTCGCACGGTATGATAAAACTGGACAGACTTTGGTGTCGAAAGTAAAGAACAAATCATAAGGTAAAGGCTTGAACACTGACAGTGATCTAAAAATATCAAATACAACGAGTCTACAGGCATACACTTTCTAAGTGCTTGGTCCACACTAATGACCTACTGAATAAAACACCTGATATTTGTACCAGCTAGGAAACACAATCTGTTTGCACACCATTACAGAACCCTTTTAGAAACTATTACCTTTGTTTTCCTTTTATATTTACCGTAAAGCACTGCATAATTGAACAATTCACTAAGACTCTGTGAACATCTGGAATATATAACTGATCGCAACGGGATTCAATCTCGTACAGGTGAGTGTGCATGTATGTAGGTCGCTTTCAGCAATGTTCACGCAACGAGGAGCGCCAGAATTGGTCTTCACAAATGGCGCAAGTGTTCAGTGAGTTAGTGAGTGACGAACGTTAGGCTGCTGTTAGCAACATTCCAGTAATATCCGGGCATACTACGGCTAGAAGTTGGCATAACACATTACACCGATGCAGGAATCGAACCCTGATCATCGGCATGTCGAGAGAACGCTTCATCCATTAGGCTACCCCCCGCCCTGCATGTTGTAAGTCAATACTGACGTCTAGTATTTCACAACATATTTCAAGAAAAGGAAAACAGTTGAAATATATCTTCATAAGGAATAAGAAAATGGGGCCACAGACTTACATTTTCAAAATAAAACTGTTGTTATGTAGACCAACCACCAAAGCTACATTGAGTATATTTGTTCCAGAGTCTGTAGACAGATTAGAGGCTACCTGACCCACTGTCTAAATAAACTTTAGACAGTTATTTGATCCATGACGCCGAGGGCATAATTTCACGTTCCTCCACGAGGTTGCTCCACGTCCGCCACCGACATAGCTTCCTACAACCATGTAAAGCGATATGTGTGCCAGTGTTCAGGGTCACTGACGGTGCAGTGAAGATAATACTGGAAACATGATATTGTCATGGGATTAAGTAAAGAAGAGTCAAGTGAAGGGGAAGCGGAGATTTTGACACTGCAGTGACTTTAACCTATCCCACTTTACCACACAAACTGACGTCATAGTCAGTAACACATTTGTAGGAAAATCTCTCACAGCATCATGTTTTAAAGGGCGGCGAGGTGGTCTAGTGGTTAAAACAGTTCGCTGTCATGCCGAAGACACGGGTTCGATTCCCTACATAGGTCAAATGTGTGAAACCCCTTTCTGGTGTCCCTCGCCTTGACATTGCTGGAATATCGATAACACAGCGGAATACTCACTCGCTCGTCTTTTTGAAACAAATTCGATATTTGAGTATTACCTTTTTATATTAATCCATTTCAAAAATCGCTGTTTTATGAGCTGAGCTGGGGTCTTTACGTCACATCTCAGGGATATAGTTTTCATAAACATAAATAATGCGAAATCCAAAAGAGTTTTATCTTTGAAAACATATATTCATTTCACTATTAGCACCAAATTCAAAAATAAACAAGTGATCATTCGGACGAAATAGCTACAATTTATTCCGTGTTTTTATGACAGCGTAACATGGGATAATTGCATAATTTTGCTTACACGTGACATATGAAGGATTGTGAAGATAAAGTGTTAATCATTTTGTACTGTAACCTTTGAGTACATACACACTCTATACGTTAAAGCGCAGGTACACACATGGATGAAATCAGGTGTTTCATCGCAGATGAAACATATTTCAAATCCAGAAGCAAATTTGCATCAAGAAAACATAAAGTCATGTCGGTGAGAAGATTTGTTTTGAAATATTTTAGACATGACGCACTTTAGCTGAAGCTGGCGATATATCTCCCGGACACAGACATGCGCTTTAGCTAAAGTGCTGTGCAAAATAAAGTATATCCATGTATAAAGGAGTCTAGTGAAGAAATAAACATGAAATGCACGCAAAATTATATATTTGATACAGATATTATTGCTGAGACTTCAAGTTTATGAATTATGTCGATTGGTTTCAGCCTAACTTCGATTTGATAACCCACCTAAGTTGGGGGTCAAACACAGAAAGAGTATACTTTTTTGACTAGTAGTATATATTCAAACGCTGCTAAGATACAGGCAATAGTTGAATGTTTCTATTAGGAACTGCGACTCAGTGTGAGGTCTCGTGTAGTTTATCCTCGACATCAGCCATGGGCTGTGGAACGGATGATCTCAATGTCTTACGTTTTCCACCTAAGAGCAGCTCTTGGGGTTTGACATTTTGTCCCAGATAATTTCACGTCTATGGTGCATGTGCGTGCGTGCGTGCGTGCGTACCTTAATGCAGTTTTGACATAAATACCGAACCCTAATCAAGTATGGTCCGAATCGTTACACTCTCTCAATGCCGACGTCCAGGCAAAGTAACAACGAGCGCATTTTCCAGTGTCTTTTGGCATGAAGTGACCCTGGAATCGAACCCCACCACTTTCAATCTCCTGTCCACAAACCCAGGGGAGGCCACTTCGGTTCAGCGAATACTCAACTACGTAGACATAATAGATTATTCTACAGGAATCCTTGTAAATTAATCTTTTGGTCTTTAATGTTTGGTTGTTTTACGCCGCACTCAGCAGTATTCCAGCTATATGACGGCTGTCTGTAAATATTTGGACCAGACAATCCAGTGATCAACAGCATGAGCATCAACGCAACTGGGATAAGATGACGTGACATTGCGTAAACAAATTCAGTGAGCCTGACAACCTGTTACGGCAAGCACGGTTTGCTGAAAACCAGTTTTAATCCGGATCTCCACGGGTCTTATTAATACGTGAATTAAAGCTAAGCACTCGGGCCAATACAGAAAGGAACATGGTGTCAGCGTTACTGAGATTTCAGCCATAGAACTTTAAGAACGTAATGGTGGGGTAGTCTAGAGGGTTGAGCACGTATCAACGAAAACGCGGGTGATTCCACTATAACCTAAATAGGTACAATATGTGAGGCCCATTTCTGGTGTCCCCTGCCGTTATGTTAGTAAAACATAAGAAGTATTGCATGCAACCATTTAATGAAGAAAGGGATATTCCTGAGTTAAGATACCTGTAACATGTTGTTTAGGAAACAGCCTACTCCAGATATGACGAACAACAGTTACATGAAATGACTGTTGTTCACAGTAGCATTTTATATCATTCCTCCTTTCAAAATTGAAAATTAGGGTCAGCGAAACCATATGTAATATTTGCTACTGATACTTTCTGTTTTGGGAATTTCAATTTTTCACCATGCGGAAAGATTCAATTCTTGATCACATTAAAATAAACATTGATTTGCAGTTGTATTTTCCTCTCTGTGCTACCCAGTCCAGGTATTGGAGGAACTTCGTAAACAAAGTGACAAAGCTGTTCAGATAAGTTAGTATGTTTTTGCTGCAGTGTAGAGGAAGGTGAAGTCTTGCATAAAGATTTTAATTCGAGCAATATAACAGTGTCTAAAGGTGGTGTTCTTGATTCTGGAAGACCTGTTCCACTAACTTCTAATGTCATTCATCCATACATTTATTACCACTATTCTGACTATTCAAACTACCACTATTCTGACTATTCAAACTACCACTATTCTGACTATTCAAACCATACTGAGAGCTAAAACAAATTGTATCCCTGGATCGTCAGTTGTAATATCATTTCGCATCAAACATTTAGTAAATGGGCGAACCGCTGATAAAGATGAGACAAGTAGAAATATTTTTATGTTAAATTTTAAGCATTCTTTTGTTGGAAGAATTGGTATCTATTATGTTGCCTTGTTTTTTATAAAATTTAAAACAGAAAAGTCACAGGAAGTTCTTGAACGTCCAATCCGTACAGAAATTGTTCTGTTAATTCCCTTGCCTCAAGAAGATGAAATTTGTAATCAAAGTTCGTAATGATTCCATTAGCTGATGGTGATAGCCCTGGAATCTCTTCCTCCTTACAGTTCTACCTAATACATACACCGATAATCTCCATGAATACACACTGATATCGATCATTTCCAGTTACAGATCTAATGTGTGTGATATTTGGGATAACTGTTTCGCTGTAAAATTCAAATTTTAGTTCTTTTGTTAGGTTAAGTTCCATCCGGGATTCGAACCCTCACTCGCAATGTCAGGCACCTAATCGGCAGCACCAAAGGTCGACCTAACCCACTCTGGTCGAAAATACTTGCAAATACGACACTAATCATTGGTCGATCGATATTTTCTCAATTGTAATAATGCATAACAGTGATCGGGATGAACTCGATTCTACTGTCTTTAGAAACAACATTATACTGAAAGCTGTTTTTCAGCAACTTTTTATGAAGAATATGCAACCCCCACCCTCTCTCAGTACACGACAGAGACGGTCGATACGTTGTCAGCGTCATGAAACACAATACTGACAGCCCCAGCTGCACTTCACTGTTCGTCAAAGAGAACAGCTTGTTAGTGATAGAGTCTGACTTGAAGAAAACAGATCTCTATTGTTTACACATGTTAAGGGTGACAGCAGCCGTTTGTCTAAGTCACACATGGCAACTTTCTCACGTCTCCGCGTACGTGGTCAATTTACGTCATCAACACGCTTGAGAGATAGTGTGTACACCTGGAACATAGACTGATGTCTTGTTTTTTCAGAAGCTATCACTTGGACAAAGGTTTTATCAGCTATTGTCGACAGATCTCGCTGTTAAATGTTACTAATAGAAACGTTAAGCATTCAATCGTAGGTTCAAAGTGATATTGTCCCCGAACGTCATTCCATGAAATTTCACTTAATAATTTAATCTATAAAGGTGGATCACAATTTCAACATCACTTACGTTAACCCCCACCTTGTATGCTTCTGAATGTTACTATTCCTGCGCACATGGGTCCAACATTCCTGGGCACACAACATTTAAGTACACTTGTTGCAAAAAGTATTCTAAGGTAAATCACTTGCTGCCAGTCACCAGTATTAGGCATGGAAGAGCTTAGAAGTGTCTTCCACACTGAAGGATAAGTAATCTTGTCATTTCTTAAATATAAATTCAAATGTTTGGAGTCAAGCTATGATTTTAAGAAGGTTTAATTTCATAAAAGTTTTTTCTTTTTCCTACAAGTGAAGACGAACTTGTCGGTCAGACATAGAAGACTTTCTCCACAAAATCAATGTGCTTTCTTTGACTAGTGGCAAGCGAGCTCTCATGATCTCAATGGTAAATAGAGATTTCATCTGATGTTTTCACCAGCCTGGAAGCCAGTGGCCCCAAGCACCTTGTATCTGTCTGTTTCGCCAAGGCACACAGGACTAACCCTCCTTCTGAGGTGCATGGTACGGAAGTGTCACGGTAGAGTTCTACGACAAAGCCCAAGACAGATGGCCGTCGGGTCGTCCACGGTTTTGAGAGGAGAATGTCCAGAGACATGCTGTAACCCTGGATATAGGAAAAAGAGGGAGAAAGACCAAACCAAATATATGAGACCTCAGCCAATCCCATTTAACTCAACCCAGGGGATTGATACACGTGAAACCTATCCAACCTAGAGACAGCCACATCCAGGTCCCTTCATCCCAAACTTGCATGAGATGACAGTCTGAAGGATAGAGCATTAAAGTAAAATGCAGGGAAATCTCAGACTGAGAGTCAGAGGAGGAAGCATATCTGCTGAAGCAGGATGAGTATGACCCAGTTGGGCCTTCGATTTCAAGAACCTCTTTTGGGCCTGCAGAGGTTTATCCGGGATCTGGGACAGCACATGGTTTGTCAAAACGTACAGCGAAATACCCCAGGGCTAATCATGTCCAAAGGGATTACTCTGTATATGAAGGTACCTTTGGCCATTCCTGTGGCAGCCATCAATGTTCCCGTTCCCATAGGTCTCAGATGTATGATCACGATCTAAAAGAGCCTCATTCTGTAGAAGGTATCATAGTTGCCGGATGGATTGTACACATTCTGTTGCCCGCATTCCAATCTGTTTAAGGACCTCCTACTATTCCAGGATCATTCTGGATAGTTTATAGATGATCCCAAACTTGACCCAAGAGATAGGCAAACCCCTACGATGTGTAAACCTCTACGTAATGAACGGATAGAAAGGATTCAGAAAGCTTCTCATCGTCATTTATCTGACTTGGCTGCCAGGTACAAGATAAAGCTGCAGAATCCAAGGAATGTTTGTCAACGGTGATGTGCGGGTGCGGCTTATAATATCACCCCAGAAAAAAACTCCTCTCAGGTGTCCCAGATATGAACAAACTGTCGCCTTGTCATTGAATCTGAGCATGGCTGTGAGATTCAAGAACCACCTTTCAGGGATTACAGCGCTGACAAAGGGAATTCCATCTTGTGAATCCACCATCGACTGTTTCGGGTAACCGACTGTCATCGGAACTCCTATTAGGGCAGATAATTTTATCTTTATTCATTTCTTTCCAAACACATTCTTGTTTGTCTCTTTCATTCACAGTTTTCTTCCCCTCTATATTCGTGGTGTGGTGGGATAGAAAAGTGGTTAAAGCATTCACTCGTCACCCGAGTTCGATTCCCTCAAATGAGTATGAGTATAATCAGTGAATATAAACTCGGGTGTCCCCCGCCGCAATAGTGCTGGAATATGAACCAAGTAGAACCATACTCACTCACCCACAATCTATGTTCGTAAAAGAAACAATATTTTAATGATTGTCGTCTGTCACAAACATTGCATCCTGACCACCCGTTTCAGTGGATCTCGTGAGATTTTTCGGGTAGGTGTTTTTGGTTGGTGACATTGGCGTGATTGACCATCTACTGCAATAATTTCCAACCATAAACCTTTGTCCAGGTTCATAGTTATAGGCAGTGTTATCCTGCTCTGTGTCACTGGGTGATGTACCATCTCTGGAAGTGGGCAGCACAAAATCGCATACATAAAGTTTCAGCCAAAAGTTTATTTCTATGATATGGGAGCAGAAACAGGCACCCGAGCCTCTCATGCAGGTCCCGGGATTCAAGCTCAGGATTAAAACTATTGTGCACTTTAGCTTGCCTTAGCGGCATTTACACCTGTTTGACTCTTGCTGCGTCCAGAGCAGCCACAGCTAACAAACCCATGGTCACCACATATCGCTGAAGTGGGCATTAAACGAATGCTTCGAGTTATCCCATGTTCTTATACAAACGATTACTAAAGATTACGCAGAGGTCACAGTCGCATATAGGTACTTCGAATTTCGACACAACATTTTCACAATATCAGTGCCCATTCTAATGAACAAGCGGACCCGTGAAGATCCCAATTAGAATTACTCGTAAAAGGCGGCTAACGAAATCGGGACAACTCTTCATGAGTTGCACCTTGTCGTTGTTATGTCTGAATAGACTGGTTGTGGGTTTCTATCCCAGAATCACTCCTTGTGCACGTGCGCATCATAAAAGCCTCGCTCGACTCTTCAGACATGCTTCCTCTTCAGACTTCAGGCTATCATCATCGCAGCGAAGATGGCAATGAAATATTGTTCCAAGCGGCATTAAAAACAATCCACTCACTCATTCTCCAGAAAAGGACAGCCATATATACCAGGTGTACCGATATCGCTTGTGTAATTGTGTAACGTCTGACACGGAACGATCACCACAAGTACTTGAATCGTTATGCTGTCGTAAATTAGAGCTCATTTATCTGCTTATAAAACAAACATTGTCCGCTTCAGGAGATAAGCTGATGGTGGGAAACCAACCAGTCGTAAACCTGCCTCTCCGTTCATCATTTCAGTATTAAAGTGAAATATCGGGGCTGTCAATTTTACAAGTATCATACATGATTAAAGGTTAAAAGTGCAGGTGATTATAGATCGGCTCCGGGCAGTAGGTTCAACTGGCCACAAGGATCGGGCATTAGATTGGACTGACCACAAATATCAGGAGCATAAGTATTGAATTTCTGGAACAAGATTTGACAAGTGAAATGGAGACAGGTCACCATCACCACAAGCTTGAGCAGTCGACGTCTCCTACAGTCTGCTAGGTCGACATAACCTGTAGATACATAATAATGAAAGCGACACCAACATTTAACAAAATTATAAAGAAATCTCAACGAAATAGTTTACTGGACGATTCTAAATACTTTATATTCGGGTGTTTATGCTTCAGTATCATGAGTGATGGCAGCACGTCAATAGGTGACATGTATAAACATTAGTTGGTTGATTTGTTGTTTAACGCCGCAGTCAATAATATTCCAGATATATGAAGGCAGTTTGTAAATGATCGAGACTGGACCAGACAATCCAGTGATCAAGAGTACGAACATCGCTATGCGCAAAGGGATACGATGACATGTGTCAAGTAAGTCAGCGAGCCTGACGATCCGATCCTGTAATGTCGCCTCTTACGACAAGCATAGGTTGTTGAACATCAATTCTAATCCGGCTCTTCACGGGTCATAGAAATCTTGTAACATAAAGAATAAGTCGGACATGATTTTTTCGCTAATATGTCGGACAGGAAGTAGTCGTCACCTCTGTTTTTCAACCATTTGAAAGCTGAACCGAGGAATTGGTTGTTGTAAACCTAATTAAACAACAATTTCGAGGAAGTCATCAGTCTAAGTAAACTCATCCTCATTACTTTTCGTTACACTCCACCAGTAACGAAATACACTGAGACTAGGTTTACTTAGACTGAGGAAGTCATATGACGCTAATTGATATAAGTGTTTAATGAGGATGCACAAGTCTTCCTTAAAAGATGTGAAATGTAAACACCAAATGCTTGAGCTGCAAGAATATTGCACGGCGTTAAGTTAGGGTTTACAGAAGGGAAGGCATCTCTGTTGTCATATAGTCTTGTGGACAGTTTGCTTTGTCACTTCGAATCTCTCTGGTTTTGAAACAGACGATGTAGTGTCACTGGTCGGTATTACGAAGAAAATAGTTCACATACACATGTCCACGACTCAGAGTTATCCTGACGAGCAAAGAACTTGCACGAGAACACATTCCATTATGTTCTGTTACGATTGTGTAACTTGACGTCATGTAAATATCCATACATATTGGTTGCTGGTATAATTGCGACGTTCACAATTCCCGATGTGGTGTACAGACGTAACTAAAATAATATAGAGAAGATATTTAACCCGAACGCAAACCGTCTCCAAACGTTTTATCTTCCGTTTCCACAGCAACGTGCGTCTTTACGTAGGAGGAAGACACGTCAGTTAGCCCTGAACGAAGATTGTTAATCTAGCTATCGACACCATCGCTTTTCGGTTGCGTTTCCGGCTAGATACGACAAATGAATGTTAACCACGCCATTTTACAAAGCATCAGATTAGGGGAAAGGGATTGACCCAGTTTCTGTTGGTTATATTAATATTTCTGTTTGTGGTGTGTGCGTGTGTGCGTGTGTGCGTGTGTGCGTGTGTGCGTGTGTGTACTGTTGGTGTATTTTCACGTATGTTGTATCCACTAACTATTCCCAACAAACCAGCGATCATTTGTAACGTCTGAGCGTTTCAAAGAAGGCATTTGTAATCATTGTTTGAAACTAAAGATTGAACTTTTAACTGACAAGGTCAATTTCGATGTGCAACAATGCTTTCAGGTGACCCTCCAATCATGTCACGGAGCTGGGAAGGGTAATAGTTGAATCTGCCCCAGGCAAGGGCATTGGCGGAGGATCAATACGAACCCCACCCCCAAACACCTGGTAAGAGGTAATAGTGTAATAGTATCTGTGTTGGCATGGATTACCTGTGGATTTTTTTCTCTCTTATAGAGTATGCAGAGTAAACTACATCTAGAACAAGAACGCTTATAAGGAAACACAGGATATAGCTGACTGGTACTTCCCCGGGCAATTTCTGCATAGGGAAAGTGCGTACGTATGTCGAACGGGTTACGGTGTATTCGTAGACCAGACGTGGAAATCCGGTGTATTCGTAAAAGGAATGACAGGTAGATTCGTAGACGTTAGTGAAATGTGAAAACTTCAACATCATTGATGATGAAAATCAATGTTATAAAATCACTGTCTTCGAACCAGTCTTGGCTACGAATCCACAGCGTCTACGAACTGGTTCAGCCAAAGAAAACACCGTCTCTCTATCTAACTATGGTTATACTAAACCCAGTGGTTCCTCAAGTTAGTTACAACCGTGATCCGAATAAAGACAATACATTATGTTTATAACGAGTACGCTTATAAGGATGTATCGGAGTTAACGAAGTGGTTGTTCTTGTCCCGGCCTGCATAGTCGAAATGCGTATTAAACGAAATTATAGCGAAATAAATGTGTAGTCCACTCGCAATATAGTTACAAATGTAGTCTACTTTGTTCGAGATCCGAATATATACACTTTACTACATTAATAACGAGCACCTGATGTATATTGTGAGTAGAAATGTGTAACTACGGCTATAACGAACTTAACTTAGTGTTTTACTGGAGTTCTTTATAACGGTAGGTTACTTCAGCCTTCTCCAGAATACATTATGTATGAATTCATGTATATATGAGCGTGAACCTTTACACTGTTTTGTTTCATATTGCAATGTTCAGAACTACAGTTTTAAAAACACATGTAGAGACGTTTAAGAATAACAAAGATGCCTTGTTTGTTCCAAAATATGGCATTGCGAGGTAGTGGCAAACGTATTTGTTTGTGGAAACCTGTCACACTTGTCACAAATTCACCGGCAACAGTAGCATTGTGACAAAGCGTGACAGAGCACTATTAAAGCGGTGTCTTGAACACAGCTATGTCGCGACCATCCAAGGATCGACAGGCAGACACAACCTGTCTCACACCACACAGCACTTCAAAACAACATAGGACTTTATCGCCGGTTAACTTTCTTTCTAACCAAATCATATTACTTGAATAGTTAAAATGTTAAAATAGTAAAATATGTTAAAATAGCCTCTTTTAGTAGAAGATGGTTTGCTGCTACAAGAGATTATTGAAGAACATTTCGCAGTTAATAACAATTATTACGACTGGACATCACCGTATTCAGTGCTGTTACAAGTTTAAATGTATGTACTCAATCTTTACGATCCATACAGACTGTGTACATTTCACTGATATAACTGCCACCAAATCTGAGACAATTTAAGATGGCATACAATCAATTACCTCGCATGTTACCAACTTTAAATTCGTGTGGAGAAGACGAATAAGCGACACGCCCTACCTTTCTTGTGCCACAGGTATAATATCCACGGAATATCAATTCGAGTAAGGTATCCTTATTCTCAGCACGGGGGCGTCTTTAAAGTGTATTTCTCCTGCTGCTTAAAGATTCATGTAGATTCGTAAGTTCGCAGGTTTTACCATCTGTAACTCCTGAGAAATACAGCGTCTCTTTTCAGACACGCAGGCCCGTCACCGATACTCGGGTAGACGCGGCTGATAGAATCGACTGCAGCAAGTCGTTCGGGCGAGACAGCTATCAGATGATCCGCTGGCTGGTTGGTGTTACGCTCCGGTGAGAGTTGAATAACTTTCTTTTGACGCTTGTGTCCGAGATGAATTAACGTGGTAATTACGTCAACAGAAAAATGGGGAACAATGCCTATATATGCCGTCACCACACGTAAGGCATTCACTATAAGACCCAACACGATCACTCAATGTATGTATCGACAACTGGTCTGGAAGGCGTTGCCTAGAGGGGTAAGCCAAGGGTTACATCACCGTCCACCCCATTTTCCCCCACTGCTCTGTGTAATGACCAGTGGACACACATTTCAACCAAGACAACAAACTGTTACGCAACAGCGTCGGACGAAGCAAGAATTGCGTAAACACGGGTTTTGTGACATATGATATTTGCTTAACGCCTTGGGTTGTTGTGATATGCTTGTTTCAGAACCTTGTACGCTTAACCGGTAATTATATGACGTATTTGGACAAGGGGGGTGTCAGATGGGGACGAGTCGAGCTAATGGATGATTCAAAACCAGTGTATACAACAAAGCTTGATAATCCCACTGAAATGGTATTCAAGGCAGAATTACATGATATGCAGTTTCACAAAGTAAATTGATTAGGACAGGCCACAAACTCTCGTTTTATTCTCAAAATGACCTGGCACATGGACCTTAGTGCCCAAGGCAGGATGACGATGTGAGGAGTCGTGTAGCTAGGATCTTTTAAGCAGTTTTCTCATCACATCAGTGGGTTTCATCAAAGTGGTTAATGTTGGGGTCTCACCAGTCTGATGCTTGATCATACACTGGATATATGTATATTTGATAAAAAAAACCATGCAATTCCTTGGACGTTGAAAACGAGTCTCAGTGAGAAAGATGATTTGAAAACTGAAGAAATCTACACATGCTTCATTTAGGCTTTAGCAACTCCGGGTGTTCCCCCTGCACAACATAAAACAGTGGGATACCTGTACGAAGCAGGGTTAAAACCAAACTATCTCACTCGTAGTTATATTTCCACATGAATTCCTGTTTAATGTGAGGTAAACCATATGGGTTTAAATCCGTTTCAGTTAATTAATTAATTAAAAATTTAATGGAAGAGCCGACAATGCTGACAGCAAACTGCATGATGACGTTGTTTGTTCGTCGCATACCGTCTTACCTGCTCTGACGATTTATGAGAGGTCCAGGTATCAACAAAGGCCATGTGTACCAGGTGAAAGTTTCAACTGTTTGACCTGGGTATTGGTACTTAGTGGCAGATTACATGCTACGTATGTTACATGTAGTACAGATCATAAATTACATGATTCACAAAACGATAGCTCTGACGCATTCTGTGTACATTCAACATTCCACGGCGCAGATAATCACAAACACCCATTTATTAAGTTCATCTGTCTTATTGCACATGCCACGGATAGGTGCGTATAATGCAACAAACAAACGCATTCGAGACAGTTAATTAACCTTTTCCGCATTGATGACGACGAAGAAGGGGCTGATGATCTTACTGCGTGATGGGATGCGAGTAGCCTACTGCTAAAAGCGTCCGCTCGTCACGCCGAAGATTCGGGTTCCACCCCCCCAGGGATATTGCTGGAAAACTGCATTGGCGGCGTAGTATAACACAACAATACAACTCACTGTTCATGCCATGTTCTGACTGTACTACTTGAGAAGGGCGTCATCAGTTAAATTCTGACTGGCAGTTGAACGGTCTGAAAGTTATATCTGACATCATCCACGGTCAGGTGATAGCAAAAGAAGGATTTACGGATCTAGTCATGAATGCATGTGGCGAGACAACCAAACTGTTGTTGGACAGTAAAAATAAATTATCAATGTTGATGGTGACGGCCCCTACCTGACGGGACGGTGACTGCCTCTACTACTACTGCTGCTACTGCTACTGCTACTGCTACTGCTACTGCTACTGCTACTGCTACTGCTACTGCTACTGCTACTGCTACTGCGGCTGCTGCTGCTACTACTACTACTGCTGCTGCTGTTACTGCTGCTACTACTGCTACTGCTGCTGCTACTGCTGTTACTGCTGCTCCTGCTACTGCTACTGCTACTGCTACTGCTACTGCTACTGCTTCTGCTGCTGCGGCTGCTGCTGCTACTACTACTACTGCTGCTGCTGCTGTTACTACTGCTGCTACTGCTGCTGCTACTGCTGCTGCTACTGCTGCTACTACTGCTACTGCTACTGCTACTGCTACTGCTACAGCTACAGCTACAGCTACTGCTACAGCTACTGCTACTGAGACTGCAACCACTACCACTACCCTACTACTACCACTGCCACTGCTATTACTACTACTACTACTACGGGTAGCCTAGTACCTAGTGGTTAAAGCGTTCGGTCGTCACGTGAAAGACTCGGGTTCGATTCCCCACATAGGTACAGTGTGTGAAGCCCATTTCTGGTGTCTCCAGCCGTGATATTGCTGGAATGTTGTTAAGGGACACTGTAAAACTAAACCACTCACTTCTACAATGATGCAGACGTTTTCGCAACATCTAATTTCCAAGCTAGACAACTACAACACGGACGCAAACAACTGTTACTACTACTTCGACGACTGTCGTTGTTGGCTACTCCAGCGAAGACAATAATTTCTCCTTCTACATATGGATAATACAATCGACAAATATTTGACTCTATTGTATCTACAACAAAAGGCATTGTGCCTTGTAAAAGGAGACAATGTCCGTTATTAAGTTGTCTGTATAACATTATTCATGCACATAAAAATAAATGTATGCATGTTTTCTCTACATGTAAACATCATGATAATGGCCCTCACCGTCTGCAACGCCATGACCGTGTGTGTTTGTGCAACAAACCCGTCAGTACTGTACCAATCCTCTCTGCTACCAGGTATTAGTCTCGTACGGCCGTGCGTCATATGTCAAACCTCAGCTTAAGTTTTTAAAATTAAGTTTTTGCCCGCTGCAAGACGAGATCAAACACGGTCACTGCGATACTTGGGCTAGCGTCATGCAGTGACAAGCCACTTAATCCCTCAGCGGAGTGGGGAGAGGAGGGAGAAGGGGGGATACCAGCAATCAGCTGATGTAGAGACGGTTCTTTGCGCTCTTTACAGACCCCGAAGCAATGATATCCAGGAATCCCATGTGTGGCAATTCATAACATGCAGCTTATTTCATTTTACTAACTCAATTTAAGAACTTTTTCTGTAAAATACATTATGCTCATTTCAAAGACTAGATGTTCGTCAGTGTTCCTCTGCACGTAATGTATGTGGGGATGTATTGTGCTAGAAGATTTCCTGCTGTTATAATGTGACCAGATAGGGGATCTTCTATGCGTAAACGTATACGGACACTCGTGGTATGTGGTATGATGTGATGTCGGGTACTGCGGATGTGGATGAAAGTTAGCAGAGGGAGGTTTTTGTAAGGGTCGTGTGGGTAGAGGGACGTTATTGTAAGGGCAGTGTGAGTAGCAGAAGGCTATTGTAAGGGTAGTGGGGGTTATTGTAAGGATATTGTGGGTGGAGGGAGATTATTGTAAGGGTCGTGTGGGAGGGTGGGGGGTATTGTAAGGGTAGTGTGGGTAGAGGGAGGTTATTGTAAGAGTCGTGTGGGTGCAGGGGGTTACTTGGTGTAAAGGTAGTGTGAATAGAGGGAGGGGTATTGTGGGTAGAGGGAGATCATTGTAAGGGTAGTGTGGGTAGAGGGAGGTTATTGTAAGGGTAGTATGGATAGAGGGGGGTTAGCTTAAGTGTAGTGTCGGTTCTGGGGTACTGAAAAGTTGAATCCCTCATGCTCCTAGCAAAAAGATAAAATCGTCCTTGCTAATGGCTCTCCGGGACAGGCCCAGAGGCGTTTCAATCAGGACCTCCTAAGGATGGCCCCTAAAGCAATGTGCCAATTATTGACAGTAACTAAATACCTGGGTCAAAAGTGCATCACAGACGATCCGGATTGATTACATACACCTCGCTGGTCTGAGAACCCAGTGTAAATGACAGGGTTATGCACATGGGCCGTCTTAACCTTGTCTCTATGTAAAGTGAAACTGTTTATTCAGTTAACAAATTCTAAAATCAACAAACAGTTGCTGCATATGTACATGTTTAAATACATGTATATGACCTCGATATAACCAGGAAGATAGTAGATGTTGTGTTGTTTTAACCCGTTTTAAACCGTACAATAGAAAGTAGTACATCATTGGATGCTCGAGGGTCACGGACCCAGTCTTCTTGTTATCACAGGTCACACAATCTACAAGATCCAACATGAACTAAAACCCTCCGATTTTAAAAAATGGAAACGATGGAGTCTAAACCGTGTTGGTTGTCTCCGCAAACCCCATTATCCCTTGACCCATATACCCTATAAATGAGGACCCCAAAATCTTTGCTTGCTCCCGAATACCCTTACACCAAAATACAGGTAGACCTCAATACACTCACCCCCGCCCCCTTCGCCCCAGCCACCCTACACCCTAATACAAGCACACCGCAATATCCTTACCCTCATGCCCTTACATCCCAACACGTTTAAGTCCCAATATCCCAGTTAGTTCCCTTAGAGTCAAGTGTTCACCTATACCATAATACACCATAAAACATATACTATACAAATCCCCTACACCCATATACTCCACCCCAACCCCTACCCCCATACCCATTCTGTCCAATTCAACTCTACCCTATACTCCCCCCTCCAAAAAATAAATAAATAAATAAATAAATAAATAAATAAATAAATAAATAAATAAATAAATAAATAAATAAATAAATAAATAAATAAATAAATAAATAAATAAATACAAAAGCAAAACAAAACAAAACAGAAAAGAAAAAAAAACAACCAGCGTCCACATTTGCACGAGTAGAACAGTCAGGTAAAGGCCAACGTTCATTAATCACTAGAAGAGGGAAACGCCAAAACAGAACATACCAAAGCTAAAAGTCTTATAACCTTTTCCATATGATCAAAGACATGTGTATACGGGAAGAAAGGTATTATGAGACAGCTGGAGACATATGTATAAGGATTGCTAAAGGAATGGCAAAACATCATCACGGCTGGTATAAAAAATGTTGAGTTTATAATGTCACAGAAAGGTCGCTACGAAGGAATCTACACACAAAGCGTGAGTGAGTTTAGTTTTACGCCGCTTCTAGCAGAATTTTCGCAATATCATGGAAGAGGACAACGAAAATGAGCATCACGTTTTGAATTCGTATGGGCCGTCGGCCTGACGAGCGAACCTTTTGACCATTAGGCTACCCCACCGCCCCCTTACCTCTTGCAATTTATACTATGCAGCAGTATACGAAGGAGCCACTGGCCCGCAGGCCCGTACCCAGTAATAAGTCAGTCGAGCCAGTAAACCTTTAGTCACTGGCCTGACTGGCTAGTGAAGTTCTCATGGGGTTTTCGTAAATATATACCTCTCTCCGACTTAAGTCATAACACACATGCAAGATTATGGTCTGGTGAAACTGTTTATCATATTATCAGCTTGGTGGTGAAATGCGCGTCTACAAATTTCGGACGTGTGAAATATTGGGGGTTGTGTGTTTTGGACGGAATTAACCCGCTGGTTTGCAAACTTTGGAAACTATTCGCTCATTGCAGTGCTTTTATATCCCGGCGTACGTTCTTCATGTGCAATGGTTCCAGTGGCATTGAATGTCCGATACTCGTACCATAAGGTATATTTTGGATTATACGTTTGAAATCCCGAATATGCCTCAGTCTAAGAAACGCACTAGAATCAGTACTGTGCTAAGACAGTGCAATCCTCAACATACTATGTGTGACATGTGGCCATGACATAAATGCCAGTATGTATTCATAGCCCTGATCTTGTTTCACTTCGGTTGAACATGTAAGCATGGATTGATATTATCTGGACATTATTGTGATTCGAATGAACGATTGCAAGCCCTGATTTGTGATAGCATACACAACTTGTGGTACACCAGTGGTAAACACAGTGCTGTCACTTTTTAATTCAACCAATAGGCAAAGTGCTAAAAAATCATATACTGAAATGTGAATGGATTGTTTTAAATGTTGATGTGTATACATGTTTATGTTTTCTTCATTTGCTCCCACTCCTAGTAGTTTAGGCTCGTGACTTAAGTAAAATACCACCACCTCCCCCAACAAGTGGTTGACAGAATGTGAAATCCATAACAGCAACAGCACACAACCTAACCAATAAATACCTGGCCTTTTATATAGATAACAATTCGACATCTGCAACGTAGAGTGTAAATATTTCTTTTCAGAAAGTGGTCCGCACTATATTCTCATAAAAAGCAAAATGTAACAGTCACATTCGTACTGATCTATTTTATTTCAGTTTCCATACTAATTTCTTATTCAAATAACATGAAGAGAAACAGACACATACACCAAAGAACAGTCAACCCTCCTGTGTAACTAGTCAAAACTCTCTGTAAACAACAAAGATGCGATAACTCTAACAGATACCTATCGCTGATATAAGCCTTGTTTAAGAGTTACTAGGTGTAACAGTTACTTGCCTTTAGTGCTACGATGTGAAAAACATGAGTTACCTCCCTTGTTTTCATAAGTCACACAAGTCATTTATAATGTTTTGACTAGATTGCAACTAGTGTTCCTTGGTCTCATGAGATCATATTATAGCTTGCATAAATAATTCCTCTAAAATGAAATGAAGCAAAAAGAAATGTTTGCTTCTATGTGAATCAGTATGAAATGAAAAGCCATACTGAAAATTCACACAAGTTGGACGAAAGAAAAGTAGAGTGATAATTTGAATAGAAGCAAAAACTTACAAATATTTTGAATGTTATGGCTGAAAATGAGAAAAGATTTCTACAATCTAGTTTTGATTACTCTTAAAGAACTTAAAAGAATGATTTCAAAATTATATAATACCCCATACCAAGGCATGTGTGCAGAGAGAGATTCAGCCTACAATCTGTATTCAAATTTAGGTCATAGATAAAATGTTATGTTCACTTCAATGACATTTATAGACGGGCAATTTAACCTTCACTTAATAACATCAATTCATATTGTCATGTAAACTTTGAACAATCATAAATGTGAAATATCCAATGTCACAACATGTCAATATTATCTTCATTTGTTAAACATTTTTGCAACTAATGAAACAGCCTTTGAAATTCATGAACTTCCTCCAGCCTAAAATAAAACAATTGTATGGAGAACATAAGCAATGTTGGTCCTTATTAACTCATAGAATTAGAGCAGAATTCTGAACCAGTTTTAATTAAAAGGGGAACGAAATTAAACAGACAAAAATGTAAACAAAGAAAATGCTCAGAGACATCTCATTCAAGCTGGGCCAGCAACAATAATAGAAACAAATGTTTAAGGCTGTAGAGTTACAGAGTAGTATTTATTAAATTTGCTTCTTGTTGTCTGCCCCCTGCACACAATGTCCTCTGCTAATATATATTGACTGTGTCCCTCAACATGGAGGTGAGTCCAAGGGACCGGAGGTAGGCCAGCCTACATCACACTGAGCACTGTACTCCAGGCAGATCTTCTACCGCAAGTCGTCTGCAGAAAACATGCCCTGAAAAGACAAAGTAGTTGCCATATAGACTTATGTATGCAGCACAGTCAGAGTTAAACCACCAGATAATCCTCTGATCAACATCATAAGCATCTATCTACACAAATCGGATATAATGACAAGGCAACCAAGTCACCAAGTCTAACCACCTGATCCCATTAGTCACCTCTAAGAAGAGCATGGCCTACTGAAGACCGATTCCAACACTGGTTCATGTGCAAGACGTAAGGCTAAGAGTTTGAACACGTTAAACATAGAATTACCAGATGCAAATTCCTGCACTCTATACTTGGACGAATTATATACGAATGCAGTAAAATATGTTTAGACTAAATGTTGTTAATTCATAAATTCACGAACCAATATATGTCCATATTTAATCAACCCATGAAGGACCCAGGGTAGAATAGGTCTTCAGCAACATGCTTGCCATAAAAGGAGACTATGCTTGTCGTAAGAGGCGACTAACGGGATCAGGTGGTCTGGCTCACTGACTTCGTTGACACATGTCATGGCTTCCCAATAGTGCAGATCGATGCTCATGTTGTTCATTACTGGATTGTCTGGTCCAGGCTCGATTATTTACAGACCGCCACCATATAGCTGGAATACTGCTGAGTGTGGCATAAAACTAAACTCACTCACCCACATTTAATCATTAAAAAAAACCCACATGATCAAATGTTCCATTACCCAGTAGCAATATGACCTGGGAACGCCATTTCTATCCATTATATTTAACAAACTACCTCTAAATATGTGCAGTCTTATTCACATATAGACAATTCCTACAACACTTTCTCAAACTGGGACTCCCTACAATTATATCTTTGGGTTCAGAGAACTTCCTGGTATAGGACAGCTCCTACTCAGGAGTATTATCTGACTTACTGGCTATTTTTGGCAGTAATGAAGATAGCCGGTCAAACATTTTAGATTAATACATACATTTGGTGGGATCAGTTTTCATGAATAAGGAACAAAAGGTTTTCACGGTTGAGTCTGTGATGTTGTCACTATTCCAGCAGCAAGTCTATCAGCTTAATGTCTAACTGTCTGCTATTAGTAAGCTGATGAGTAAATTAGGCAACATACAACTTTACCAATAACATGTTTACTCCATTGTTCCGATGCATGTTTCAACAGAATAAAAAAAAAAGAATCTAAATCACAACATTGCCTCATGCAATAAACAATAAAATGGTTTCCATTAAGGACCCACCTTAGCACGTCGCAAAATGGAATCTTTTGAAGCATCGTATGGTGCGTCCTTGCTGGGGATCTCTAGCACAGCAGGAATGGGTTCGAGATGGGAGTCAATCACATGACGAATCATCTCAGCTACCTGAAATGCATGATATGCATAAACATATATCATTTGTTTAATAAGTTGAATCTGAGCCATCTAATCCCATCCTATCTAATCAGAGAGGTTTTGTTTGTTGTTTAGCCCAACACTCAGCAATGTTTCAGCTATATAACAGAGGTCTATAGTTTGTCATAAGAATGGAAAAAGTTTTTTTTTTTATTTTTAATCTTTCATTTACAAGCAAACATGTATAGAAAAGTTTTGTAATAATACAACAGCATGTGGATACATGTATGAAAAAGCACAGTTGATCGAAGAGTACAACTGGTCAGATTATTTTCTAAGTAATCAATGTATTGTTAACCAATATTGAAAAAATATCAGTTTCTGTTGATAGGTATCATAATGATGGACAATTTCATTTTTTAAATATTCTAACTTTTGTCTGAAACCATTTGTGCTGTATCTGTAAATATAATGTTTGACCACTAATATTATTTCATTAATCGAATTATTGTTTTTTCCTTTCATTCCCAATATAAAGATTATATTTGTAAGCTCCAATTGTAACTGTACTGAGTTCAACCATGATTCTATTTCTTTCCATAATTAAAAACAAATTCACATTCCCAAAGCATATGGTTGATGGTTTCTCTTTCTGTTTCACAGAATGGACAAATTGGTGAAGATGTGTATCCAATTTGAAAAGTAATTGGAACAGGTTGGTATATTCTGATATTGTGCTTAGGTCATTTTGTAAGGTGGTATATTCTACTGTGTTGAGGACAGTATAGTATCTAGTATATTCCGATGTTGCATCAAGGACGGTGTGTGATGTGTATTCTGATGCTGTCATGAGGTCAACACTTTCACTTAAACATGTTAAAGGTGGTCATGGAGAGAGTCCCATCACTTACAGTTTGGTTGATGAGAATGATGGCAATGTCATCCCGCTTCAAAAAAGACCGGAATACATCCTCTATCTCTGTAACACTTGTGTCTGAAGTAAAAGCAAAGGTCTGTAGGTTAATACAGCATCTCAGACATACCTACAAGGATTGCATATTGGCAGATAAATTAAATTGAAATATGTTGCGATACTGGTATCCATTTTATATACATAATATAATGGGAGATAGAATATTTGATCAGTAAATGCATATCCTGATTTCTAAGCAAAAGATATGCTTCTGAAATTTTTCAAAAATATGAGTTGGAAATTTACTAATTTGAAGTTAGGGTTCGTGTTGTATGACACTCTCAGTAATATTCTGGTGGCAGTCTGTAAATAATTGAGTCTGGATCGGACAATCCAGTGAATAACTGCATGAGCATTCATCTGCACATTTGGGAATCCATGACATGTCAACCAAGTCAGCAAGTCTGACCACCCAATTCCGTGAGTTGCTGAAGAGATACTGAAGATCAATATTGTAACCTGGACCTTCACAGGTGGAATGACTCGGTAAAATCACCTACTCTTGTCAACAATCAGGAAATTTGGGTGTCTGTGTTTGTTCATTTCTCCAATTCCGCCCAGCACGAAACCAGTGCAGGTGTCCTGGAAGAGAGGTAAAAAAAGTCTTTAACACAGGAGTCTTCTTAACAGAATATTATGTAGGATAGTGGGTTTGACACATGGGCGGTAGACATACACTGACGGTACAATCACTGTTTTCATAATTCCATCATGTTGGTTGCACCTTTATTTCTGCACTATAATCATTATGTCAAGTAGAACTATTCATAGAGTGAATATGATCCCTTGGAAAACTTCTTGCACTCTACCAGAAAATGTATCTTTTTCCCAATACATATGTATATATACATGTACAAACACAAACATGTACATACGTGTGTGTGTGTGTGTGTGTGTGTGTGTGTGTGTGTGTGTGTGTGTGTGTGTGTGTGTGTGTGTGTGTGTGTGTGTGTGTGTGTGTGTGTGTGTGTGTGTGTGTGTGTGTGTGTGTGTGTTTTTTTTCACTGATCATGCTGATAAAAACTGACATAGATTCTGAGACACAAGTTTAAAGATCACATGCAATGTAAAACCCAACTTTGCAGATTCTGATACCTTTCGGTATGCACTTACCGAAACAAACCATCAAATATGCCAATTCAACCTATAAAGTTGAAAAAAAAAATGCGAGGAAAAACAGCCCTTGAAATCGGGAGTTCAAATGATTCGCTAAATTTCCCCCAGCGCTGGGGCAAAAAGTGGTTTCAACAGCTGTGCCCATAACGCATGCGCAGTGAATAGGTTCGTGGAGCTCGAAACAGTATGCATGACCAGACTTTGAGGTCGTGAGCATTAGTTGAATCTTGCTTGTGTACACAAACAAGTAAATAATCTACTTATTACATAAAAAAAACTTGTTGATTGTGGTAAGCAGCCTCTGTCACAGTGAAAACTCAATGTCTGGTCTTATTGACAATGACACCTATGCAATATGCAATGCACAGCTTCAATCATCATGCAGTTTGAACTTAACACCTATCAGAACATATGCCATAAATTGATTTATGACTTGTGCACCGGAGTCCTGTCTCTGCCACATTATGTAATTAGGCAGGTGTGATACTTGTACACATGCCATGTTTTTATGTCTGTGGGTTGCAAACAAACTACATCCATTTTTCTTGGATGACTGGATCTGATGGAAACTGGTGCAAACTCTTGTCAGTTTCAAGTAATGCTTTGTACTTGGATGAATGACAATTTCAAGCCATGCAGTAGTTCACCATCCCTACTGAAGCGATTTTTGATTGGATCAAGAACATGTATTTACAAAATCCAACATCTCTAAATACATAGTAAATATATATGGATAACAACTTTTTTGTATATGATTTTGTTTGACAATGGTAAGTGAGTGAGTTTAGTTTTACGCCACACTCAGCAATATTCCAGCTATATGGCGGTCTGTAAATAATCGAGTCTGGACCAGACAATCCAGGGATCAACAACATGAGCATCGATCTGCGCAATTGGGAACCGATGACATGTGTCAACCAAGTCAGCGAGCCAGACCACCCGATCCCGTTAGTCGCCTCTTACGACAAGCTGAGTCGCCTTTTATGGCAAGCATGGGTTGCTGAAGGCCTATTCTACCCCAGGACCTTCACGGGTCTTGACAATGGTATATAAATCCATACTGAAATGATGCATCAAGTACAAGAAAACAAGTTGTTATCCATGAAGAATCTTAGATTCTTGTGACCGCCATACTTCTAAAATACTCATCAAACAGATCATCTTTCTGTACACACAATGAGCCCTCAGCATATCAGCAAATAAACCAGCCAATTGGAAGCCGTGGTTACACTTGAGTGCACACACGTCCGCTATGACTGGGTTCGGTCTGCCGAGGGCTTCGTTCTGAGGGAAGTAAGTCCAAGTACAAAATATTGCACTTTTGAATCGCGATTGTATGCTTATAATTTTGTTTATTTGTTGCTTTACAAGCAGCAATGTATATTATATGTCATGATTGAGTGATAATTGTGTTTTAATTATGTTTGAATTTTTGGTTGCATGTGACCTTTAAGAGATGCACAATTTTGAAGTTTGCTTTAGTTGATATTCCTTTCTTTACGTATTTCGTATACAAGGCACTGAATCCTCACACCTGTACACGTATGTAAATAAATACAGACAAAAAGTGGATTATGAAATAAAGGCATATTTTATGAAAATGCTGGTCTGAGTTTAAACTGAAAATAAGACAATGTGGTATGTTTGAATGGCAACTTAGCAATTTCATGGTATTTTATGTCTATGGTAAAAAAACAAATGAAAAAAAAAATACTATTAACACAAACATGCTAAAAACTGGGGTTTTCCCTTGCCTGCAAAATGCACTTTGATTGAAATTCTGAAAATATTCCTTGCTGCAATATTCTACTAACCAGAAGGCTTACTGCCTTCCCTTTCATTTCCCTTGCTTCTCTTGTAAGGTGACAAGTAGGTTTTCTATTCTATTATACCTGTCTGTCAGCAAGGAATCTTCACTTTCCTTTATCCTGTGATACTTTGCCATTATCACAACATGTGAAGCCTATTCACCTGTGTCCAGTGGTATTGGTATTATCAACATATTATCTTAGGGACCGTTCATACTTTATCACTAGGGACTAGGGAGGGCCGATGAGGATTTTAATATTCTTTCTGTACAAATCTGATAGCACCCCTTTAATACTTGGGACAAAACATCATTTGACGGTTTTTTGTTGCTTTTAATTGATAGATAACTGAATTTGATCCGGCATTGAGGATTTGTGGGCATATTTTGCACGAATGATGCACTGAAGGATAAAATGACTTTAAATTTCATGGTTTTCCCGACAAGGTGACTTTCAACTAGAAATAATTATTGCACTCGTGAACATGATGCGTCAACAACGAAGTGCAAACAGGATCCGACATACCATAATCTCTAAGTATATTGTTAGTGTATTTTGAAATTAAAACACCGGATTATTGTTTTCTTTTACGTGCTCGTAAATGAACATGGGCTAGATGAAAGAGAAATACGGAGTGATATCATGTATTACCTCATCACCAATGACAGCTATTAGCCGTCCCCTTGCTGCTGATATCGCCATCTTGAACAAGTGCGATCATGTGACCAATTGAAATATGATATACTACTATCCACGAGATGAATTCCATTCACAAATGCGTGTTGCCGTCTTCCAATGGCCCAGGCGTGGTTCATCTGGCAACGATGGCACAAAACTCCACAACAGTATCAATCAATGTATTGCACTTCACAAAACACATAAAAAGTAAATGAAGCATCCTTCGTGTCACTGATGACCAGACACGTTTGCAGTTGTACACAACAAATGAGCAGTCCCTACTTTCACAATAACAAAGAGCAATCCTGTTTTGCGTGATTACAAATTTCATTTTTTTCATATTTGTTTTACTTCAGCAGGATAAATCTTTTCTGATATTTTTACTGTTGGATGGATTAAACTGTCAGATTGTATTGACACATCTGGTGTCTAATAGAAGGTCACAAGAGCAATCCTAATTGTCGTAGGGGACATAGTAGTAAATATACTCGGAGAAAATACTCTACTGTTACAATGTTGACAGAAAATGTTTACACTGTCGTGTGGCGGTAATACCTTTTTCTAAAATTAATAACAATTAGTGCAAATATGAAAATTCGTGTAATGCGAACATGGAATTTCATCAGCATTTAAACTTCCGGCTCCTGGGTGAGGCAGTGATAAAACTAGTCCTTTGATCCTGTTGCGCATACGCCTTCAATCACAAAACGAAATGCAAATGTTTGCCGAAACATAGTCAGAGGAAGTAAAGCCTCGGGGAAGAGAAACGACGTGATCTGTGGAACATTTACGTGCCAAAAATAATAGAAGCTATGGGCTACGAAAGGTATATTCACTTTCAAACACCCTCACAAACGCATATACGCGTGGATGTCACCAGGTAGAGATAGAATTTACAACATTAACACGAAATATGTTCGCAAATTTTTCGCAACTACTCGATCCAGATTCGTGACGTGTAAACATTGATAAATTGTCCAATCCTGTACACTTGTTTATCAAAACCTTTCAAGCAAATGACACAGTCATTTCCCCTTTTTTGAGACGCATAGGCAGCACGTCCACTCCTCATCCGTGTTAACGTTGTAATTTTGAACTAGTCTCATAGTCATAAAAACATCGCAGATAAAAACTGGTATTGAAGCCGCTTCTGTCTGTGTCAGTCTATTTATATGACATCTGTCAATCTAACTCTTGATTTTTTAGGTACTTGTAAGGCAACCAAAAATGAATCAGCTGAGACACACCCTATGGCTGGAATACGAGTTTATATGAACTAGTCTCTAACTTGTCCTTTTTGTTATGAAAATGTTATTAGCTGTTAATTTGTAGCCTATTTTCTGAATGTGAAATCTAAGTAAGTAGACATTTGAAACCTGACTCTGCATGCCATTCTGCTAGTGAAAGAAAACATATACAATCATATGATCTGCCAAGGCCAGAGCGATTGTCGGTCAATACCCTGTCATCTGTTCCTTTGTCCAGCTTTAAAATATGTTTTCCACCATTTATTTCCAGAGATTTATGGTGAAGGATCAAGAAGGCATAAAGGATTAGTGAGGAGATACTAAAGAATGTTTCTTGAGAATGAGATAGATCAATTTCATATTACTGGTGTTGGGGTACCATTGTGGTAAAAGTGTTTGCTAGCTATGCCAAATACCCAGGTTCGATTCTCCACTTTAATACCATGTGTGAAGCCAATTTCTGACGTCCATAGTGATGTTCTGTGATATTGCTGGAATATTGCTAAAACTTAAAGTAAAAGCAGCATTTCATGTTTTCTATTTCATATTCTACAAATTATTGGGTATTGAATTGTATAATCTCACATCCTCATTTAATGTCAGTTTTCTGTTTGTCAGTACTGGTGATATTGTCCTTTAAGGACTTATTTGTGAAATCAATACAATGTTTGAAATTGGCTGTGGTCTTGGGTATTTATTTATATTTGTTCATATCGTAGTTTTGGAAAACCAGCAATTTTGGTTTTTTGTACTCTAAGCCAGTTGACCATATGATTATGTTATGCACTACTGTTTATTTGAAAACAAATGACATTTCCTCAAGATATTTACACCTATGGGTCTAAAACTTAAATTTGTATAAATTAGTATTTGAGATTTGTTTGCAGAATTCAGGTCTTTCATTGAATTATGGCTCCTTTGAATTATAGTGTACTGAATATGTTATCTTTTGTCAGATACCCAGGCATTTATCATTGTAAAATTAGATATGCAGCAAGTATGTAGTAGGATGTAGCATGATATGATGCTGAACAGTTTCCTACATATTTTCATTTTCGGTCATTTCGTTTGAGCTTCTCAAGCTCCATTTTAAGTTTTTGTAATGCATTTTCAAAACCTCTCTGAAGTACAAAGTTATTCAAACTTGAATGGTATCAGCCACAACTTCTCTAAAGGTAACCATCTCCGTGGGGTAGTTGTTAACATGTTCCAACACAATAACAAACAGGTGTACGTGGGTGAGCATCGAAGCCGCATATATATTTTAAATCTACGATGAATAATCTTTCAGAAATACTAAATGTATGTTTCTGAAAAATGCACATAGGTGAAATTCGCTAGTGAATATTGCCAAATTTAATGTGCTTATATTTTGCTCATTTTTGTTAGTATTTAAAGTCCTCTTTTTATTTCCTGCAGCACATTTGGCACAAAGTGGGGGATTTAGTATTAGGCTCCATCCATCCGTCCGCACGTCTATACACATGGATTAGAATATCTTAAAAACTGTTGACTAGATTCTTTTCATATTTGGTATCATGGTTTATCACAGTAAAAGAAAGGTTTCAGTCAGGTTCGATGATGTTGACCTTCGTCTCAAGGTCACAAGGGGACTTTAGCGTTTTACCTTGTCAGCGAGATATCTCTAGAACCGTTCACTGGATTTTCTTCATATTCAACACCAAGCTTTATCTAGGGAAGTTGCAGGGCCGATTCAGTTGATTTTCAAGGTCACAGTGACTGTTTCTTAGGAGTTTCATACACTTTTCAAGGTCTAAGTGACTCTTCAAAGTATTTTTTGTGTTTGAACAACTACAGTGCTAGATATCAAGATAGTTTGAGAGTAATGCTTTTGTTGACATTTAACTTCATCTTAAACTATGACCTTCACTTTCATGTGAAGTTTGATGTTTCATGTTTGATGTGATAATATGTAGCAGGGGATTATGTCATCTTGGTGAGAAGGCTTGTTATGTTTTCATTCATGTCGTCCAATAGCTTGACCATCTGTCAATGACAGTAGCAAAATGTGTTCAATTATTTTCATAAATAACACTTTCTGACGCATTTGTTTGTGAGATGCAGAATTTCCCTGTCAGTGATCAGGCAGTCACGCGAATGAGTGACCCCCTCTCAGGTAGTCACTTGAACATGTAACAGGAGACTGTCTTACATACACGTTACGTCCTCCACTGGTTACAGCGTCGGCCTGGAGAGCGGTAGGTCGTGGGTTCAATCCCCTATCATACCAAGAGACATTAACATATGGTGTGTGCAGGTTCTGGCCTGGCATTCAGCATTAGGTAAAACATGGACTGGTTGGTTCGGAGTCAGTGTGTGAGTTGTGCATTCATGCGTTAACCATGTGTTAACTGCGGCATGGTATCTCAGTGAGCACTGTAAAACCAGCTTAAGTCTGGGCTAGGACAAGCAGACACACATGCACATCCATGCACATCACCATATGAGTGAAATACATGTATTCTAAAGTATGACTTTTGTAAGTATTACAGAAAGCGATGTAAAACTAGACTCACTGTACTTGTAGTTTGGAAATACAGGTTATGACAATGACTCACACGAATTTCTAGGTTTTCACGCTATAACTGATGTTCCAGATGCTGCTGAGGATGGACTGGGCATTTAGCTGAAGCTGAAAAAGATTGGAGTTGGAGCAGGTCCTTGAAGATTTCCATGCCTCTCATAGAAGGGCTGGGTGATGAGGTGACCCTCATCTTTTGCCTGGTCACGTTCATTGTGGTGCTACTTATAGCATGGCTGTCCACACACACCAGGGACATACCCTTCTTCAGTCTCATTGTGGTGGAGCTCACACAGCGGGCGACTCTTCGGAGACAACTTGCGGATGCGAATCAGCAAACACAGGGACACCCGGAGACACCACAGCTCCAGAATGCTGGTGAAACTCAGGATGGAATAGCTGATGCTGCTCCTGGTGATGCTGCTTCTGATGCTGTTAGTGATGCAGTCCCAGTTTCTGATACTGACAGCCCTACAGTTGAAAGTGATGATGTGCAGAAGGATGCTTCTGTCCTGGAAGAGGATGTAGTCAATGTTCATAGTCAGGTGGATACGCCAGGGAGTGGTGCATTGCCCAGAACTAGCCAGCTTGATGACGATAACGTGATAGCCAGAGAGATAAGCAGGACTACCAAGTCATCACGAACACTGCAGACATCCAATGTAGATAGTCAAGATGTAAACAGTGAGTCTTCTGAGGATGCAGGCAAAAATACAGCTGCATTGTCATCCTCTGCAGAGACTGTTCAGCCTGTGGTTACAGCCTCTACACAACTGAGGCAGAGACATGTGCCTTCAAGAGAACCACCATCCCCATGCCCAACCTCCTCCTCCCCATCCTCCTCCTGCCCAACCTCTTCCCCCAGCACTACTGGTGTATCAAGTGGAACACACCAGGATGTATTGAACCAGTCCAGTGATAATCAAGGGCAGATCAGAATCCGGTTAAAATACCTGAATGACACCCAGCGACTTGTGTACAGTAACCCAGGAGATACAATTGGCCAGTTCAGAAGGTGAGGGCACTATAACTATTACAATATTAAATATTACAATAACTTCATAACTGAGTGTCCTGCTGCTTGAAGGTGTGCCTGAATGGCTGTGACAGATATGCATGCCTAGGCTGGACAGAAACCGTTGCACTCATTCCCACTAATATGGACTAGCTTACATAGGAGTAACGGGAGAAGGTTGTTTGGTTGCCATCGACATGGGTGAAATTAATGCACAACTATTTTAGACTGTGTAATGTTTTCATCATTTTTCGATTGGTCATTCCAATGCTAATTGAAAAAGGTTCCATTTTTGTATTGAAGCAGTTCATGATGCTGAGATTAATCAACAGCTTTTATGGTTGAATTCTTTTTCACAATAAAATAGTCTTACGGTTAGTCCCAAAGTTACACAAAATGACCTATCCAGAATGGTGCAGTTTGTTTATGTTTGTGAAAAGCATGATGGTTTGAGTTGAGTGAATATATGACTGGATTGTGTTTGAGGATAGACAGTGTCTGGGGAGAAGGTTCCGACATTCTGATGAAACAGTGAAACATGTTGTTCAGCAGGTGTCTGATCTTGCTGGGTATTGGTGTGTATAGATATTAAGGAACATAGGATTAGTGACAACCATACATGCTGGGTGAATCAAAAATGCTGATTTTGCTATGCAAAGTTAAATTCTGATCCTCTTTTCAGGATCAATGATTCACTTTGGATGATATGAAAAACTTATCCCAAATGCGTAGAACAGTGCTGATGCTTTTGCTCACTGGATTGTGTGATGCAGACTGAATTATTTATAGGCTGCTGCCACATATGATATAGGTGGAATAGTGCTGAGTGTGGCATTAAGCAACAAGACAGGTATTGATTTAAGGAACTGCATAACCACATTTATATTCTTGTATTTCAGAGCACATTTTTCCACAGAATTAGCAGATAACAAGCTAGTGCGTCTAATCTTCAATGGACAAGACATGCGCAATGACCGGAACACCCTACAGGGCTACAACATCACTGACAACAGTGTAGTACACTGTCTGATCACTCAGAATCTTCAGCAGACAGCCCAACCTCAGATGGACAATGGGGATGGAGATGCAGCAATTGGTTCCTTCATGCTGCCTCTCTTTGCCCTGATACTGGCTTGCATCTGGTATCTGCGCATCACACAGAAACAATACTTTAATGCTGTGTCCACTCTCTCTCTGGCAGGAGTGACGTTTCTCTTCCTGCTAGCCTGTGCTTCAGTGTGGCGTGGAGGTGGGGACAGAGAGCATCAGCACATGGATTAGACTTGATAATGTCAACCCTTACCCTGGCTGTGGCAAAATGCCTTTCCTTGTGGCACGGCAAGGGAGATAACTGTGCAAATGAGTCTTTACTCTCCTCAGAAATACTGATACCTTTTTTAAATTTAAGGTGAGAAGAATGGTAAATTAATTTTAGAAATGGTTCCATTTCAGCCATTTCAACTCTAATTGAAATCTATTCTAAGTGAGTGGCTCCAAAGTTTGGAATGTCTGAAATAATGAACAGTATGCTTCAGTCTAAAATATAATGTCTGTCAAGATAGAAATATCGCAAGATGTTTTACTGAGTCTTTGTATTGGCAAATTAATGGATTGGAATATGTATTGCCCACAGTGCTATCCATATTTTTGATCTGTTGAGAACTTGTATATGTCAATCGTATTTTCTTCAATATATAATGTATATGTTTTGGTTCTGATAACAGCAATCTCACAATTCAGTTGCATTGTCAGCGATTCTGTTTTCATTTTTAAACAATTGATAGTATTGCAGTATGCTGTTTTGGTTTTATCATAGTATCCTGAAGGAAAATACCAACTATGAATGACAGTCTGTCTACATATTAATTTGAATTATGAAGATATATACAAAATGTTCATGCTTTTTCTTTCTGCAATATGTTGGTTCTCAGAAAAGATTACGGTTTGTTTCATTTGAAAAACATATTGCAATGTACTAGTGTACTTCTAATATTTTACAGTCCTTTCTTTTACTGTTTAATCCATAATATATATTCCCGTTTTCTCCAAGGTAAAATCAATTTGTTCTCCCAAAAGAATGATAAAGCTAGCACAATTTTGAGTAACCTGCTTTTATCTTTATTAACTTGAAGGAGGAGAATGTATTTGAATCATATTGTGCTGACTGCATTTTGAACATGGCATTGGATTACATATATTTATATATGACATGACATGATATGTATATGAGACAACGATGTTTGGAGAAACCTGTTTTAGCATTATCCAAAATTGGGTAGATGTAATGTGTAAACAGCTAATAGTAGTATGAATGATATTACCCTCAGTTGAGCACAACCACAACAGTGGTACCTTAGTTATCCAAACAGTCCCATTCCCAGTGACAGTTCTAGATTGACAATTTCTGGATTATTAGGTTGTTCTTAATAGCATTCTTGTTGGTTGAAACTGTATGTTTTGAAGTTTGGATGTTCCAAACAGCACTGTCCCTTAGTGGAGTTATGGGGTGACAATGAATGTGATAAGATGTCCAAATTTCTCCATGGCCCTTTTCTATCAGAGTGTTCAAGCTGAAATATGTCCTGTTCTTATCTAAGGATTAAGGTGATAGTAATTCTCATAGCATTCACCAAGCTAACAGTCTGTCTCTTTTTTCCTAAACCTTACCATTACTGGTGTTTACCCTTTCCTAGCCCTTTCTGTACCGCAGAAGCCCCTGAAAAAGTTGGCACTTGTTTTCTGGTGCTACTTTTCAAATGATACAGAGTTATCTCTTTCAATCAAATTTATGCATTTTCACCACTTTTAGCCTGCAGTGCTTGGTTTTTGGAAGATTGTGCGATGACTTGATTGAGGGACACATGGCAGATATTCTGGTGGAGACAAATATCAGTCTCATGGTCTGTGGTTAATCCTTCCTACCTTTGATTTATTGTTCAAGCAACTGTGTAGGGGCTCATGCACTGGTTAAATTCTACAAATGTCTCTCAAAATATGCATGGGAAAATATGTATCATCTTTTGCGCCTATTTAATTTATGTGAAGTTGTGGGAAAGATACTGAGTTCCCGAGGCACGGCAGTTAGCTGACTGAAAAAGTCCAAATGATCCTAACATAATGCATCCTCGATATTTACAGGGCATATGTGCTGAAAAATCTCCACTACTGGTATTCCTGATGACTTAATTACATCCCTTGGCTGGCTGTTTGTCCAATCAGTTGTCTATACTGGAAAGTTGAGGTACCAGTCACAACTCACTTTTGCTTTAAAAATTATCTAATCTATTAAACTTGACAACAGAGTTGATGCAGAGGTAATCTGAAAGAGGTAGAAGGAGTTCTTGCATATTTTTTAAAAGTTTCGAACCTGTCAATTTGTCTGTATGGTTGCCCCCCAAATCTGAGTCATGCTGCGAACACTCCATCACAGCTGCAACCGCTGTTGTTGACACTGGCAAGCTCTGTTGTAACAACGGCTTAGTTGATTGGCTGCTATGAGAATGCAGAGCCAGCAAAGGGAGGTAATAATATCATTGGCCAGCATTGGTAACTACTCGTCTCTTTCCGAGACTTATGCAACGGAATGGTACGAGTAGTTACAAATGTATTGGGCAGATGCATCCAGGCTGAAGTGGCGATTTAATGGAACGTATACCAAGGATTAACATAATGTAACTTGACATAAATATTACAGTTTGCTAAGTGTTTGTGGGAATCTAGACCTTTTAAGGCGCAAAGTCGCCGTAAAACCATAGGTACTGACCAATGTACCTGCCTACCTACCTGATGATTGCGGACCATAGTGGCCAGTTATCTCCCTTACCTTGAAAGCCGTAGTGATGCTGTCTTGTCTGAATTTTCAGTCATGTTTGTTTCAGTTCCGGTTGAAATTAGATCATTTGGGTTATCAATACAGTGTGGTTTTGGTTGTTTCATTATTTATATGTCGTCATCCCAAAACTCGATCCACATTCTTCACCTTAATATGGGTGAAATACAAAGTTCTTGGATTTTTCTGATATTGTCCATCCTGAACAAGTCTCTGGTCAGCATCACAAAAGTATTCTTATTCTTTACTGCCAATTTTTTGATGATCTTGAATGAAAACAACCAAACAGTAGTAGTATTTTAATCAGTTTGCAGTGTTCCCATGTAACTATGGCAACGGTAACTATAGCAGCAGCAATTTGGAGATTTCTTATGAACTGTGAACATTGTATAACCAGACATAATAATCTGTGTATGATATTGTTGTATAAATGTAAGATTCTGTGTATATTTATCTGGATCTTGTTGGTTTTACATCATGTAATGCCTTGTTAAGAAGTAACATGGCCCCTTAAATTATGTCTTGTTTCAGAGACAATTTGTTATGCCCCAACGTGGCATAAACTGATTTTCATTACTAGGTGAACCCATCATTTAAAAAATACATATTTGTTGACACGTTGCTGTTGTTTTGTTGTTTCTTTTGGTCTTTGTTATTATATTACATTATGATCATACGTGGTTATTGCATTACATTATAATTATATGTGTCTTAGTTCCAGCATTCCACTGTGTGAGTGAGTTTGGTTTTAGAATGTTTTAAGCTATATCCCATCGATATCTTGACGAGGGACACCAGAAATGGGGTTCACATTTTTAACCCACGTGGGGATTCGAACCAGGGGACCAGTGAAGGTCCGTGGTAGAATAGGCCTTTAGCAACCCTTGCTTGCTAGGAAAGCCAACTATGCTTGTCTTAACGTTCGTAGCCCTAAGAATTCGTAACTTTGATCGTAGCCAATGTCTTTAAGAATGGGCTTACGAAGTTCGTAAACTTTACGAACGTTTCGAGAATAGCTTGGCAGATGTTTAATGGAGATAGTCCATGTCACGTGGTCTAAACTCTCTTGGCTCCCTTCTTCCTGTGGAGCTTGGCGACCTTGGCTTTCTTCCTGTCTAGTTTGGCAACCTTGGCCTTTATTCCCGTGGACTCGGATTGGCTGCTGGAGATGGGGCTTGGATAACAGGCCCTCGGGTCACTGCGAGGATTAAAGATATTTATTTTTCCTTTTCCTGACTCATGCTAATTGCTTATCTCCTCTTCTCTGGCGAAGGTAGTGGAACGCCTGAACTCCCTTGAAGTGCCCTTCTAGAAAGAAGCGGACGTAAAATACACTCACCCATGTGTAGCTTCCCTTTTTCCGCGCCCTAGGCCACATGGCCGGCCATGCTTGTCACTCTCTGGGCGGCCGGAGGCACCTGAGGGTCCCGATACGGCGATAAGTTCTTTCTTTATTTTGGTCTTTAAACTAAATTCTGCTCGTATTCGGTATTTGGATTTGCACATGCATTATATGTTATCAAATTTGTCATAATTATGTCATATTAAGCATGTATTTCTTCACATGAGACTTAGTCCCAATTGATGAAATCGTGTAGATTGCAGCTGTCAGCGTTTGATAATCATTTAATTTGCCAAACCCACATGTTCTTCTAACAATCGTTGTAAATTTTGCATAGAATTGTCTGATTCAGAATTTACTCTTTATACACGGTCTGTTTTATAGACGTGCTAGGGACAAGCAACGGCGGCTTGCATTAGTCATGTCTAAAACAAGTGATTTAAATCTGGATAATTTGTTAACTACTTATGCTTATATAAATTCGTACATAATGGTGCACATGAAAGACAATTGCATGCGAAGTGAAATTTAACACACAGTTGAGAGCGAATGGAAACCAGCAGTTATTATTACCTATAAATGCATATCCGGCGTTCATAGTTCACATATTACGCTGCTTTGATTCCAGTGAAATCATGACTTATGAAAAGATAGCCCTGTTTGTGAAGTACCCTCACAGGTACGGGTAAGATTTATAGTGCGGATAAACCTTTCATCAAGAATCATGATTTGTATCCATCAGAATTTAACGTACTACAGACCTGTGTCTTTCTTGACATTCCTGTCGAAATTCCTGGAGCTTTCTGTTAAGGTCCGCCTGTCTTCACACCCGTGTCAGCCTGCATACAGAAGCTGTGATACTGCACTACTCTATGTTCTCAATGATCTGCAAATTGCAGGTGATAATGGGCAAGTTGGACAATTCGTACTCCTCAACCGGTCCTCAGCGTTTGACACGTCAGATCACGAAGGACTCCTTGGAACTCTGGAGACTAGCAACGGTGTGATTGGAACCCCCCTGAGCTGGATTGAACCCTCAAACACAATCTGTGATTGCCAGGGGTCATAATCAGATCAGACTGTTCTCAAGTATGGCGTTTCACAGGGGTCAGTTCTGGGACCTATTCTATTTACTCTGTGTGAGCTTGATCCGTTGATTGCTCTCAATGAATCAGGCCATCACGCATATGACATGCAGCTGCTGAAGATGTTTCATGCCCAATACTCTCAGTAGAATCTTCAAATCATGAAGATCTGAATTGATGACGTGAAGCAACGGATGAACGCATATTTGCCCAACCTGAATGACAGCAAGACAGAAACTTTACTACTTGTTCCAATCGTGCCAAAGTGAAGTCTGCTCAGAGACGCATGGGAGAAGTCTGACATTCAGTTTTCAGAAAATACACGAACCTCGGTACCCAGTTTGGCCATGAACTCTCCATGGAACCAAATATCAGTCAGAGAATCAGGTCCTGTCACTGCCGTTGTTCAGAGCGAATGGGGACCAGCATTTGTCATGACCTATACATGTACATCAGGCGTTCCATTTATTCCACGCTACTTTTTAATGTTGCTTTGGTGAGGATTGGGTTTCGACATTATTGAGACATAACATCTAAAATCATACTATTTTCCTACATTTACATATACACCACGGACAGAAACGAAACAAATACTTTTTTCACTATGTACTAAACCAAAAGGCTTACATAATCATAACACAAATTCTATTCATGTTGCCAAGTTATCAACATGTTTATGTCATTCATATAGTACATCAAACACAGGAATCATTTCCCTCTTAGTTACAAGAGGTATGATGTATGAAAGGGAAAGTGTAGGTTGGTCTCTGGAATTCAGTACCCAACACCATATTGATTCTGGTAGTTGGTTAATTACTCGGAAAGTTTTCTCAACGCTGCATGTTTTGTGATTCAATATGTTCGTCACTTTCCGTTTGGGATGTTTGACTCTTCATGTACATACCGAAGCATGAGTCACATTAACCTATTCGGACAATGTTCTATTTCTCAGCCGTTCCGAATTTTCTCCTGTGAAAGTGAAAATAGACATCACAAACAACTCTGGGTACACTGAATTCCGAATCCTTGTTTCATACGAAAATGGTATCGACAAACGACTATTAATTGTAAACTGTAATAACACCGTGTTTCCGTATTTCATGGCGACCTGTAGGCAGCTTGACTTGAACGAAGACCTCACAGACTTTCCAGGTTTGATGAGGTCGTAAAATGATGAACGATGCATCCATCTCTATGGTTAAAGCTGTTATGTGTTAATGCGCCTATTCAATGTGATTCTGTAACACACAATGAGATACATATAACATGAATTCCGCACCAGACCAGATCAAAAATTTCTAGCAGCAGAGCCTCGTTCTGAGATTTCCACGATTTCCAGATTTCCGTTTGTCAGAGCTCGCTGTACGACGTGTCTGCGAGTATAAGAAGGAGCGTAGTGTTGCAATAGCCAAATACTTACATGTATCAGATCATACTGATTAACATTTACGTATCTAGTTAATTGAATTGGTCTACAAATGCTGGACTGGTCATTGCACTCAGTAGCGTAACAGGACGGAACCCAGTCAACAGGAAACGAGACCGTTGTGCAATCACTGCTTTGACGTGATTTACTTCTTGCGCATAATGTTTTGTATCACTAGTTTGACCACAGCGTTAGCATCTAAACCAAAACATCACATCTATTGCAATACGAAGTTGTAGATCAATAAACAAGTGTGCCTCTGTATCATACCAGTTTCGTAATGCCACATAAAGAAGCTGTGAAGCGTTGTCTGAGCTTGTCTCAATATGAGTGTACCCTGAATGTGACTTTATGACAGCTAGCACTCTCCTCCTCATGCTCCCTGTCAGCATCCTAATCCTCTGGTACATCAGTTTCCAAATAGGTCAGGTTCTGCATAGGAGGATCACTTTGTTTGCACACGACGACAATCACGTGTCAGATAGGCTCCAAAGGGTTAAGAGTGGGGCTCATCCAATCGTGAGATATGTCAGGGTGGTGAGTGCCTTGTGTCTATTTCAATTAATGATCCTATGTGTTAACCATCACAATTTATCTGCAAACTGACAAGTGACAGAAACGTAACATACCTGCTGTTATGAGCACATGGCCGAGGGGAACGAGACACTTCATGGCGGCCAGTGCACCGGCGTGTGACGTATATTTGTTTTTGTGCTTGTGCCATGCTGTATGTAGTGGGCGCGTGTTTGCACCAACACTGAACTGTCTTAGTGTTGGTGCAAACTTACAGTCACATCGGCAGCTTCAACCATATCGGGGCGGGACAATGTACAGGTGTGTGGTATGTGTTTGCACCAACACTGAACTATCTTAGTGTTGGTGCAAACTTACAGTCACATCGGCAGCTTCAACCATATCGGGGCGGGACAATGTACAGGTATGTGATGTGTGTTTGCACCAACACTGAACTACCTTAGTGTTGGTGCAAACTTACAGTCACATCGGCAGCTTCAACCATATCGGGGCGGGACAATGTACAGGTGTGTGATGTGTGTTTGCACCGACACTGAACTGTCTTATCTAAGTGGAACCAGGTGGACCTGTAGATAGTGGGAGAGTGCTGTATCGTGACTCAACACTCAGTGCCATTTAGCGGTCAAACGTTTCAATTTGAATACAGTGGAAGCTATGAAAAAGAGCAGCTGTCCAACCCGGCAAGTTGTCAACACCGGCATAAAATCTGAGTCTCGTGCTTGGCTTGAACTTTTATCACCATTTAAAAATGTAAAAGCTCTGCAATCTGTAGAAATGCATATTCTTACTCAGCCATGTTTTACATCCATGGGTGAGATATTTTATAATTATATGAGATGACTAAGTCACCATGAGTAACTAATAAACATACTTTCATTTATTTACGATCCCAAAACCTGAAAATGCAAAAGTAGATATTATCGGCGGCCCATAGGCGAGGTAATCTACATTTTACGTTTTCAAGAAACCGCCTTTTGAGGTTTTCTTTTGTTAAAAGATAGCCAGAGTTTCTGGACTTCAGAATCAAATTGTGACGCGTTGACTGTATAAACAGGACAACAAGACCAACATACAAGAGACGATATATCACTTTTGGGTTTAGGGCTTGAAAAGTTGCTGACAGAAAGACAGAATTATTTGCAGTGAAATCAATAAGATCATGTCCCCGATGTTCGTGGTAAAATTGAGTAATATGCAGTTAACTGCGATGCAGTGTGATAAAACAGCATGAACTTAAAACCATTATGAATTTTAAGGCAAACTGCTGAAAACTGATAAGAACTGTATGGCCACCTTGAGAAAGTATTTGGTTTTCACAGGTGTTCCTTACTGTTTCTTGCGCCCTACATTCTTCCGTGTGATATACCACGGAGGCATTTTTACAAGGATATGCTTGTCTCGACTGGAACTGATTGGGGCCGCGTATCCTTGGAAACCTGTAAGCTCAGGCATTGACGTTGCTGTTCGTGACCGGAATAAGAAGAATAGTGTGGAATTTCAATTTTTACCGTGGTCATCTTTTTGTAGGTGTTCCTGACTCTCTGTTCATATTTGCTTCTTCGGTTCAAGGGATAATTCCAATGACGGCCTTTTGGAGGAACCAAAGCGACATTCAACAACAGATCTCTGACGTAATTGCATTGGCCCGCTACTGTAGACACGTTTGAAAACGGTAGGCGGGGAAAGGACATGACAGACTCAATATCCTCACGAAATGGCTGAATCTACTTGAGACGTTCTCGTGTCTCCAGACACTTTACATGAATATCGGCTTCTTGAAACACATGTCGACGTTATTTTTGTAGATGGATATGTATATAAAAATTATTAAATACGTTTTGACCGTGGGTAGATATAACACTTTGCATGAGTCTCACTGTTGCACAAACAGTTTTACACAAACATGGATTGTATCACTCTATTGTATGGCGCAGATTCGATTATTTACAGATCCCCGCCATATAATGGCGTTAAACAACAAAGCAAACAAACACCTTAAGTAAATCCTTTCCTACAAACTGCGACCCTTGGGCATGCCATAGTCCTTTTATGGTGTGATTCCATGTTTGACGTGAATATATTTTTAGCTTTTCGGAACAATACACATGTTCGCGTCAAAGATTATGGTAACCATGCTAGACTGAAGTTGGTATTTAGGTCCAAGTACAAGATTTTATGAAATATTAGGGTCTAGAAATATTTCAGTAATATCACGGCATAGGACACCGGAAATGTGTCGGGAATAGAACACGGACCCTCGACGTGACGGGCGATTGCTTGAACTACTTGGCCAAGCCACCGCCCCATACACAAAAGTAAGCTCCTTTGGTACTTCGATGATGGTAAAAAATAACAGAAACCCATTTCATCGATGCTGAATATTTTACTTAATATTGTCCATGTCAGGTGGTCTAAACTTTCTTGGACCCCTTCTTTCTGTGGAGCTTGCCGACCTTGGCCTTCTTTCTGTGGAGTTTTGTGGGCTTGACCTTTTTCCTGTGGACTCGGATTGGGTGCCGGAGGCGGGGCCTGGACTTGTGACCCTAGACGAACAAGAAACTGTCGCAGTGACGTCTTGATAATAAATCAGGAAAACATCGTTTTGTTGTAACCAATAAACATGTGTTAGACCTTGATATGAGTTCAGAATGCATCTACCTTAAATGTATCTCACCTTGTTGGAATATTCACATGAGAAATGTTCAAATCATATAGAGTAGCTTTTGCAAATTTCCACTAACGCCAAGGCTGATTGCGACCAGAAATTGTTCACAGGGTCTTTGGTTTGACTTCTGAAAGATTTAACCACTTGCAGGCTGTACGTAGGTTTCCATTGTATCTTGACTTGAGAATATCACCTCAAACTCATTTATTCTAAAAAAACCCTCTTTGTTTTAAAAGAGAAACATGTACATAAAGGGAAAACGGCAGAAAGTACAATTAAAGTTTTACAATATAAATACAACATAGTTATAGTATACAATATAAGCGTTTTGTCGTGTTCATAGTTTTGTCAACAAAGCTTACTAATAGGTATTTTGTTAAATATTTTGTTTATGCAAGATCTTGTTTCAAAAATATATATTTATAAGTCATTAGATTGGGAAAAGATAAGTGTTCAATAACGCTTGGCATTTGAATAAATAATACAAATCATCTGCTACAGCAATGAAGAGATTGTTTCCCTTCCACATTTCCAGGTAATGATAACTGGGTAAGAAAATGTAGTGAATGAGTGTGTTTTTACGTCGCATTTAGCAAATGTTCCAGCTATGACACGGCAGAAATGTGCTCCAAATATTAAAGCTATATCTGGGATCGAACCTGGGTCTTCGGCTACCCCACAGTAAAAAAAACTCAAAACTGTTGACATCCTCTCTCTATGTGTTCTTGCATGTGCCATCGTTTTCATAATTTAGACAGGCAGCAGGGTAGCCTAGTGGTGAAGCGTCAGCTTGTCACGCTGAGGACTCAGGTTCGATTCCACTAATGGTTATAATGCATCAAGCCAATTCTTACATGTTTACAATCACTAGATAAGCATCAAATTTGGACAGAGGCCACAGGTTTAATCCGGCCACTTGATTTCAAAGTGGTACGTTGATGATTCTATAAGCAGAGAAGCGAAAAGTACGTCTCGTATTGTAGTCTCTTCGTTTGTTTTTAGACGAGAAAAGCAACGTTTCGCAAACCTTTTTGCCAGCCAGATACTTTGAAAAGTGCTTTGCAACAGATCTTGGTCCAAGGAGCTTATCGTCTACGCAGACACAGAACTTCTGCGATATTCCGCTGGGCCCTACGCAAACGCCCCCTGTTGGGCACCCTGAACAGTCACAGGCAAGAGCAGAGAACTCTGTAAGAAAACGGCATCTAGTTAACTAGCAGCTCTTTTACCATGACATATACATGCATATCCGATGTTCGACTGACAGGACTCCAGTCAAATCGGAGCATGTTAGAGGAAAACCCTTCATGACGCAGAACTGAATTGAAAACACAGTCAAAAGCTTCTGGCTTTTGCTTCTGCACAGCAGGCGCCTTAAATGGTTGAGTCCATCTGATTCTTTGAGTCGGTCATGACAACTTTACACTGGAAAGATACGATCTGTTTCCTGGTTGCCCGAAGTTGCTGATTTCTTGTTTAACGGTGCTCTCAGCAATATTTCACCTATTCGCCGGTCTGTAAATAATACAGCCTGGACCAGGCAATCCAGTGATCAACGTCGTGAGCATCGTTCTACGATATGATGACATGTGTCAAAGATTACCCATAGTGCATCATTACATACAACGTAATACACCACACAACACAAAACTATGAAATATCAATGAATCTCGTGTACTTTACTTCATTTGGGGAGTATAATGTCGTATCTTGATAATATACCATAACCAGTCCGCTAAGCTTCTTTATCGATCGGGCACTACATAACACCAGAGGCGATTCGCTCAGGCCGTATTTTCCCACGCCGTTTCCAAGTTGCTTTGGTGGCGTTTTAGTTTCGATTTTGTACAGACATAAGATCTAAAAAAATGATTGTATTACTCACGAGTGTTTCTGTATTTTGATATACTTCAGATATGCGAAAGAAACAAACATGTTTTCCACCAGGCAGACGCCTGGCATAGTTAAAGTGCAAACTGTGTTACTGTTGCAAATTTATGACTCGAAATCACAATCGGTTAAAATATGTATAAATACAATATACTTGTAATACAATAATCATTACTTTCTTTGGCCAGTAAAAAATGTATGATTTCTACAAAAGAAAGTCTCTGAAATATAATATATTGCACCACATTGGTTATGGAACTCGTGTAATTTTGTGTTGGCTCAAGCGTGTATGTTTTGGGATTCCATGTGTTTGTTTGTTTTGCTGGAGATGTTTGTGCTGTTGCAGCGTTGTCTGAATAGTGTATTTCATTGATTCCATGTATTGGTCCATATTTCCCTGGGATGGCGGACCTGTTTCAAAGTAGCTGCCAGCTAATGGTGTAAACGTTTAGATGTAGAAAAAGTTACAAAAGCAAAACGTACCTGCTATTATAAGCACAAGGCCGAGGAGAACGAGACTCTTCATGGCGGCACAATGTACAGGTGTGTGCCGTGTGTTTGCCCCGACTATCTTATCAAAGTGGAACGAAGTAGACCTTTAGATAGTGAGTGTGCATTTTATAATTAGAGTCGCGGTGGCAGCTTTCCGCCATATCGTGAATATTTCACACTGAAAATGTGTTAAAACCTATCGACTGTAAAGACAATAGCGAACAAAGAATTTCCCACGTATATTGAATAAATAACAAAGACATAAACTGGATTCAAAAGACAATCTTACCACATCAAATAGGTACGTATGGGATACGGGCTTGAGACAATTGCTGACACAGGAAAATTGCACTCGAAGTATTATTTGAAGTGAAATCAGTGATGTAAACAGCATAATCAATATAATCAAGTTTATTGGTTATTAGCTGGTGAGTGAATGTAGGTTGAAAATAAAAAAAGAACCCCAATATTTGGGTAAAATACAATAATTATTAAGATTATTTGTTACCTCTAATGCAAAGAAATATACGTGAAATTGAAAAGTTGCATCTAGGTTATTTTGACGTCGGTAATTGAATATACTTTCAGTGATTATGTACTTAAGCTAATTATAAACAAAAAGACTATATTTCCTATTTCTATGCTGCGTTATCAAATATCACTTTGAGAAATTATTTAGTTCGGACAGGTGTTCATCACTGCTTCTCACACAGTGCATTGTTCCCTACTACAAACTGAAGAAGAAGGGACAAAGAAATGCTTGTCCCAGCTGGAACAAACCTGAGTCCACGAATAAGTCAAAATAGGTAAGGCCAGTCATTGGCACTGCTACTCAGGTCACGATTGGGGTATGTGGAATAGAGTGAAATTTCAACATTTACCTCCGCTTTTCGGAGGTTTTCCCGAGTCACTGGCCAAAATCAACAAATATCATTTGGCTCAAGTGGCAATTTCTGATGAAGAGGAACTAACGTTACTAAACAACAGACACCCGACGTAAGAGAAAACAAAACAAACCTGATCCGGAAGATAATGACTCTGTTGATTGATTGACTGATTGATTGATTGGTTGATTGGTTGGTTGTTTGTTTGGTTGTTTGGTTGGTTCACACAATATTCCAGCATTCTCACGGCGGTGAACACCAGAAACGTGGGGAAGCGAACCCGGATCTTCGGTGTGACGAGCGGACGCTTTAACCATGAGGCTACACCACCGCTCCAACATCCGAAAAGAATGGCTTGTGTCAGCGACAGACGTATTCGTTGATGATGTTGCTATAATTGTCTACAGATAATTCTCATGACTGTTAGCCTCTTACAACAAGTAATGTACACTACTCCAGGAAACTACAGATGACTTGTTTTGGAAGAGGCCGGTTGCAGTATTGTTAATTTACAAATAAAGATTGCGATATGCTGGTTTTACTCATGTCGATGTCACGTTATTGTTGACTGTCAGTGAATGAAATTGACGCTCATTTGATGGTCTTCTCGACGGCTTTTGAACATAAAAGTAGAATCACATCCTTTCAGTTATAGTCATCACTCATATGGAGACCATGTGCTTTTATTAGGTTTGGCTTAAATTGTAATCAACTACAGCAAAAATGCAGGCAATGCTTTTTCCAGAATAAAACAAAATCAAATTATAGAGTTTGTTTGACGTAAATTTGACCAGTTTCGACTACTATCGGACCATAAAAAACAAACAAATCCATGTGACACGGGTGATACAAAACAAACATGATGCTAAATCCGTGGATAATGAAGTATGGAAATGCAGAGCGCCATGTCATGGTTTATGCAGCACGGAGGTACGGCCTAGATTACAATTTATTACAAGGAAGTATTTTTCAATCATTTCCCGTCGCACAAACACACGAAACCGTGTCATCGTACACGAGGTGAACGTTTACAGCCTCCATACAGAACAGGAATATGTACTTATGGTAATGGTGCTTCACGTACTAACTGCAATGCTTTCCAGGCAACATATACTCACTGTCCTGACAAAAATAAAACAGAAATGAACCCTTGGGATAAAAAAACAAACGTTTACTTATACATAAGCTTATATGTACTTTGTGAATGATATAGGGCTTTCAGTGTTATATACCACTCAGCATTTGCTTAAGGACTATGTTAATTCTGAAGTCAAAGACAAACTTGTAGGCAACAAACGAGTAAAGATAACATTAACAAACCAACCACACAGTAAAATTAAATTATGCATCGTGTTTTCATGCATCACGACGAATTAGCATGAGACTTATCCACCATTCTTAGAAAGGGAGACTACTCTCGAAAAAAAATAAGTCCATAACATACCTTATGTACAAAAACTGCCCAGATGAATATGTGTAGGCACATGTCTCATGTGTATCATGGCAGATACGCTACTGAATCCTATCTAATTGGCTTCCTATTATGTCGTTATATTTGTACATAGGTACTCCACACTCTCGGTCTTGACTTTTACATTAATCCAGTCTGATTGACTTCGCAGTTGTACATGTGTGTGTACAGCATTTGAGACCTGTATGGTATGGTCAGTCGGAGCGTCTTTCCAGATAGAGAAAGGTGGAAATCCCCCGACGCGTCATGCCAAGGAATGCATACTTGTTGTTAACCTACCTGGTCAGACTTGCCAGAACATGGTCGGTGTATTGTATGAGTCGGGTGGTAATCCGGCTGGTCAGGTTCGCTGACTTGGTTGACAGGTGTTGCCTAGATTGATGCTCATGCTGTTGGACACTAAATTGTCTTGTCCAGATTGGACTATTTACTTACCGCCGATATATAACTGGAGTACGTCGTAAAGCAAGAAACAAAAGTCTTATCTTAACTCAAAATTATTTGAGTTAGGTTAAACACTAATTTGAAAATAACTTGTAAGAAAGACTTTCAGCGTCTATATCCAAATGACTCACGAATATTTATTACACACCCGTTGAAGATGTTAAGTGTTAAATATATCTGAAATGTTATTACTGTTATGAGAGTTTATTTTCTGTAATGTGTATTGGTATTGATTAAGTGATAGTTATTGTTGTGTCACAATGTTTAGAGTTTTGAGTGATAGTTATTATCGGTCACATTTCGTATCATCGGCAATAGTGTTTTATCTGCACGCCTTTAAGGTAGCTCTTTAGACTTGCCTTCCTTTGGTGTGTTTTGACTGTTGGCAATCACGAGGTCGATCGCGAAGGTTCCATACCAGAATGCTCAAGAATCAGTGACTGTGCATATATAAGGCCGAGTGTTGTGTTGACTCAGAGTAATACAGTTGCGTCATCATTCGGCCTATCTACACCTGTCTTCCTCTTCGTCAAGCCTGACCTACACTAAAGATCGCTCGCTTTGTAAGATTTAGTAGAACTGTTTCCCACGGAAAACCCAGACTTTGGTGGGTTTACATTTGGCTCAGCTGCATTGTACTAGAAACGTCTATTATGAATCATTGTATCTTGCTCATTACATAATATGGAATATTTTAGACATGTCAGTGTTATATTTTGCTGGTTCAGAGGGGATTTCTTATAGCTTTTGTCACTGCAAATTATTAGCCGTGACATTACGCAGTGTGTAATAACATCGCCTGCTGGCGGAACTATTTGCACTCGATCACATAACAGTGCACGATGCGCATGCTTGTGTACCCTTTGAATTCTTAAAGAACAACTAAACTCAATTTTGGTACCCTTTTCATCACAGTATATGAAAGACTTCTGGTTAGTCATAAACGGAACACCATTTTTGAAAAAACAAAACAACTTGTGGTTGATTAATACCAAGCGCTCAAAAGTTGCTAAAAAGCCGCATACTTTTCTCTCGCCCGCAAACGACACCGCAGACAGGTTACGTAACTCTGTCGCCAGAGCCCTACAGTGACGTCAAAGAAGGAACGATTTTCAGTTAAATGTATAGAAGATGTGTAGGAAGCTCCTCATTTTGCTGATTTCTCGACGTCACCAAACGCATGCCGAATTGTTGTGTTGCTGTCAATTGTTCCCTTGGGTCGGGTGATGTTGTCACTATGCACAGATTTCCACAGGACCCCGTAGTTTGTGCTTAAATTGGTTTTAGTGTGTGCGAAGTGAGCTTTGTGGAAGCCTGTGGTATATACTAAATCAGATGGTTCACCCCCTACCACACTTCCAGGATAGAAAATGGAGTTCAAGTTTCATCGAGTTTTTTAAATCATGACTGCTTTCTACACATTGCTGACCAAAGGGATTTTGCATGGATGTAACGCTTTCTTCCTCGGAAACGAGGCTGTGGTCGAAGTGACAATATTATCGTAAGTAATATTATCTTGACCCCTTATATTGACCGCTTCCAAGAGTGAAATTGTTATGTCATAAGCAATGTCATGTAAAATCCTAATGTCCATCAATAAAATACATATTTTGCTACCAGTGAAAAGTAATTTTGATTTTGTAAGTCAGTGAAAACAAACTTAAATAGCATTCATCCTCAGATAGGGCACCGCCAATTTTTGAAAATCGTGAAGTCACGGGCTAAAGTCCGTTAGAATTATTAACATTATGATTTGTTCTTATCAAGTTAGAAAATCAAAACTACTTTTTGCATGACACAACTTTTAACATAAGGACTTCTTCCAAGGAAGCAAGGTGGGTGTAGAAGTGGCATTTATATTGCAAACAATGTTATATTGACCTCCACCTCACTTCCAAGGGTGAAATTGTTATGTAATAAGCAATGTCATGCACAATACTATTGTCCATTAATAAAATATATATTTTACTACCAGTAGAAAGTAAGTTTGCTTTTGTTAGTCGGTGAAAACAAACTTAAATAGCATTTATCCCAAAACAGGGCGCCGCCATTTTTGAAAATCGTGAAGTCAAATCCATTTGAATGAGATCATGGTTTGTTTTCATCAAGTTAGAAAATCAAAACTACATAAATATGTATTTGAATCATTACCAAAAGGAGTTTGCATGACACAGCCTGTAACATAACATAAGCGAGGTGGGGGTCGAAGTGAAAATACTGCGCGATAAATTTCTTCACTTGCTAAATTTGCTTGGTTTGTAACGTTAGTATGTCAATATACGCCTTTATATTTGCAACATATGTCATATTTGGAATTTCACTTTCTCAGTAGAGTACAAATTCTAGTAATTTTTTGATTGAATCCCATCCGGTATACGAACCAGCACCCTCAAAGTCAGGCACCTAATCGCCAGCACACAAAGTCAGCCGTCTAGCCACTGAAGTCGCATTTGACCACTCTCTAAATGGCATCGTGTAATCTTTATACTTGATCTCATAATGCTAATTACTTTAATCACACTTGTATGCATTTTGAAACTTAACAAAAAGAAGCGATCTGCGAATGTATAACAGGAATGTAATGTGTAGACATTTTATAGTTTGCCTATGTGAATCAATTCGCACGCACGCCCTAGTGTATGTCGTCTGTATCATTACACTTCACAACGAAAACAATAATTCTGTTCAAAGTAACTTAATAAAAACAAAAATGCAAATATTAAAATTAAAGTTATAGGAACAATGTGAAGCTATTACCTTGTTCGAGGAATGTATCCATCAATATCCACAAAAACAAGTGATATATAAATAAATTCATCTGCAGATTTCCCAAGTGATGTGTCTTTTAACAGTCTAATATACGAAAACGTGATGTATCGTTTCAGGTTTTTCACATTGCTGTATAGTTTCATTGGTTACCCAAGATAGCACACCTGGCAACTAACTGCATAATGTGCGTCATTCTTTTGAAAAAAGTTATTTAGTTAGTCAATAATGAGCAATCAGTCAATGTATTGGCGGTTAATCCTGTTAAAGAAGGGTGTTGTTTTTACATAGACACAGACACGACAGAGTGTATTCAGTATAGATTAGTAAATGTACATACATAAACACTATCTTTTGACAAATCCCTCATTTAAATCCGCATGAAACTAATTAATCAATCAGCCTGTTATCAGTTAATCCTTTGATCGATCCAGACACAAGAAATGCCAAATGGGGGATTTGTCCGGTAATCTAAGTGGCCTGCTATTTACCCGCTATAAATTCATTAACTGAGCATCAAGTGAATGATGACAAATAACATGTAGGTTTATACCACCTAACACGGATTACAACCTATCGACACCATGTGATTTTGACAGAATTGTCTATGAAAACAAGGGTTGTAACTCGAAAACTAGGCTAAGCAGGAGACAAAACTAAATGACAGAAGACTGAGAAAATACATTGCTTTCATTTTTCTCAAACAGCTCTCGCGATTTCAGGTTTGTACAAACCTGTAAGCGAAATAGTTTAAGCCCTGAAATGTAGTGGAATACTGCACAGACCCTCATGTCTATACCTACAATTATGTCACGGAGACGCGCCGCTCTAACTGGTTGAAATTTCGTTTACGGCTGAGAATTGTGCACTGTTGACAGAAAGGTCGATTTAAGTTAATTAAAGTTCGAAATGAGTAGTTTTAATTGCGGGGTTTCATTTATAGCGATGTCAGCAAGCGATTTTGTATTTGTACCTTACTAGAGTATATGTGATCTTTAAGAAAGGAGTTTCAACAGTACTTCAACTGTAGTCGTTGCGTGTAATAACACTTATATATGACACGTAATATCCTGGCTGAATTCATTAGTTCTGTTATTTATTCCGCCTTCTTACTATTAAAACTGTATTAATTTATTATTAAAACTCACAATGTGTAGAAAAATGTTGACAATCATAAATGATATGTATTCATACACGTGACCCCTGTTATGACGTAATTCCTTAGTTTTGTAAGTTAAATTCTGGGACATTAATTTACTAATGTTGGGTTAGTAATCTATAAAATACTGAACGATGTCCCGTGCAAAACCATATTTATGAAACAAATGGATGGTTTGGTATTATCCCAGAGAAATGCTATTTTCTCGTTTCATAAATATGATATTACACGGGACATCGTTTTGTATTCTCTATCCATTTAAACAGTCGAGAGCTTCTTGTTTCGTTCTATTGTTTAACAAACGGAAGAGTTTAGGACACGAAGTCAGTATTTGGGCCTCCCTGAAAGTGAATACAGTGTCAATTGAATACTCATGTTTTAACGCTTCCGTAACTTTGAGATCTTGTAATATGATCTATGAGTTTTGTTTGGGGACACGGCTTGGTAGGTGTTGGAGTGAAACGTATCTTGTCTAAATTCAGTCCGTCTCCTCACAGAACTACACACAACGCAACAACTCCAGGTATGTGTAGCCTTATTTACTTTTGAACTCATTGCCATATAGTATTGTTGTTTACGTAGCTCAGTCTCAAGGTTGTCCTTATTAAGTTGCTATATCTGAAGTGGTGTCCGAAACAGCCGCTGGTCCGCTAACCAGAGGCTAACAAAATTCCAGTCTGGCCAGTAAATCTGCAAAGTCACCGCCCCGACCGGTTTGTCAAGTTACATGGGGTCATTTTGTAAACATAACACTCTCCCCGACTTCTTAAGTTATAATACCGTTTTAAATGATGGAAGATTATGGCCCGATAAAATGTTCACATACAGCATCTTAAATGATGAATGTCATGGCGATTATATCTTTCTCTCGTCTGTTATTGTGATCTTTGGCTTAGTTTCGACATTCAGATTTCGGACTAGTTAATTATTCCGTGGGCTAGTAACGTCCAGGCATAGCTAGTCCGACTAGCTAGCAAAATTTGGAAACTGTTTCGCACACTGCTCTTAAGAGCTATTCATTCCTTAAACAGTCGCCCTGCCTCTAGGCTATCCTTCAGAACGTCTCTATGTCTCAGTGCTCTCAGTGCATAGAAAGCCCATTTTCTCTGAGGGGACTAACAAAGGCAAAAGTAAGTAAGTAAAGGTTTCAAGAGGTCATTATCATGCATGTGTAACCTGTTTACACACTAACTTTAGTACCCTTAGTGCACGTGAAACTCGGAGACAGGCCCCAAATCATGGTTTATACAATTTACCACTTCGACGTTTCATTCACGACGTGCACGGGCGGTATCAAATTACTACGTTGGAGCGACATGTTTCTGTGTATAATTTACATACAAAAATATGTCTTTAAAATTTGAGAAATGGTAACTTTTGACATACTTTCTTTTTGCCGGTCAGTTTATTTAAAGTACCTCAGTCATGAAGATACTGTAGATCGCCATTCATTGCTCTAAGTATTCAGGAATGTACACATTTCGAAATTAACGACGGAAGGAATATAGGAAACACTGTAATCATGCACTTTTCATGTAACTGAACTGAAATAAAATAAAACTTAATATAATTCATATATACTAAAAAGAAAAAGTGAGTTTACACATGCGTTTAATGGTTGATAGAAAGAATGGTTATTTGATGGTTACGTTCCCGTTTTGGGAAGGTTTTGGTAATTTTACAAAGGTTAACATTTTTAAGTGAAATTAGTTGCTTGTACTTTTACGTGGTCGTACGCCTCCCGTCAATCTGGACTATTGTATGTATGGTATGTATGTACGGTATCATTGTACTCATAACAATGTAAGCAGTCGTTAGAAGACATTCCGCACATTTATGTGTTACAGCAATGGATGTCATTGCAGTAGTTGTTGGATGCAGCCTGGGCGTCGCAGTGATGTTGCTGGTACTGCTTTTGGCTCTTATTGCTCTCTGCCGGTAAGAGTGAGTGAGTGAGTTTAGGTACAGCATGTTTGTGAACAGTACTTCATTGTCATCGCCACTTTGGTGAAAGCCTAAAGTGATGCAAAATATCGTGAGGGTATTATCACCCACAGCACAGCTGTACTGAGCCTTCATTGGGATTTAACCCGGATCCTATGTCAGCTAAGGGAAGTAATGGTGAAATGATCATGTTTAACTCCGCACTCAGCAATAAGGCCGCTGTCTGTAAGTAATTGAATTTGGACCAGACAATCCAGTGATCAATCACATGAATATCGATCTACGCAAATGGGATACGGTCACGTGTTAACCAAGTCAGCGAGCCTGACCACCCGATCCCGTTAGTCGCCTACATGGGCTACTGAAGATAACCCGGATTTTCACGGGATATGATGTAAAGGGGAAACTTAGACCAATAGTTTCTGTCTTGGTTAAAACTGATAAATGAATTTCTACCTTGGCATTTTTGTTTGTAACGTTCCACTAGGCAATTAGTTTTGAACGAGACAATCCAGTGATTTATATTATGAGTAAATATTTAAATTGCCAGGGTACGATGACACGTTAATCAACCAAAGCGTGACTGTTCGATCAACTACATAGTAGTACACTAAGTTAGTGCACAGGACTAATTTTAGAACCACGTATAATTGTTGGTTTACGGAAACATGAACATTCCTTTCAAAAAATTCCTTTCAAAACTTTTTGCAGTCAAGTTATACGGTCGATTTGTATTCCAGCAACAGATGTAAATGTTGCATACGACGACGGAAACAAACGAAGGACATTGTTGAAGAACACTCGGCGAGAAGAAAAAGTGAACATGAATATCTGGAATTGTTTAGCGGCGATTATAACGACCACGCCTATCTGCCACAACCTTATGCTGACGTTGGAACAGACGGCTATCTAATAGCGTCTCCATCTAGAGGGTGTGGACAATATTCAAAATGCGATGAAAATCAATACCAAGAAAACGAAACAGACAACGAAAATGTTTCGACTCTCAAAAGGAAAGTTTGTTTAGAAATCAAGGATCCCCAAATTGTAAATATTTACTTCTAGTTACTCTTGCTGTGGAACAATCTGGACTTTTGAAGTCCCTGCGATATGATTTCAGCATCGACAATGGTTTGATAATGTTGTTTACGCATGTTTTCCAGCATTCATTAAGAGTGTGCCTGCAGTAATGGAGTTTTGTTGGACTGCTTGTCATTCGGGACATTACTTGTCTGCTAAGAAGAAAAGAAACCTAAAAGAGGCGTGAGACTATACATACTCGCTGAATAACATCTGAAAAAAACATCTTTTTGATTTGTTACAATTTGATTGGTGTTTGCGCGACTTTTTATATGGTACTACGTAATGTCTGTAACCCGTGAAGATCCGGGTTAAATCACCGGATTTTCTTTTCCAGACTTGACTGTTCCGCCATGAAGCTGAAATATGGCTGCGTGCGACCTGAAACATATGTAGACAAACAAAAAAGCAAACAAGAAAATACATGTTGAATGTCACCAGTCATGTGTGTGAATGGACGTGCGGGCTGGCGCTATCTTTAGTAAAGGATATCATTCAGATAATATTTGTCATATATGTGTAATGTGTACATCAATAATGTTTGTCATATCTTCTTCCTTGTTCATCGTTCGTTCATCCCAGATGAAAGTCATCCATTTGAAGGTTATTTTTAAAAAATATTCACAAAATACAGCCTCTTAGGTTTATTTCGCAAGACAATAATTTACAGTTTGTAGAATGAAAGGTTTTCGAGCCTTTCATGAGCCCCCATCCTTAAGCAGAAGCCATGGCTACGCTGTAACAAAGACTAGACTCACATACAATAAATGTAACCTCTATACAGTTGGGTAAGTCTGTCTGTCTCTCTGTCTGTCTGTCTGTCTGTCTGTGTATGTATATATGTATGTATGTCTCTGTGTGTCTCTGTGTGTGTGTGTGTCTGTCTGTCTGTCTGTATGTATGTGTGTCTGTATGTATGTATGTATGTATGTATGTATGCATGCATGCATGCATGCATGCATGTGCACAATGTGTCTGAAACACGTATTGACGTGTAACCGAAGTCACCGATGTAGTTATCACAGAGCACTAACCACGAACAATTATCCAGCATTTCAACAAACTTCCGCATCATGTGATAGCAGAGCTTGTAAAACAGGACGTCACTTACTCGGAGCAAATAAATTGACCGGAAAAAGGGAAATAGTCTCATACGTTTGACACTTTTAGCAGGAAACTAACATATTTCCTTGACATTATAGCTTTCGCTTTCGCTCGTTTGATACCAAATCATTAACTCGTTTAATAAAAATGGTATTACACGGAAGGTCGTTTAGTATCCTCTATGTATCTAACAAGCCATCATTCCACATTTTACACGTGACGTGATATAGAGTATCAAACAGACCATGCTTCCATACTTTACACGTGATATTCAGTTCCCAACAGACCATTCTTCCATACTTTACACGTGATATGCAGCATCCACCGGTCCATGCTTCCATACTTTACACATGATATTCAGTACCCAACAGACCATTCTTCCATACTTTACACGTGATATACAGCATCCACTATTCCATGCTTCCATACTTTACACGTGATATTCAGTAATACTATCCATTAAACCATGTTTCCACTTTTTACACGTGATATTCAGTATCCAGTAGACCATGCTTCCATACTTTACACGTGATATGTAGTTTCTAACAGGCCGTGCGTCCACATGCACGTGGTGGACTTTACCTGCTTTCTGAAGACTAGAACACGCTTACAAACACTACAGCACCATTCATTAAATAACAGGGATTCCACATAACGCACTGTACAAGTGTATGGTCAGTTAGGGGCAGTTGTATTCTATGCCCAGGTTTGTGTTATATTTAGTCAGAGTTGTGGAAGGTACTACAGAATACTACAACCCACTGGACGTTTCCACTATGTCATGACTAAGTAAGTTGGATAATTTTCTGGAGTCTTTTGTAGTTCTTATATAACGAGAGTTAACTCTCTTCTCTTATTACACAATGCATATCAAGACCAGCAGTTGAGTGATATCATTCTTACATTGGTTACCCAGCTTCCAGGGGTGTTGAGGTAGCCTGGTTGTTAAACCGTTCGCTCGTCACGCCAAAGACCCTGATTCGATTCCCTACATGGATACAGCGTATGAGGCAGATTTATCGTGTCCTCTACTTTCCTGGAATATAGGTAAAAGCGGCAGAAAACACAACTCAGTCGAGATCAACTACTCAGATTTGGAAACCTCACCATTGCTGCAATGAGATGACCCCATTGCTGCAATGAGATGAAAGTAACCATCTCTGTTTTTATCGCAATTATCACTGTTTTTGAATTAAACTTATAATTTCCAGTTCCTCTCTATTTTCTAGTATCACAGTAATGTACTTGTATTTATTGTAAACTTAATTACTTTTAGAGTACATTTGTAAATTATACTCATCTGTTTGTAATTTGCCAGTTTTACAGCGAATTCAATGACGGGCTTTTTTTCCGGGTAAATTTTAGTTTCCGCTTGGGATCAATACGAGGCGGTTGATAAGAAACATATTACCAGCCCCCCGTTGTAATATATATTGAAAGTGTCAAACGGAATTATTTCCTTTCATGTCATGAACGCTCTAGGCGTTTGTACTTGTCTCCAATTACTGCACGCAATATGTTCAATAATACAACAGAAGTTACCAGTCAGTCTTCTGCAACAGGTTGGTGATATTATGTTTTCATGTACCAAGCACTTTATCGTAAAAAGTTGTGCCCAGTTTCCCCTGTATTTGCGTTTCTAAAATGTCATGAATCAGGAATAAGGAATGTTTGTCCACTAGCTTCTAAGCCGCCATACATGAAACTAACAAAACAAAGTATGACACTAGTTTATCGACTGGAGGATAGCCAAGTGATTGAAGTGTTCACTCGTCACACCTATGACCATTCACCATATGGGTACAATGGGAAGCGTTAGTCATTACGCGTCGTTGCAATGTGCAGAATGTTTCTAAGCTGTGATTGATGAATCTTGGTTAGACGCACTTAAGCTGTTTTGGTACACTGAATGCTATTATGGTTTGCCGAATGCAACTGTTATATGCAGAATGTGGTTATGCAGTGGTCAGTGTTGTTTTGCTGTATTGAATGTTGTTTGATGGCTTGAATGTTTTGTTATACCGTATGTTTCATGGCGTGTTAAATCATGGTTTGCCACGTAGAATGTTGCATCACGTTAACTGTTGTTATGTGTTGAATTATATTCTGTTGTGTTAACATTATTCTAATACGATGAATATTACAGGGAACGATACATTATGTAAAACGTTGTTGTGATGCTATGGAAAGTATTCCATGCTGTGTTGAATGTTGATACATTCTGTTTTTGTACGATTGTATAATTTGTCGAATGTTGTTATACTGCGTTGAATGTTGTTATACTGAGTTGAATGTTGTTATACTGCGTTGAATGTTGTTATACTTTGTAGAATATTGCCATGCTGAGGTCACTGTTTCTATGCTGTGTTAAATGTTGTTACGTCGTGCTGCACAGCTATCGTTTGTTGATTGTTGCTATGGTAATTCAAAGAAAAACCATGAACTTCCCTCTGTCACTTCGTATAGCCCCGTACATCCCGCACATCTAGATGAATGAAGGGAGGAGTGAGTATGGTGTTACGCTGCGGAGACACTAGATTCGGCCTTCACTTATTTTACCTATGTGGAGAATCTAACCCAGGTCTTCGGCGTGACGAGCTGATGCTTTAACCACTAGACTACCCCACCCCACCGACTCGAATTTAGATGAGGCTCGGTCTGACTCGCAACCCTAGGGTTGATGATTAGATCCACACTTACAACACTGTCCTATTCTCAAACATTCGTCTCGACGTATGCAATCAATGAATACGAATATACTAGTGACATTACCCACGTGCATCAATGCACACAGCAGTTGCATGAGTAAGTATTTCAGTTACTGCATGGCGTGACACCAGATGCCGGATGAAGCCGAATGTGTTTGACGTCAACCATCTTTGTACTGATAAGCATTCTTCACGTACTGGTTAACCCCTGATTCCTGTCGAGTGAAGATCAGGGTTAGAATTACTCCATGCATATAAACCTAAAGTGTGCTTCTCACTGTATACATGTATTATGTTTTCTCAGAATAACCGCATTTGAGGTTCTTGTTTTGGAGGAACAGGTTTTACTTTTCGTTAGTAAGACCGCTTCCCAGGGTTTACTTTTCCTAACTTTATATGAGCATCAACATTCAAATGATACATGAGTGTGTGAAATTATTTGAAAAATATCGTTCAAGATTAAAGACACAATACCAAAGTTTTACCAAAGCTGGACTGGAACCGCAATTCTCTCATCTCTCATCCACTGTTTGACGCTTGTAAAGGTGTCCCCGTTCATCGATCCTACTGATGACATGCGTCAACTCAGTCAGCAAGACTGACAACCCAGTCCGCTCGTGCCTCTTAGGACACACATCGGTTGCTGGAGACCAATTCTAACTTGGATCTTCACTGTTATTGTAAGTCTGAATCAGAATATTTCCTCAAACGATAACATATCTATTTTGCAGATGCATACGTGATTGCTGGCTGTAGTTTTGGCATCGTGGTGTTGTTTGTCATATTTCTCACACTGGTCTCTGCGCTCTGTAGGTAAGTCATGCAGTATGTACATACACTCGAGTCCTGTCAGGGATTAGTGCGTATGTAGGTATGATTTTACGTCGCTTTAAGCAATCCAAAGAAAGGGGAAGGGGAGCAATATTCATGAGATGACTAGCCACAAAGCGACGAAGAAAGGTATAAACGTTCTTCACACCTTGTACCCATATGGAAACCTTAAGCTTCTGTCTGATACCTTTGAACACTGGGTGCCCTGCAGCTCTCAAGGGTCAAAGATAGGTACGTGTGTGTCAGTTTTATAAGGTGACGGTTTTTGCTACCCCGGGCTGCGTCTCGCTGGTACGTCAGAAACGTATAATTGTTACGGTAATAATGATAATAATCACGGTTCGTCCCGAATGTTTCTAGTTTTGTCAGCACCAAAATCTTGCTTGTGTGTTTCATCAAAGTTGTAACTGTCTGACACCAAAACCACTTTTGTCTTCATCACCCATGAAAGTGATGCAACGCTACATATGTTATATTTGGTATTACACACATTTTGTAAAATGCAAAGTTGTCTAACTGGAATATGGGCTGTAAGTAGGTCACGAAACATCGCGAGACCTTACTTCTTCCGGTGACAAACCGTTCATACATTTTCGAATGATGTCATGGTTGTCAATTGGCAGTAAGGGACGACAATCCTTTCAGGAAGAACACATTTCCTATCTAACCATCTATTACCATGAAATTAACATATTTAACTATTATGACTGTCAAGAGCTGTGACAGTCAAGAGTGGTTGTACCCTTGGTCTAGTAAAGTCACATTTGGCGGTCGTGCATTTTGAACCAGAATGATTCTTGAATATAGGGATGTCGCCGGAAATCTGGTACCGAATGTAAGCTGGGCGCCGTCTCGCATATCGCAAGTTGGCACGGGCAACGGGAACTGAGAACCAGCATAGTGCCGGAAGTAGAGCTTCGCGAGATTCGCAGGCCCTATACTGTCGAAAGTTCATCCAGGGAACAATTTAGGTCACTTTTATCTAGAAGACATGATCAGTTCCATCAGTTTAATGCAGAGCAAAAGGATTATATTAGATAATTTGAGTATCCAGATTTTCGTTCAGTGTTTACCCCCATCATGCATTGATTATTTTTCCACAGGCTAGGATGTGGTTTCAGTGGGCGCCCCCCTCGCAAGAGTCCACAGGTAGAAGACCAGCCGGTACCCACAGTACAAGTTCACGAATACGCTAAGTTAGGGGTCGGACGACTTCGTCAAAAATATCACTATCCAGCCGAGCCCATAGAAGGGATGTGTCAGCCTTACGCCGAAAATGACATTGCATTGAAGACCGACTTGACATCTGCCTTCTCGGCCAGTCAAGGGATATTATGCAAAGTCTCCAGCAGAGATTACCTCAACGAAAATGCTGATTCTGATGCTGATGATGATGACTACACGGAGACTGAAGTTACGACTCTACACAAGGGCGTCAGTGTGAGAATAAAAGATGGACGGTTTCACAAAATCGTTGATGTTCAGTTTGATTGAACTCACATTAAAATTTTGGAGGTTTGTGCCCACATATTCTAACATTAGAGAAAAAACCCTTTTTACTCGAACTATATCATATTTTAGTGTTATGAAGATGAAACATTATCGCTCGGCTGAAACTGAGAGCATGATCTCGCCGCCACGATGAAATTGGGGCACCCATCCCCTTGTACAGAACATAGGTCACATTCCATCTGTGGTTGAGCGGTAGTTAAACTGCATGGGTGACGTGTCTGTTCTCGAACATGACTCGACAGCTCAATAAGTCACCTAATTCAGATGATTTTGTGCGACATAAACCTGTGCTCAGTCGATACTTAATGGATGCGATGAAACGGGATTTTACTTTGTAGAAGTTCACAGGCAGCATGGGTTGATATACCCCCTGGGAAAGTAAAGCCGAGTGCACACTGATCGACTGACTGAGGTGAAGTATTGTATACTGTTAAGAATATTTACATATTGCAATGCTGGTTCTCTGTCTGTCTCAAACTACGGATACAGTAAATACATGTAATTGACTCTACATTGGCCATCTTTTATTTTCTCTGTTGAAGATAAGCACAAAAAACCAATAACAAAACAAAGCAGCAAACAAAGAAACCAGCAAAGGTGCATTTTATGAAATTAAGCAGCTACATTCATTGTGAGATAACGGATGTAGTTTTGGATTACTTGCAGCAAAAGGTCACAGCATATGAGATCAAACATTTGTCAATATATATGGCCTATAAAATGTCATGAACGCCCAAAATGGCTCTGCACAGAATCGACTGAATGATTCGTTGAGTTTGACAATATGGACCGCTGACCCATTCCTTTCGCTATGCCTGCGACAACTGATCGAATGCCTTGTGCGTCGGGTGATGTTCTGACACGCGTTGGTCATCTCACAAATACTCGATGGATCTGAGGCGATTTAGAAGGCCATGGAAGCTCATGATGTTCTCTTTCTGAGGATACTAAATAGTGCTATGTAAGGCCTGGCATTAGTTTCCTTGAACACCTCCCTCTGGCAAGTATGTGTTGAAGAATACCGTCGCTGATGACACGTTAAGTCAGTTCACAGCCTTAATCAAGTATATTATGTACGCTTTGGCAGATAATATTCTTGTACTCTCCAAACTCACCAGTATCTATCTTCAGTGGGAACGTAAGATATCGGAACCCCAAGCAGAATATTTACGTACACTGCACTGCCATAAAATGAAGCGAGTAATCATATTTCTCTTATCCTCGAAATGTGACGACATGTTTAGGCATGAAAAAATGCGGAATGGTTTGAAAATATACCAGTATAGGGTGAAGGCGTAAATATGTATTACGTCCCTTTGATCAATACTCAAGCGATCACTGCTGGGGACTCCAGAAATAGGCCCCATGATATGAGGTACATCGAACCTGGATCTTCGACGAAGATTCAAGAGAGCAGGTTAACGTATGGCACTTACGGCCATCGTAGCGCTAAGAGAGCTTCGAAAATCTGGGCCCAGGTTCGTATGATGGAACATTGTGTCTGTGTTCTCTAGGCACGTAGTTGTCAGTGGAATATGCAGCTATCACAAAATCATTATACGACGCAGTGAGTGCATGTATGTACCATGTCTGTAACAGAATGAATAGTGCACAATGTTACAGATTAACTTTACTTAACTCGTCTGTCATTTAAGATGCAGTGCCTCAAGGTAAACAACTGACTCAAGATTTCCCGAAAGATGAAAGATTTTACGGCCCTTTTGGGAACTTTCGTAATGTGTTAATAGATGATTTATGTATTTGTAGAGTATATGTGATCTTTAATGAAGGCGTATTACATTTTAACAAACCCAACTCACATAATCGTGTCCACGACGTCGTGTGACCAAAACGACAACCAGAGCACTTCAAACACACTTTTCATGTATGACAATACTCAAGCTTGTCTGTTCCATATTGCACATTACAGCGTCAAACCATATTTGACCGATGTTATACCCAGGTACATCTATGCATCCAGGGTATAGTGGAGATTCATCGGAACATTTACCCTGGAGATATCCAGGATGACCCAGGTATGACTTCTACTGTATGTTCTTGCGGGTTTTTTTCCGGTGACCAAATTGACTTTCCCTCTCAGGTGTTTGTGACATTTGTCATGCAGTATGATAGACACTTACGTTGTATAATGATTAAGAGTCAGCAGAAAACTGCGTTTTGTCTACTGGACAATTGTTTTCTCGATAATCAGAAGGAAAGCGTCCTACTTCTCTCCAAGGTGTGGAATCAGGTCTGTTAGCTGCCAGATAGATGACGTTTACCTGGTCGAATCCCGTACCTGCGATGGACGGGTCCTTACCCGAACTACGGTATACCCCCGTACTTCGGTCCTGACGATAGGGGGTGTGCGAGAGGTACAATGTCAGTACCCGGGGCCCTTGGAGCTTTACCGTAGTTCCTCCAGCAACCACAAGACGATGATCTTCGTTCAATAGTTTATTTGAAACAGTGTTGCTGGACAATCCACTCTATGGTCACTCTATAAGACTTCAGCCGCAACGCTTCCGTCTTAAGCCAAATGCTGGTGCCTTTTAAGATAGTTTTCCGACGATTCCTTGTGACCAAACACCAAGAGTGGGAGCGCACCAGACTCCCGACCCTGGGCTTTGCTACCGCTTAAAGCTGGGTCCCTAAGTCACAGCCAACACCCTCTTCTTTTTCGCCCATTGGTCAAAACCCCCTAACCCTGCATACTTTTTCACTCCCCCATCCTTATTCCGTACCCCCAATACCACATTTGTAAAGCTGTGAGGTGGATTCCAAGAAACTCAAGGTATCTACCTCCTAACCATATATGTCCCGTGGAATACTGCGAACTGCTGCCGAGGTCCCCGGACAAGTTGCTCCATCTTGATAGTACCGTCCCTATTCTTTTACCTAATCTATGAGTCATCTCGCCTTGCCCCCACTAAGTTCTGACGACCTACTTTCATGCTTATTTCCTCCGCAGCCGATTACCTACCTCTCCTACATTGTATAATTATGTTTTCTACCTCACAGGCCTTTATCTATTATTTCCCATTCTGAGACCCGTGAAGGTCCCGGGGTAGAATAGGCCTTCAGCAACCCATGCTTGCCATAAAAGGCGACTCAGCTTGTTGTAAGAGGCGACTAACAGGATCGGGTGGTCAGACAAGCTGACTTGGTTGACACATGTCATCGGTTCCCCATTGCGCAGATCGATGATCATGTTGTTGATCACTGGATTGTCTGGTCCAGACTCGATTATTTACAGATCGCCACCATATAGCTGGAATATTGCTAAGTGCGACGTAAAACTAAACTCACTCACTCACTCCCATTCTGAATATACTATTAGAACACCTTGATCACTTATTATTAATAACATCATTCCTAGATCTAAATATTATAACCACAATAATAATTCCTCGGCCATGATTCGCTATTATTATAATAATCATAATTCCATGCCTCTGATACTTCTTCCCATGGATATCAAAGGTCGGCCCTATAGAGGTACTAGGTGGTTACTAGGTGGTGGCTTGAAAGCCACAATCAATCGACAGAAGACCATTTTGTCGCATGCATAGATATTTGATAGTACTGAGACAATAACAGTACTGAGATAAAAACAGTACTGAGATAAAAACAGTACTGATATATGCACAGTACTATGGCAATAACTGTAGCACAACAGTACATGTACATGTTTCTGTATGTGTAAATCTGCCAGTTATTTTAATTAGTGCCTCTGCAATCAACACTTGATGCGGAACATAGTTTACATCCTTTATTTAAAAATATATAGATATTACAAAATTGTATGCAATCAATATATACAGCATTTCATTAACAATAACAAATATAGAACATTCTGAACAAATAACATGCAAATTATATTATCATATGTTGAAGTTACAGATTGGAATTTACAAATTTAACATATTGTACAGACATGTACAGAGAAATGTCTGCTGAACTATACTATCTGATCTGTGAAAGGTTTTTCTGCAACATAAAACAAGGAAAATAATACTTTGCTTAAAATGTAAATTAATGGTCTCATGCTGATTGATTTTCTAAATCTCATTTTCTGCTGATTGTTTTTCTAAACCTCAGTATCTGCTATACCCAATAACAGTGTTGTATCATGCGATAGTTTTCTTTAATTTGTCACCGATCTCCAGCATTATCCATATTTTATCGCAAACGTAAGATAGTTTCAGTTGAAACATAAATATATGAAATTAACGTTATGGTACCACAAATGTTCCAAGGTTTGTAGCATGGTAACACCACGGTTAATACACGTGATATATTGTTCAATGTTTATGTATCATACAAATTGTTGTCTTGAAATTGATTATTTTCCATGCAATATATTAGTATTGCCTGATTACCGTTAATATATACTCAGCATGCTTGGATAATGTCTAACGAAACAAACGTATAAAGTATCCACGTGAACGGTAGTGTTGATTTGATTGTATAATTACCATTACATGTATAGGTACATGTGAGTATACTGGCGTTTCCTATACTCGCAGTACTTGAGGATATCGGTTGAAAAAATCATACAAACAATTCTTATCGTATGAATGCTTGTTGTTTTTAAATGAAAAAATTCTCCCTCTAATATCTGCTTCTATCAACTGCTTGGTCCATCAGGTGTCTTACCACTCTCGAGGTCGATGAAAAACAAGGTCGACCGCCGCTGACTTATCGAGGAGTCTATCATTCTCGCGTAATAACGAGGAAGTAACGTTATGAAGTTGTTACGAGAGTGTATTTTCCGTGATTTGATTTGTTATTAATTATTATTGTGGTAGTTGCAATTGGGTCACAATATTTAAGGTTTTAGTGTCAGTTATTATGGGTCACATTTCCTACAGAGAATTATTTAAGCTGCACGCCTCTAAAGCAGTACTTTAGAGTTACCTCCCTTTGAAACACGAGGCCACTACGATTGTTCTATAGTTCTCCACGTTAGTGGCGATGGTCGTATGTGCTCGAACGTTTAGGAAATGACTGAATGTATATATAAATGCTACTTGCCGTGTTGTCGACGGAGACGTTAACTCGAGTATATCGTTCTGCATCCGTCAACGCCTGATCTACGTAACTGCTGCCATGCCGCTTGCTGTTTTACAATCTGTAGAACTGTTTCTCACTCTCTGCGTAAATCAAGACTTTGGTGAGTTTCCTATATACTTTGTGACCCATTGCCTTGGATTTTGTCTCATTTGAATTGTATGTGAAATCGGTTTTGTGAAATTGACTTGTGACTTTGTAGAACTTGCTCTCTTTGCTTAATAATACAACATTTGAATGTTTTAGACTTGTCTTTGTTCTGTTTTTCTGATTCACGGGGGATTTCTTACATCTTTTGTCACGGCAAATTTTTAACCGTAACAAAGTGTAAGGACGACCAATGCTTTCGGAAAGTTATGATTTGTCAAAGTTGGTAAAAACTCACCAATATTCGTGGTCATTCCCAGACTTGGGCCATTTCCCAGTTACCGGTCAGTGATGTAAACAACCGCTAAGTATCGCGCATCGGTGATCTCGGCAGAAAACGTGTTAACCGCGAGAATAGGAAACCCGCGAAAATAGGAGACGGACCTATACTATTATTGCTCGTCATATAAAAACCATATATTTTTCATTAGTTTGATGATTTGTTTCAAGGGAGTACAGACTAGCAGGACCAGTAAATATACTTAAGCAGTCGGATTATTTGAAATGTTTTATCCACCGAGAATATCAGCAAATTTCACACATTTCACTGGAATAATTAATTTTCTGATTCAGTAAGCGTCAAATGACGCAGAGAAGTTTTTGGGCAATACCACTGCCTCACAGACCTGATGTCAAATAATGCATCGATGTCCGAGAAACATTTCCTGGTTTAGCTTTTAACAATTTAGGGTCTAGAACACAGATCTGACGCGAGGGATTCGAAGGCGGGTGCCGTCGGACGTCGTCGTTGAGGCGATGTCGTTAATGGCTGATGTTTTAGCACGTGACCGTAGAGCTCTTAAAGCCAGACAGAGAGTGGCGATAAAGAGAATGAAGACGACAGCAGCCAGAATGGCGATGGTGACGATGATCTGTATCCTCTGAATGCATTCTTTGGATTTGTTGGGGGAACCTAAACAAACATGATACATATTGTGTAGATTATATATTATTGGTGCATACAGTTCTTTCAACTGTAACTGTGTAAAAGCAATACCACAAAATATTGCTACAGACACTTCGGACACAATGCTATTGCCACTTTTGTAAATAACCCTCGGTATAAATCAAGAGAGATGTATCATACCTACATATATCACATTTTTGGATTTCCGTGACACATTCTGTTCTATCATCTACCTTCATACGTCATCTTAGACAAAGCAAGGTTTCTCGAAGCATGTGCTATTTGCAAGGAACATAATTATTAAAGTTGTAATTTTCTTCCATGCTATCATCACTGGCGTCCTGGTTCTATGTCGTTACTGTACCATCAGAATACATGATCAGAAATGCTCCGAGAACATGAGCTTCACGAACTTATCTAGGTCGGGGTTTTATTCGTGTTATCCGCTCCGCAGTTATTCTGCATCTGTGTACTTCATCCTTGTTCGCGACACCCACCTTCAGGTGTGTTGTACTTACTAGTTATAATCTGCGATGAGTGAGGATCTATCACGGTGATTCTCCTCCTTACGACCGTTTCATCATCGTCCAGCATCTTCCTCCCAGTGTCTCTCTTCTTCCTCCCGAACCCTGTCTCGGCTCCAAAACACGTCTCCTGTGGTCACAGGACAGTAGAATAAAGTGTTTCCTAATTTAACCGATACAATACAAAGGGGTGTTTACAAGATGGGCTGGTAAAGTGTTCAATTGCTCAATGGATAATCAAGCATCTAACGTTATGCTGCTCATTTGAATTAAGCGATGCTCAAAGTTTAGTTCAAATTTAATTTCATTGAGCATAGGTGACTGCAGATACACACAATTAGTCCATTGTTTTCATTCGTCTGAAGTAGTCCGTAGCAACATAACTTCACAGCAATTGACGCAAGTTCGTGAAAATGGCTTGACGTTATCAAAAACAGATATACTGGATATATATGTATGTCTCATCCTGACAGAAGAAGCCATGTGTGATACACAGAGTACCCTAATCACTAATCAGGTTATCTCAGTATTAATGGAAAGCTTGATGCCCTATGTAATGACCCGAGACTTAGACATAACTACCACAATGTTCCGATAAATCAAACACTCATATTAACTGTTTGAGAGTACATGAGAGTATTGATGTGAGAAATATCACGGATAATGGTGGTTTGACATATTGTACCGATGTTAATGTCACTTCATGTCACAGTTTTCTGTTTCCACCATCATCATCATCATCATCATCATCATCGTCATCGTCATCGTCATCGTCACCGTCGTCGTCACTATTTTAGCTATCACAACCATCATCGTCGTCATCGTCATCATCAGCATAGTCGTCAACACCATCGTCAGCATTATCGTCAACATCCTCGGTAACGTTGTTACTGTTATCGTCATCATCATCACCGTTATCATCATGTTGCTTCTCTTTTCCGATACTCACCGGTTCACATCGAGTGTCACCCTCCTTGCACGTGCGAACCTTACACTCAAACTCCAGCTCGTGACTGTCTACAAACTTGAAAGCGTCGAAGTTGATGACAACAGCGGTCTGGTCCGCATTACGTACTGGGGGGCCCCGTAATACCTCAAACGATTCTATTGTTGGACAGCTGCAGAAACAAGGGTTATAGAATATTCATCGTGATAAACCGATTCTAGAAGGACCAACCTAAGTACAATAGAATATTAAATTTAGTGAAAATGCATATAATGTGTTAAAGGTTCTCGATATTGCGCCCGTCTATCCTGTAGTTGTGTTGGCGGCGCAGGAGGTAACAAACTGTCCACGATGGATCAGATATATTTTGATAAATTCTTCCACCCTTTACAATCAACGTCTTATATCTGCAATCAGAGTCTGTTTGTCAGCGAGGTTGACGGAGAAATGGCAGTGGTGGTAGCCTAGTGGTTAAACTGCCACGCTGAAGGCCCGGGTTCGGTTCCCCACAAGGGTACAATGTGTGAAGCCAAGTTCTGGTGTCCACCGCCGTGGTATTGCTGGAACATTGCTAAACGCGGCTTAAAACCCAACCCACACATTCTCTCAACTAAATGGACTGTCAGTCTGTCACTAATGACGTTAGAGTGCAAAAGAAACAGGATATACTTCTGCTGAAAAAGGTTTGCATTTTAGTTGAAGGAAGGATCTCGCAGACTGAAAAACTACAAACCACCACAGTCAACAGTGACTTTTAGCATTATGAAATGTTAGTGTTTTATCTTTTGCCTCAGTCAATTGCAGTTTCAAAAAAATGGTTACTCGGGCGTACATTTTATTCATGTATCCTTTTGAAAATATACTTACTATTTACTTCGTGGAGAGTCACGTGAAGATTTCTAGCAGGTTCGGCTGAAGTCATGCATCGCTACAGGCGACAGAACAGCAATATCTTGAAAGGTCGGTTTAAAGATTAAAGGTTTCACGAGTTCAAGCTGAAGGTTGGGTTGAACGCTTTATACACTTTTTATAAGAAACTGTGTTTATCAACGCAGTTACATATACTGTCATCTCTGCTTGGACCCAAAGAACGAAAGACGACAGCAGTATCAGAACAGCAAGAACGAAGCACAAATGGAGCAGCAGAAAACAGAGACACACAAACAGACTATCAGCAATATGACACCCGTGCACCCGTATTTGGGCATACTGACTGCAGCAAAAAGCAGTTTAATGCAAACTATACTCTTCTACAGAATATGCAAGACTTGTGTTAACGGGTATGTACAATATTTCCACAAATCAGTTGTAATTATATAAAGACTAAGACTATGAGCATTCCCCTACTCAGTACAATCTAGTGTAAGAACGGATGATGGCATAAAACATCAATATATCTCAAGGACGACATTACCACTGATGTATGAGTATTAAGCCGTGAAACTCCACTAACCGCATGCTAGTTTTTGCCTGTAATGTGATAATATGCTGTGAGTCGTTAGGAGAATATTGTTTCTACTCTACCGCCCTTCCCTGACTATACAATATGCAACCTGTTCACTATGAAGATGAGAAGTCTTCGCTGCATGTAAGGGACAATAACGCCAAACAGTATGTATAGCTGAAGAGACACCCTGAAACAAGAGACGAGGAGCAGCTGGAAACTCAGTCGGGTAGCCTAGTGGTTAAAGCATCCGCTCGTCACGCTGAAGACTTAGGTTCGATTCTCCACATGGGTTCAATGCGTGAAGCCCACTTCTGGTGACCCCGTCATGAAATTGTTGGAATATTTCGAAAAGCGACGTAAAGCCTTACACATTCACCCACTCATATAACCAGACACCGTATAGTTATTTCTGTAAATTTGCTACGCTCAATACAAATAAAGGAAGGTGAGACATATGATGATCATGAATCAATGACGTCACAATGGTCTATATATCATTTTTATGAAATTCAATTTCTTCGCTTTCCTTTCTTTAATTCCTTAAATTCATTTGTAAGCTTTGTAATTCAATTCCAGTGATATCACTCAAGCTCAATAACAATATGTCCTGTGGAAGATAGTTTCGGATAATGAATTTATTTATCAAGCTATAAGATAGCACATGCACGTATACGAAGCACATATATAAAACACGCATTCGACAAGCATGAGAAAATGGAGCGGTATACATGCTAATTCAATATCAAAGCTATGCATTGACAGACAATATGCTCGTTGTAAAGCCTTATTTATCTCTTCAGTGTGAAACTATTGATTTACAAAGAAGCACTCTGTAGCAATGCATGACGTGTACCAAACATTTTCCTAACCGGAACAGCCTTTGCGTGTGTTTGTGACTCACCTTTTCGCGAGCACCTGTTACGATCACTATTTGATAAGGATTTATAAACACGTGTTCATAACGTAGTCGGAGTCGGCTCTGCTGCTGGTTTTCTTTTGCGGATATGGAAAGATGTATTCTATCCCGTTTCATTACACCATCGTTCATCCTAGTCATATGTCAATTATCGAGCGTTGACTTTACTCAGCTCGTTTTTCTGTATATCCACGGACACATTTATTATATAAGTCATAGTTGTTTATTGATCAGCGACCTGTACATATTTTGTTCCTACTGCCATAGTACTCCATGCAAGGCATCATGATAATACTAAACTTCCGTCACTTTCTAAAAGAGAGCACTGCGTTATTAGTTTTAGAAATGTTAGCAACAGCCACCATTTGAAACAACAGTGCTGCTTGATAGAACACGGTGTAGCCAGTGCAGACTAACGACGACCACCTTCAGTAAGTGCAGATTAGAAATAAGTTGCAGGTGCATATCTGTGCTTGCTTGTGACGCTGTGAATTTCAGCTTCGCATACATGTTTTGCAGTGGTTGTGTGATGGTGTTTCCATGTCCATCTGTCTCCTCCTGGAACCTATCTTATGTAAAGGTCACTTTACCTGTTTTGGATCAGGTTCTGTGTCTTCCTGCTTGAACCCGTTAGCCCGTTCACAGCAATGCAACTCTCCACGTTCAATGTCTTGAACACTGTGATGAGAATGTCGGTTGTTTGTTAGTAACATACACTGAATATTGTATAATAACCTTTGGTTTTTTCTTGCTTTAAAACGTCAGAAAACTTTACCGATTAATACATTTCTAGAAAAGAAAATATATTGTATTCCCCAAACAGAGAAAGAATATTACATAGAGAAACTAAATTGCATTCTATTGTATTCCCAAGAATGAATCCATACAGTATTCCAAGAAAGGACTTGTTAACCGAATAGTCTCAGTCTCGAGAAAAAGATGATAGGGTCCTAAGACAGAGACTGTAATCATCGGGGGGAAGTTTGAGTGTGGATTCTCAGATGTTTCTTACCTGCCGTGTCTTTGAGGGAGAAGAACAATCGCAGCTCCCGGCCAATGAAGACAGGGGGAGTCACCTTGCCTCCAGTTCGTTCCTGAATCTCGAACTCCACTGGTTCGTACACTGACTTCGTATCGTCTCTCGTGAGGTTCGTTCTGCGAATACCATTTCAGTTCTTACCTACATTATCTTTTGAAACACAGCAACGAGAACCATTATAATACTGACGGGCAGAAGAATGTAAACACTTGAAATTTGAACTGGACCAAAGACATCACTTACCGGAAGCAATGATCGCTTGAGCTAAACAATAATTGACACGAGGCAGTCATTATCGCCTATGATACCGTCATTCAATCAGCCCCATCGAATAACCACTTACTGTCTGTTTCATTAATATTTATATGCTTCAACGTCACATGATAGAATATATAATTTCAGCAGATTAGAATGCATATACTATATGAAGAATGGTGAAATGAATTGCCTATGTTACCTCCTGAAGTCGAAGTCTTGAGTATCAAATACACGGTTACAGAGTAGTCTATAAGAGTGAGCGAATGAGCGAGGTTAGTTTTACACCGCACTCAGCAACATCCCAGCTATGTGGCGGCTGTCTGTAAATAATAGAGTCTGGACCAGACAATCCAGTGACCAACAACATGATCATCGATCTATGCAATTGGGATACGGTGACGTGTCAACCAAGTCAGAGGATGGTCACCCGATCACTTTAGTTGCCTCTTCCGAAAAGCATAAAAGCCTTTTGTGGCAAGTTGCTGAAGGCCTATTTTACCCCGAATCTTCACGTTACTGTCTATAATGGGGCTACAGGGATCATGCCTATCAAACATTTAGAGATACCACGTGATATCCGTGACTGGTAACTCATAAGAAGACTCGAGTTAGAGCTGATCATCAGCAACCCAGACTTGCATTAAGAGGTGACTAAGGAGATTGGGTAGTCAGATTCGCTGACTTTGATGATATATGTTAACGTATCTCGTTGTGTACATCGATGCTAGTGCTGTTGACCACTAGAGCCCAATGTCAAGAATATGTTCTGCTGCTAGTCATTTTATCAGCAAAGCCTTTATTAAACCTTTGATCGACGTCGACGCTTGGCATGGTGCTATCTAGATCTGAGGTGTTGGCAGCGATATGTTCACAGGAGATTGTGATGATCTGATCTAACCGGGTCTCCAAATTGGGATTGTACTGGACGATCACCTCTCGCTGAAACGTGACGTCACCCTCCTGGAAGTACCAGCATTGCTGCCATGATTATCTGGGTAAACATATTTTGGTTCACATTAAACAAACAAATGATCCTTTCTATTTCCTACAAAAGGAGAATTTGTTTCACTTCGAACATGTGTGCCACGGCATGCCTCTGTCTCTTTCTTTAATTAGCACATTTAAACTTTGGAGAGGTTGTTGTTCAATAAAGAAGTTGTTCATCCATAAAGTTTGTTTTACCTCTGTCATGACATTTGTCTTTACCTCTGTCATGACATAATAGCTTTGGTTATAGAAACGGCGCGTGGGGTAGCCTAGTGGTTCGCTCGTCACGCCCAAGACTGGGGTTCGATTCCCAGCAAAGACTGCGACTGACTTTAGATATTCCAGCAATTGCACGGCGGAGGACACCAGAAATATGCCTCATACATTGTACCCACGTGGGGAATCGAATCATTGGTGTGACGAATGTTGTGACCTTTAGGCTATCCTATCGCCAACAAAGACGTTGAAAACATGCGTGTAGTACGGAAACCTACCCCAGGGGTGTCATTCTTCACGATAGGGGAACAACCTTCACGAAGATTGTAGATCTGCTGGTAGTATGGTGTTGTTTCATCTGTCTTTACTTCAAATGCACAGTCATCATTATTGGCCTGTTCTCGGATGTACACTCTGCCAGCGAATCCAGTGTAGGGTCGAATAGTTATTGTCATGTTCTCCCCGCTACACTCCACTTGGGCTAGACATAATCAAACAAAAATAATCAAAGAACATGCCTTGGTGCCCAGATAAAAATAGGCTCTTTCACATCACCATTTTCATATTGTTACATGTTGGAGTGAACACAAACTTTGACCGCCCATGTAATATGATAGTGGTGGTGGATGGGTTTGAGGGTGGATTGGTGGCAGATTGACAGAGGGGTGAGTGAGTGAGTATGGTTTTACGCATCGTTTGGGCAATATTCCAATCACTCTGGGTGACACCAGAAATGGACTTTGACTCATTTGACCCAGGGTCTGCGACGTGGCGAGCTAACGCTATAGCTACTGGGGAGCCCCCACCGCCCTCATGGAGAAGGGTTGTGGTGAAAGGCATTGTATTTTGGATTTAAGATTCTACTATCAATGCTTTGACATGTATATTTATCTTCCTCCTCGGAAGTGAGGAGTAATTTGAAACAACAACGTAATGATTTTCAGAGTATCCAGGGCACGAATCCTGTAACATCTACAGAACAAATATCTTCATTTTGCACACGACAACTATATCGCTTTTCCATATTTTCAGATAATTATATTTGAATACTCACATCGCCGCAGTTCACAAAGCGGCCCCGTGAACGTCTCGTTACAGTAGCAACTCGGGGAGCCTGAGATGTCAGTACACGTCCCGTCGTTCTGACATTCCCCAACACATCCAGTAGTCTCTGGCCCTTACACACGCAAAACACGACAGTCATTAAATCACGATATGATAATTATCGATTTGAGAGGGGTTTAGAATCTCGTAAGTGGAGGGATCTGGTATAACGCTGTTTCTATCGATAGTCAGTTCATGGTGCATTTACCATTACAATACCAATGGTTAGTTTGATGTCAGGATGTCAAGATACATGTATGATATTCGTAACTGGTTGGATGTCAAGATGGATATGTGATATTCGTGACACCCGTGTCAGTAATCTAGGTGTCTATTGGATTCGAAGATGCATGTGTGATATTTGTGACACCCGTGTCAGTAATCCAGGTGGTGTCTTGTTGGATGTGGAGGTGCATGTGTGATATTCGTAACACATGTGTCAGTAACTGAGGTGCCTGCTGGATTCGCCGATGCATGTGTGATCCTCTTGACACCTGTGTCAGTAATCCATGGGTCTGTTGCAATCGACTATGCGGGTATGATATTCTTGGCATCCGTGTCAGTGATGCACGTGTCAGGCCGAAAGTATATTTGACATCGCTTCTAACATTGTCTGTAAAACATTGTATGGCAGCGAGCATGCTTCACCTACCTAGGCCGCAGTCCTTAGCCGTTGAGTTGTTGGTGCAGGTGCAGCTCCCTGTGGATAAGTCGCATCCTCCCACAATGCAGTTCATCCCCCGCCGTCGGCAGTCAAAATATGCATCACTCACTATAGGAACAGGAGTAACGGATAATGTTACACTGAGCCGACTCAACAGATTAGCTTAAGGTGATAACGTCATGAACTCGAGTAGTTGCCAGTTGTTGACAGTGACTGCCTCATAAACTCGACTTGTCACTAGTAGTGATCGAGGCATAAGGCTTTGGGTGACTTCTTCCTTAATGCAACAAGGCTAAGGAAAAATCCTAATTTTTTCACTATGTCTGTTATATTTTAGGATAAGAGAATCATCTCTTTGGTGATACATTATTTTGATGACATATTATAAACGACAAATAGTTCGATCTATTTTCAAATATGCACCTGCTACGAACAAATCGAAATCGATATTATGTAGGAAACTATTTTGACAGCTTGATAACTTAGAAACTTTGATGAAGCCATCTGAAAACTGCTTAAAGAGAACACAGGTTTGAGATTTGGAATGCTGGCATATCATTGAGGGTAGCTACAAGAGACGATGGTAACCGTTCACCCGAGCGGTCAGAAAACACTCTAAGCAAACTAAGGACCTGTGACGACGAGAGACTGCTGCCTGGGAAGATGCAGCCTCTATCTCTGATCACAAGACTTCATCCATTCATCTCAATGTCAAGTGGTATGCTAAAAGTGACTTTCATATCGTCGTTTGTCATATTGAATAGTACGAAATGTCCTGAACAGACCAGGCATACAGCCAGACGAACAGCCAGGTATCCGCTGGTATCCCCAGACGAAAAGGCAGTAGGACTACCTGGGTGGCAAGCTCGGCGTGATGCCATGGGGGTCGGTCATCTGGTCGAGCGAAATTCAAATTCTTTTTTTTTCATGGTTGACTGGCACAGCTTGTGTTTGATGCAGCAAAAATACTGCAAATGCACAATTGAGTATCCTGGATCAACTACCGTTTGACGTGTTTATTGATGCTGTAGGGATGATATTGTGATAATCAACAAAACCTGAATGGACAACGGCACATCAATGACATCTTATAGACAGATAGATTATTATACCACATTCCGATGTTGGGACACATCGTCCCTGCTTGTGCTTTTGTACGTCAAGAGACAGTAGCAACCCTTATATTCTAACCACAGCATCATGTTTGCAGCCATGATCAAGAAAACACTTATATCATACACAATATACTGCTTTTGACTTTTCGAAATATCAGTGTGAGGCTACACGTCTTGGTGCCAGCAATTGCCTGGAACTGCAAGCTATTACCTACCGCAAATTGCTATGGCAACGAACAATAATTCCTGTAATACTTACGGCCATCTAATGGTGGATGGCTTAAAGGAAGCAGGAAAGCCAGACGAAGAAGAGACGCAGTGGCAGTATCCATACTCGCTGCGTCTCAAGTGACATGTAGGCAACTGACGATGGCTAAACTGTCAGACTGGACTTTATGATAGTAGCATTTAGGGGAATTCTGGGGTTTAAACAAGGCCGTTGATTAAGCCGACTCACCTAGAACCAGCGCCAGGATACATCCGACAACCACAGCAAACCGCATCCTGCTGTTGGAAAGAGAGGGAGAGAGAGGGGAGATGGAAATCGCGTGATATAAACTATAAATCATGTTTTCACTGCCATTCGGTCCTCCCGAATCGACCTTAAGATGAATGTCATGTACAATAAATCATTGTGAAGGAGTATTTCTCTGTATACAAATGTGGAAAGTAATCACGGGTTTTCGGACTGCTTATTTCATTTTAGTGGATCGTTCCTACAGAGTGAGTGAATTTAGGTTTACGCCACACTCAGCAATGCTCAAACTATATAGCAGTGCTACAAGTGAGTTTATGAATGTGCTTTTATGCCGCTTTAGGAAGGTGAAGCATGACTTATGAATTATTACCCTGAAGCCAATGTGAACTGGGCTAAATGTCACGCATGGAAACATGATAAGGATCGATCTGGGCATCGAACCAATGTGAATAGATTTCTGATGCAACTAAGGGACGCGACTCTGCACAACGAATTCCCCGCCTCAAACGACTGCTCCAGGCATATATATCCGCCTTGGCCATAGACAAAGACTGTGGTGAATCTATGAAGTAAATGTGTGTTTGCAGATCGCTGTGATATGCGAATGCGATATTACTAGTATGATATTGTCATGTTATGGGAAACAGGCAATAAATTTGTAATGTAATGTAATGTAAATTACAATTCGTCCACTCTGTATTCACAATTTAAAGTGATTTTCATTAGATTTTCAGTAAGTAGTTTTGTTAAGGAAGATGCAAACTGTTTTTCACATAATTCGCTACACGTATACATGTTCTAAGCGTTGAGTGTAGTATGACATTGCGGGAGTGTGTGACGATTCCTGCTCAGAAATTGTTAGATCATGGCTGTGATATTCAAGGGTGGGTGAGTGAGTTTAGTTTTACGTCGATTTGAATGATATTCCACCAACATCTCGGAGGGGGACACCGGAAATGGACTTCACACACTATACTCATTCAGGGAATCGAGCGCTTTAACCAGCTACCCCACCGTCCGTGATATTCAAGGTCCTGCCAAGGTTTCTAAGTGTTCTATGGTAAACTACATTTGACAGATACAAAAATATAACAAAAGGATGAATTTAATCAACTTCACTGATGCTATACATATTTTGCAGCTGAACAACTGTCTAGCCTCTATTATAACCGATGCGTTCAACGTTTCGCGAAAACCTGGCATCACAAATATGCAACAGCGATTCATACACGCATGTCTCATGATGATACACATGTAATCATAATCGTACAATCGACTCTACTTTCGGCAGAGACATCTTAAAGGGGCACTGATGCGGAGCAATTCCGTGGACTGGTTGTTTCTTTTGTTACTGTTTTTCTCCCCCGACTGGTTCGTGATCTCTGCTCCACCACCCATATGCGCAAATGATAGTTTATGTGTAGACTGATCAACAAAGATTAAGTCATTTTACTTCGATATCATGAAAACAAATCAATCACCCGCGATCTGCTTATACTTACAGTGTTCTAACATGATTTTAATATATAAACATTGTATAGATTTCAAACTTCAATGATATTTTGCATGTTAGTGATAGTGCATGTTTTCTGTAATACAGATTCTGCTAAATGCTATAAGAAATAAATTAAAACAAAATGCAAATATTAGATTTAAGACAGACTAAAGTTATAGCAACAATGTCAGGCTATTACCTTGTTCAGGAATGTATCCATCAATATCTACATAAAAGAACGATATTCCATTCATCTGCAGCTGGTAAATAATCCTACTCTATGCCTTGTGTCTTTCAACAGTCCATTATGCGGAAAAGTGACACATCGTTTGAGAACTTTTCACACTGGTGTATACATAATCTCAGTGGTCACCCAGGACAGCACACCTGGCAACTAACTGTATGATGTCCGCCAGTGGTTAGCCAATAATGAGCAACAATCAATCAAGCAAGGCAGTGGCGGTTAATTCTTTGTAGGAAGGATGTTGTTTTTACACTCGTACTTTACGAGAGGGTGTATTCAGTATAGATTAGTAAATCTACACCCATAAACACTGCCTTTTTGACAAATCCGCTGTAGAAGTAATTAATCAATCAGTGTGTTATCGGTTAATCCTTTGATCGATGTTTGTTTGTGTAACTAAGCTGATAAACCCTCTTGCATCACTTACGTACACATATTACATAACATGCAATACATTTGTCACTACACTTGTAGGTTTATAGCATCAAACGCGAGTTGCAGCAAGGAAAATGTAATCTCTGTGTCTCACGCAGCCTGAAAACACTTATGGGCCGAAACTGTTTTGATGATACCAATGGAACTTCGTTGTTACATATGAAATACACATAGGCATTTGCTGTGTACTTGGGTAAATGGGTATAATCAGTTTTTTTACGTAAGAATTTTTTTCAGATTTCAGTTTACGAATTCAGATAAATCAACTGTGTGTTTTTATTATAATAGATAATAAACCAGGATCGTACCTACCAAAATTTACGTATGGTGTTTGCTATGACAGATGGGCCGACCCTGAAAACTATCTAAATATAAAACTTTGCAATCTTTCGGACTTACATGGAACAAATGGCTTGCTACGTGTGTGTAGACATCATATTTTCACATGACATGATTAAATATCGAGGTAAAAAACACAGAAATAGGATAAAATAGGATATACCATCCAGGCATCAGAAAGAAACTACACTGCTGGGGTATTTTGTTACAACCAGACAAGGAATACCATGGATATTTTTAATTGACGGCATGTGATGGGCAGCCGGCCTCCTGGCTGTTTAGGGTGAAGAAATTCTGCTAAAGCGGACAGGAACCCAGTCCCCGTGTCCGTCACGGTTGCTGACAAGTTTGCTGCTTGGTTCCGTAATTAGACCGTTGGTGAGACACATTATTCGCTCCGCATCAGTGCGGGTTTGTTGCCTTTAGTCTCAACAGCTATTAATTTTTTGTAGCGTCTTAAGTGGGTTGAGCGTACAACAACACTCTTCGCGGACATGTAAGTGAGGAGATCAAACTACTTTATATTTTGTTTATAGTCAAAAAGAGGACACCTAGCCTGTAGCGATTTAAGTAGGTGGCTGGTACAGTACAGGTCATAGACAAAACCTCATTGTTTAACCTGTCCGGTGCACAGTAAGACAACAGACTCGCATAGCATGGGACCCAGTTAGTAAAACTACACGGTGATGTAGTGTTTACCCGTGAGTGAACAGGGTGAAGTAAAAGTGTGAGGGATATCGTAGGGTTTATGTTGAATATAGTCAACTCTTGTTGAATTCAGCACTGAAAATTTTGTTGTGACACTGAACGGACGATATTGATGTTTATGAGCAGGGATAGCATCGACTGTTCCTTGGTCTCGAGGCAGACTTTTGCTTTTGTAACCTCACATTTAGGTTATGGTAGTTTATAAGTCTCGGAAAGATTGACTAGCAATGAGAGTACATCAACCAATTTTTGTAATCGAGGGATAGCGGTCAGCTACCGCTCACTTAATTAAATGGCAAGAATGTGTCACGCATGTATGTTTTGGTCTGAATAGGTGAGAAAGCTACAGTTCGGCTTTACCCATCCCCAGACCAGTTTCATTCGGTAAACATCGTAATAACCGTCTTACACATTAAATACGAGATACAAACGTGTGGTTGATATGTCTCGAATCAAATGCTAGCTGTTCGAAAGGGGAACATTAGATCGGTTCTTTGATTGTTTTGTAACCCGAAATACCTAGCAAGTGTCCAGCTATATGACGGCGATATGTAAATAATCGAGTCTGGACCACCCAGTGATCAATATCATGAACATTGTCTACAAAATTGGGATACAATGACACGTATCAAATCAATGAGCCTGCCTACCCAATTCCGTTGGTGATTCTAACCCGGATCTTCCTGGGCCTGGATCATATGAAACGAGAATTCCATGTTAGCGGAGGATATTGGTGTCTGGGCCTAGATTTTGTAAGCTCTGTTTTCGCTAAGATAGTTGTAAGTGCTACCTATTAACATTAACTTACGACTATCTTAGGGCTAAGAGAGCTTTGAAAATCTTGGCCCTGGTCAATAGCCGGCATGCTGTTGTAAAGCTAAGTATGACTATGAAAAGGGTATGTGACGTGTATATGTGTTGTAGTAGACATTTGGAAGGCATTTCTAAACCAAGACACCAGACATACAAATGTTTGACCCATGGCATACCATATTTTGACCTGTAGCTTATTTTACATGGTTTCATTTATTTTTTCAAGTCAGTAATTGCCCTTGTTTCTGACGAGTGCCTATGGTTACTGGACGCATTACAATTCCGAAACCATGTCTAGCCTTTGCATGCGTTTATGACGTGTGGTATCAGTGAGGCAGGATAAGCTCACCTTGAGGGGAACATCTAGTATCATCCCCTAATTGGGATTTATAAACACACACTTATAATCGTGCACTTTACTTTGGGAAGAACTTCCTACTCGACACTTAATGTGGTTAAGATTGCACCAAGACGTCTCCAGTGGCATATCTAAAGTACGTTATTTTCTAAATAGCTCAGGATATGCGAATCCGTGTCTAATAAAGCTATACCTGTAACTTCGGTTTTCAATCGCATTCTTGGATTAATGCGGCATTGTGAAAACAAATGTCAGGACATTACAATGACGGGACACAAGTAGTGAGTAAATTCCTGTTAATGGTCTAAAGATTTTAAATGACTCAGTATGCGCTATCGAGCTGCAGTATGTGACATTTTAACACTCTTTTCATGAAATCATTCGAAACACTCATATAATAATTGCTAGTTACATTTGTCAATGCTCGTGGAAGATCCGGTTTAAAATTGGTCTTCAGTAACCCATGTTTGTCGTAAGAGGCGACAAACGAGATCGTGTGGTCAGGCTTGCTGACATACGAGAGTATGTCATGATATCCCAGTTTCGTAGATCGATCCTCATGGTGTGGTCCACTGGATTGTCTGGTCCAGAACTGTATCATTTACAAAATGTTAACGCAAGTGAAGAATCAGTTTGCGCTATCTGCCGATCTTCCTGGTCGCACAAGGACCATTGAAAGAAAGAGTGTTAATGCAGATCACTGAACACTGTTCTGTTTTGTTATTATACCTACACGTACAACCAAACATGACATTTCTTGATCCAGTTCAGTTCAAATAGTGAGCATATAGATAGCTTAAACTACAGAAAGTGGGTATTACACGTAAATGATAACTCGGCCTTGTCTGAACAAAACGGATGAATGGACTGACAATATAAACGGCAAACGGCACGCTAGTGCCTTATTGTTTGTATGTATGTACGAATGTATCCTATGTGGTAATGTCATAGATACATTGAGTGAGCGAGTGAGTTAGTTTTACACAGTTTGTAGCAATATTACGAAATATCACGGGGTGTCTGAAATAGGCTTCTCACACGGAATCGAACTCGGGTCTTCAGCTTGACGGGCGAACGCTTTAACCTCTAGGTAACCCCTACGACACCCATAGATACTTGAAGGCAACTCACAGTCTGTAGTTGCAGTTGTGATGCCGGGTATTGGGAAACGATCGATGGACACCTCGACATATTCACCTTCAAAATGCTTTTAGTATGGTCCACCTAATCACCTTTTGGGTGAGAGTATCAGTGTATTGGAAATAAGCTGCTATCACATACACCACCAACCTGTTAAACAAACCATAAAGTCTGAATTAATGGTCTGCGGAGGGATTAAAGGATTGGAGTCAAAACCGCGATATATCACTCCTGGGAGAGCATCAGTGTGGCTGATAGAAAAATCTGGAGATGACATTTTACTGTGAAAGCGTGTTAGTACCACAGTCTTAAATATGTCAGCGTCTTGGTAGAAAATGCTTCATCTACACAGGTAAAAGTGTAACTGATGTACATGAAAAGGTACCATCTAGTACAGAATCTTTCACTTTAAAACATATTTCCTGGGGTAAACTATACTAGTTTTCTGATCTCTTTATGTAAACTCTAGCTTCACTTATAATGACTTAGATAAACATATTGTCTTCGCGGAGGATGAAATCTACATCTAGGCTATTGCCCTATCGTGCTGTCATATGTTTTTCATCAGACGTTGAGTGACTCACTCGGCGGTGCCTTCATCTGTCTCCAGTTAAACTTTCAAAAGGTACATCCTTTAGTTCTGTCATAAATTCACGTTGTAAGTCATAGTGACTTGTATCCACCTACATGTCAGTATGTACCGTTATAAGCTATTCATGTAGGCTATTGACGTATAGGTACCTATACATCTACCCTGACAGGTATGTCACGGCCTGGCACAATACGTGTTTACTTGCCTTTGATACACGTTCTACTACACTAAATATGATCAGTTGCTCCCTGACAACTTCAGGCCTGATGGTGGCATGTTAAAGCTGAGGTTGGATTATATTGTGTAATGTGTTTTACATTCACACCCATCCGTTATTTAACAGTGAGCACATTTTAAATATCTAGTGTTGTTTTTTTCTAACACGATGATTGATTAAAGCTAACTTTGTGCGCAAATACTTTCAAGTAGGTGACATTTACTGCAAAACTCACGTTGGTATTCCTGTTCGCGGATAAGGAATTGGATAAGTTTGTCCAAATTTGTGCTTTTATTGCTACCCTAGATCTCAGGCGATGCTATGCGTATGTGTTCATGAAATGCCATGACATGTCCTTGAATATTTTAAGGACATTTAACTGAGGAGAACGTCACTGAGGAGGTCTATTGGAAACATTTGGTTTTATGTAACTTGTAAAGAGTTTTATGAACGAGAAGAAGTAAACTATAGACGACCCATGCATTTCGATGTCCGAACCTCGTCAGTGAAAACGAAACATCATGCTTGGAGAATAATCAACAACTATTGGTCGCCACATTCAATATGGCGTTAAAGGTAAAATTGTGACGAAACCTGCAAATAAATAGATCGCTGATTTCAATGTTAATCATTACGATAAAGGTAAGGTACCATGTTCTACAGTCGGAACATCTTTCATTCCTTATAGCCATTGATATATTCCTTTTCTTAATTATGACATGCAGTCTTCTCAAATGATCGGATGTTTGTCGGAATGTTCCCTGATGCTGAATTGACAAGAAAAACATCATGAAAAATATTTAAAATATTTTGGGAGCAAGAAATTGTCCCTGGTTGGTGCATATGGTGCACATTAGTAAAGCAGAGTTGTATGTACAGCACTGTGACCATGAGGTTGTCGGCGCTCACTTCGCCCACATTTTAGGGCGTGTCATGTGACCTCTACCTGACCCAGGTTTACATTCACCAGGTGCTGTGGTTGACGGGTAATGACTGGAGAGAGACGTCTACTAACGGCTGTGCGTGTTTATCGTTAGTAGCATCCTCTCGGCCTGACACTGGTTGCAGGCATCAAGTCAGTATCCTCTCGTGTGGCCATCCATCATTTGTGAACGTACATGGTGACTGTGATAGTGCTCACAAGATCCACGCATCACATCACGGACACACAACAAACAGTAAAACGGCTGTGTTCACGGAGACGCCGGAGACGGGCACTCCAGGCGACACGGTGTAAATGTTTTGCGACCCGCCAAATGACTGCATTCAGTGTAAAAACCAGTACTGCATTCTGTGAAACCAGTACTGCAAGCATAAGAAGCTAAAAACGTTATAATACTTGCTTAAAGTAACTTAAGTAGATTATACGATGTGTTATGTAACCTTCCAACTTCTAAACGCTCAACAAGCATCTCAGCATTGGAGCTGAGTTTCTGAAGATCGACATTCACCGCATTTAGGGACAAATGCACCATGGATCGAGAACTGCTTATATTCGATATGTTTGCTTGGTGTTGTGTTCAAAGGTAAAAGAAATTAGAACATTTCGTTGTCTGTTGAATATTCATAATTACCATAAATGAGACGATATAGCTACAAAGATTGTTCTTTCGTCCCTGACGATATACTGCCAACACATGTCAGATATGAACTGTGTCATACCTCTAACAACTCAATGAAGGATCAGTGATGATCCATAATCATGCTTAATGGAGTGTTGTTCATTACGTAAGCATATTGTAACATAACGCATGTAGTTGCTGGATCTCGATACCATGTAGTTCTGGGTCCAAAAGTCCCTCGGCACTGTGGCCACTTTGTGACAAGCAATTTGACAAAATTAAAACGATTAAACATTTAACATGCAGTTGTCATGAATGAATGTTTAGTTTGTCTCAGAAGTCATGTTTTCGAGGTTGTAAATGAGTGAAAGTATGATAACTTAAAGTATCATCACTTAGATTTCAAACCATTTTGACTTAATTCGAGTAATTCAGAGCAATATTAAAACATCTCTCCCATGGGAGAGAATATTAAGAAATATTACAATGATAATACTTGTTGAAAGAATGTATAATGCTGTTGGACAAGACCCAAGGCATACATGCCTACATGATAGTGCCCATGTCATTTTATCCACGACACGGCATTTTGCCCAATATTTGCCATGCCGTGGATAAATTGTTAATTATCAAAAATTGTTGTAGTTTCGCGATTCGAGATTTTGCTGCATTTATATGTATGTATGTATGTATGTATGTATGTATGTATGTATGTATGTATGTATGTATGTATGTATGTATGTATGTATGTATGTATGTATGTATGTATGTATGTATGTATGTATGTATGTATGTATGTGTGTGTGTATGTATGTTTGTATGTTTGTATGTATGTATGTATGTATGTATGTATGTATGTATGTATGTATGTATGTATGTATGTATGTATGTATGTATGTATGTGTGTGTGTGTGTGTGTATGTATGTATGTATGTATGTTTGTATGTATGTATGTGTGTGTGTGTATGTATGTATGTATGTATGTATGTATGTATGTATGTATGTATGTGTGTGTGTGTGTATGTATGTATATATGTATGTATGTATGTATGTATGTGTGTGTGTGTGTGTGTGTGTGTGTGTATGTATGTATGTATACACATATACACATATATATTGTCTGGATCTGATAAACCCATGATTAGCATCATGAGCATCGTCACAAATGGTATACGTTGATGTGTCAACTAATTCTGACACTCTAGTTCTGGTAGTCTTCTCATACGACAAACCCTTGTTGAATTCTAGCCCGGATCTTCACGACATGATAGGCCCCGTAGTGAAGGAATACGCTTTTATCTGAACAGCCACATGGGTGAGGTCAGAGGTCGTGACTACAGAAACTATAACAGCATATACATACGAAATTAAGTCATCGAGTAGTGGATTTGCATACAACCAGTTGGGTTGAGAAGAATATAACCAAATTTAACACTTAAACGTAAATAGTGCAATTCAATATGATAAAAAAATATATCCATTTTTTCTTGGCAGTGTGTCAACATATGCATGAGACACATTTCAGTACATTCCATGAGAAAAGCAATCATATTCGGCAAAACGTATAACAATTACCTTTGGAATTGTCACATTCAGTAGCCTAGATGGTATTCACGCCAATGCCAGCTCGTAATAAGAGCCACATTTCATTTATAATGTTCGGTACAATTACCCCTTTGAGTGATATGATATATCCTTTAGTATAATTTCTTTAGTATCATCATTGTTTGCATGCAGTTCATTATGTTTTTTGTACTATTAGCATATTACTTTTGCAGAGATTTCTTGGGATTATGGAAAAGGCTTGATTACGTTTTTTATTCAATATATCGATATTTTCTTTCTTAACATTGCCCCTAGCATTTACTATAATTTTAATAATATGTGAAAGGGGTTAAAACACACGAAATCTGCCATGACTAAGTGCACTAAAACCTGCTCAATAAAAAACAAGAAAGCATCTCGACGTCTTCCGAATGCAGATGTTAACATGGTATTGGGACAAGTTGTGTTAATCCTTTAATATCTGTTAACGGCTGCTTCACTACTCTGACACGAAGCAGGGACAAAGGACGAGGTTATGTTATATGTATGGAGGAAGTGGTTAATTGTGCTATACAAGTTGAAATAAGTTCATTGCAAAGTGCTAATCAAAGTGGGAAATATTTGTGACACATTTTGTACACCAGTGTTTAGAAGAGCATAATAATGTCATATGGAACAACAGAAAAAAGTACAAATCTTGTATAAGACAAACCATTATGGATGTGAACTTCTTTTTATTGTATATACAACGTTTCTGGGCTTTTCCTTGCCCCTTCATCAGGTGAATGAATTAACCTGACAAAGGGGCAATAAAAGCACAGAAATGTTGTGCATACAATAGAAAGAAGTTGGCAGTCATAATTAATTCTCTTATACTTGAATACTAACTTCTATATGCCTCTAAAGAATCTCAGTACATTTAATGGCAGTAACAAAAATGAAATAGATGTTTCCATGGCGTAGATTAAGACGCTTTCTCTCAGCGACATTCGCATCATTTGTCAGTTAAATACCAAGAAGAAATACTTTTTTGAAAAAAAGAAAGAAAAGTAATTAACTCACCCTTAGTTTGCAAGTTCTAATACTGTTAAACTTGGTGGATTTCTTGAACCGAAATGCTGCTTTTCCTTAGCAGCTGATGTAATATATCCCTGTTGCTAAGCGAGCCGGATACCATACAAAGCGGACAATACTTTCCTTAGACAGAAGCCACCAACCCGTGCCTCAGGGCCGACATAAATCAAATGTACATTTATAAATATCTAAAAAGGGTGTTTCGTTAAAACTGCCACGAAAATTACGTGTTCTTCAAGGGGAGTAACTGGCATTCTCTCATTTAGGGACAGAGCAAATATTAATCAGACTCGCAAATACGTACCTTTCCCCAAATGGTTTAATATCTTAGGTAGTCAGTATGAAGTGTGTACGAGGGGCGGAACAGGCGTCACGATGAACTAGTGTTTAGCTGAACATAAACTGATGTTTGCAGCACTCACGCTTTCAGTCTTAACATTAGCATATTGTTCTTTATGAAATGAACATGTGAGTTTAATTAAGAACTGCTACAGCATTGCAAACAACATATTCAGTGGTATCATGTGATATCGCAGTTGTTGTCCCCTGTTGCAATCGTATTTGATGGTAACATGAGCACATCGACTTCACTACTGACATCCTTCTATTTGAGACACTTCGTGATGTCATTAAAGTATTATTGCATCTGTACTTTCCCATTTACAATGTCAGTTGAATATTTTGATAGTAATATCAGTACGTCTCTTACGCTATTGGCGTCTTTGTATTATTTGACATACTAAGTAATGTCATTAACATAGTAATGTCATTACCTTTCTTACACCCTTGCTGTCCTTGTATTTTTCCATAATGTCATTAAAATATTTTGTTGCAAAAGTATAGAGAGGAATATACCTTTCTTTCACTATTGGCGTACTATTATTCGACATTCTTTAGGGTGTCATTAAGATAGTATTGTAGCTACTACAGCATTTGATAGCAATATCAATACTTTTCTTACACTGATGCCTTCCTTGTATCATTCGAATACTTTGATGTTATTACGATTTTAATGCAGTTGTACTCCCATAAAAATATATGTATCTTCTTTGCAATATTTGACTTATTTTGAAATGTCCATAAGATGTCCCTGAATTATTGGACATGTGAAAATATCCAACAGGTTATCAGTGTTTAAGATTTAGAGGATTGAAAAACTGAAAGACATTCAGATGTTACGGAAGAAAGGATGTGGAATGTTCCAGACATATCTGTATGTGTTAGACTGGTTTGATACATCTCCCCAAAGAAATCTTTACTTTAGTCAAAACATGTGAAGAAAACATCGCACAAATATAATATATCGCACTGCGACAACATGTCAGCTTATGGATCAGGACAAATGAAAAATGAATACGTACGTCTCAGAATATTCACAATGAATAATTAGACACAGCATAACAAATGGTCAGAGACAGACGTTGAAATTAAAATTCGTAATTCTATTATTATTGTGTGAGAGCCATTGTATGCATACGGTAGATTATTTACATAATATGATAATTGCAATTGATGACGTATCTTTTAAAATATATTTTTGATAACGTGCCCTTGCTAAAGTCAGGGTGCAAGTAGGGTAGCGGAGGGGAATTTAGCGGCATATAATACCTTAGTATTGTGGAAAAGGTTTTGTCTTTATTAGTTTATTTGTCTGTGTGTGTTTATGTGTTTGTGTTTTGTTTTTGTTTTTTTTTGTTTTTTTGTGTATGTGTGTGTGTGTGTTTGTGTGTGAGCGCCCGTGTGTAGATACACTTCCAAAATCTTAGTACTTGCAAGATCACAGAGTGATAGGACAGGGGGCATTAACGTGACACTTGAATATTAGGTGGTGTGCGTGCGTGCGTGCGTGTATTAATTTAAATGTATATCGATGTTAGTGTTAATGTAAAGATTGATAGCAAATAAATTTAAGCTACCAAATCCTTTTCAATAAACATGGGACACCCCTGCTAGCACTCAATTATAAGATTCCAAAAGCTAATATAATACCCTTCGTGGATTTCTCGCTGTTTGATGGTGATTCATAGACTCATGCTCGTAATAAAGCAGATATTTCCGCTTTAATAGTAATAATAACAATCAATAGCATCAATACAAGGTATTCGCCAATAGGAAATAATTTCAGAAAATGCATCTACAAAGTCATTGTCTATATTCGTGTCTCACCAACCGGATAAAGAACACAAGACATAGACAGGATGAGGACTGATTTTCTACGATGTGGAGAGTCGGCTACCTCTCTACTTTGGATAAACTATAACTAATACGCAACTGAAGTTGAAAATGACAAAACATGCTGTAGGTTACCTCAGCGGTAACGCCTACAGAGTTGATGCTCACAACAAACAACTGACAGAACACATTGCCACTCCCTTGGCATTTGTGAGGTAGAAACCTACAAAAGTAGGATTTGATAAATCACCTTACGGATGCTAAATTCAATTGTATGAAGAAAAATAATGACCCCCCCAAAAAAACAAACAAAAAAACAACAAAAAAACAACAACAAAAAAACCCAAAAAAACAAAAAAGAACAAAAAAAAACAACAACATCAGGACAATATGTTCATGAAGTCTAAGTTAAGTATTGCGTCCTCGTCCTGTTTTCACGGTCCGGTGACACTTTTTAAACATGCCTTACTGTTGGCTTCCCATCTTGATGGCACGTGGTGTCAGCACTCTTTGATACTGATTTACAAACTCATAGTTATGATTTGGTAAAATTGTGCACTGGATTCTGCTTTCAGATAGGTCAGAGTCCCCGGATGTAAGAAGACGACCCTCTCAGACAAATGTAAAGGTGTTAGGTAATTCAGTGCATACGTCTGAGAACCATTGAGTACATTAACCCAGTTCAGAACACTTTAAAAGAAGAAAACGGCAATTTATTCAACTTATTCATGGCTGCAAGCTGTGATAACGCGACTACTATTTTGTGTGTTGTACATTCGAAACTAAGCCTGTACTTAGTTGTTTCATTGTATTGTATTTGGCTTGTATATCCATAGTTCAAACATAGGCACAAACACCAGATAACAAAAAGAGAACAATGACCCGTGGCTTAAAATCCAAAAGGTAAAAAAATTTCACCAGCAAATTGTCAAACATTTACAGCGAAATGTTAAATCAATTTTTTCCTTTTCCCTTTCTTCGAACATCATCGGATAACTTATATCCAAAAACGTTATGCATTAAAATCTAACGAATTGTTTAACTGTGAACAAATAAATTGTTTAACAAACTATGTGTACAAACGGTACAGTTTTCCATGTAAACCATCCGTCCATCCTGTGTACTCTTCACTGTATATCTGTAGTTCTTATACCGAGTTATGTACCTCTAATGACGGGTCTGTGCTTAGCCACGCCAAAGACTTGAGTTCAATTCCCCACATGGATATAATGGATGAAAGCGATATCGCTGGAATATTGCTAAAAGCGACGCAAAACCACACAAACTCAATGTGCCGAGTATTTCACCCTAGGGGCGGTGGGTTAGCCTAGTGGTTAAAGCGTTCGCTCGTCACGCCGAAGACCCAGGTTCGATTCCCCACATGGGTACAATGTGTGAGGCCCATTTTCTGGTGTCCCCCGCCGTGATATCGCTGGAATATTGCTAAAAGCGGCGTAAAACCAAACTCACTCACTCACTATTTCGCCCTGAAACATCGTGATATTGGTGGACAAGTTCTAAAAGCAGTGTAAACTGAACTCCTGAACGTAGTAATAGTTCTGACTATATATGTCTCTCTGCCAAGAAGATGGCACCAATCACCGCAGCATATAAATATTACTTACAGTGCTTCGAGGAATTATACGTCCTGAGTGAAAATAACGCCTATAGCTTGAGATCTCCAGTTGCAGCTCTGCATTCGCTATGATGGGAAAGTCGGTTTAAAATAGATCTTTTCACATGGACCGGTTGGATCAGAATGATTTATATCCCAAATTGGCGGATTTAAGGTGATCAGATGCTTCCATGATTGTCGGGTTTAAGGTGATCAGATGCTTCCATGACGTCGCTTGGTGCATGTGAATAAATGTTGTATGATTTATATATTAATATAAAAAAATATGTTTCCACGATTAGATCAGGCTAAGTCGACTGTACCTTTTTAATTTTGAAGGATTTTGTTTCCTACGGATGTCTGGATTCGTGTTTGGACATAAATAAATTATACAGCATAATAGATGAATATAAAAGAAAATATTGTATTGTGTATCTATTCCTAGTTGAAGAATAACGTTAAACATCTTGGAATAGAACTGCAATCATAGGGGACGTAACGCGGGTGTGATGAAACATAAATGGAAATGAGAACAAATGGCCACAAAACGATGGCACGTCTGAGGCTCCAAGGTTTTCTTGGTAGTTCTGGTTAGTTGGTTGGCCGGCATGTTGTTTCACTTCTCACTCAGCAGTATTCCAGCTGTACGGCGGCGATCTGAAAATAATAGTCTGAACCATACAATCCAGTGATCAAGAACATGAGCATTTTGATCTGCGCAATTGCCGTCTATCACGATAAGAAAAAACATAATGAAGATCAATTCTAATCCCGACCTACGGGGTATAACTAAGCCTCTCTGTGTGAACAGATCAGTACAGTTTCAGAATATTAAAAAAATGAATTGTCTTTAAAGCAGTTTAAATCGGTATGCTTCGGCATTAGAAAGTAAAACATACGTGACTTTCACTAGCCTGAAATGTCCAGCCATTGTATGTGAATCTAAACAACAATTTTCAGTACACTCTAACCTTAATTATACGCTGGCATACAAGATCCATCCATGAGTGCATGGTTTTGACAATCATATGCGCTTCCTCTCTCTTGATTGACATGGCGAAAAACAGAAAGGCAACTGTTATGCACATCTTCTTGAGATGACCTGTTTAGGTGCGTTTCTGTTCGTTCAGAAAAATTTTCAGAGGTTTTCTTGACGTAAACGAATAATTTTGAAATGCCCTGTAGCACATAGTCGACGACCAACGTGTGACGTGGATCCCAGACCCATGCCATGTATTTACATAGGGTACGTCATTCAAGAAGTTATAAAACACAATGCCAGTGTGTGTAAGTGTCTGTGTCTGCATGAACACTAATGCGAAAAACCCTAATGAATATATTTGTGAGTAATTATTTTGGTTTGGTGTAAAACAATAAAGTCATATGTTACCCTAGGGAGAATTACAAAGTGATGCCAGTTTTGGTGATCACAAGATGCAGACAGTGTGTCCTAACTGACTTAAAGCATTTTAAAAATATTTTAAAGTCCGGCTATGTTGTTTTCTGAAAGACACTGTCTCTAACATCTGTTATTTTCCGCAGTGTTAAATATTCTATCAAAAAAGGGAAACGCATAGACGAGAAACCTGTTGCGAAAATGTATTTTCTAACATGTATCAGTCGTACATAGACAAACCTTAATGCATGCAATTTTACACCAAGTTAGAAGAAGGTGGTGACTTTACAACCAAGTGGATACTGTAAGATAAGGGAGACGCTGAGCACGATGGTGACGACATAGCACGGCCCCGACGTCGAGTTTCCTGGCTCTCAGACCAATCTCTTTCAAACTGCTCCCTACAGTTTGACTGGATATCCTTCAAAGTCCACTCACGCTGGCTGCTGTGCTATCACTCGTTGCAGAACGATCACGCAGCTGTAGTACCCGGATGTACCGATCTTGTGCTACAGTGGTAACTCGAGTTCTTCCTGTACGGGGACGGTTATTTGCTATACCTCTTTGGTTGCAATGTACTGCAAGCCATGATATCTTGCTCAGACTAACATTTAGACGCATGGTAGCTGAAGATTAATAATCCCCATCATGCATTCTTTCAATGGCGATGTTCCATGTCGCAGAATCAAGGCGTGACGTAGTGGTTTGATCTTTAAACTCTTTCAAAACGAATGCCAATTTCTTAAAGTAATCTGGATTGTTATTGCTAGACAGTGCTCTTTGCTGTAATATTTCATCTGGATGGTGATTTCTGTTGCGTTGTGGCGATACCTTTCTAATCCTTGTAAGAAATCCCTTCAAAATCAACATTTTCAGGAAAAATCGATGTTTTACTTATGCAATTGTTTAAAATCATAGTGACACTTTTGTTACATATTTTGACAGTTGCTTGAACACAATAGGTAATTCACAGATTTAGAAATACAAATCGCCTATGTGCTTCTTTTTAGGATAGGATGTTATGAACAAAATACCCCAATCTTTATCCACACGATGTGGTAATAAAATTGACATGTCACTTGTCTAAGTCCCGAAGTGAACCTGTAGAAAGAGAAACGGCGGAGCATAAAGGCAAATATCGTTGATCCAGTACATTTAGCACTACAGACTCACTCACTCACTCACTCACTCACTCACCCAACCACTCACTCACTCACTCACTCACTCGAAAAGAGATCCGGGTCTTTACGCTACCCATGCTTGTCGAAAGAGACGACTAACGGGATCAGGTTTATAGACATGATTGAATGAAAGGATCAAAAGAGTGCTGAATTTGCGTCCAATGGTACGTTATAATATTATAGTGACCTGGTATGGATTCAGTGTGCTCCTGCAGGAGTACTTATAATTATCAAATGAACCATTTAATGTAAAAATGTGATACATCTGGCCGACTCAAATGATTCAAAGGATATTTTACACCATATGAAACCGTTTATCTACGGCACTGTTAATCTCACAGCTTAACATGGGCGTGGCGTGGCAAATGTGGATGGCAGTGAGCATAACAGGAAAGACTGTTTTGAATGATAACATAGTTTATGGGTTAATTTATGTGTCCGGGACAAACGACGGTGACGACGTCTTGCAGTTATGATGGTATACTGGAAATCCAGTCTCCACATTTTCAAATTAGGGCAGATAGTCTCCACATATATATATATATAATTTTGATGGTAACAAAAAAACCCATTCGTATTTAAAAGCAGCTCTAGTCAAGTAGGAGAATCAGAATCTGAGAAAATCGTGCTTCGTAAAAAGCTTTAGCATTGCTAAAAGAGCTGGACAGCTGAGGAGAAATGCTGCGGCCCAGGGACTATGATACTGCATATATGTACTACTACATACATACATACAATTATGTGCTAGTTTTCATGTTAACATGATGTTTATGGACATAATTGTTGAGATGTTTTAGTTGTAACTGGATGCTAAACATGCTACGGACATGATATTTTCAATAATGCACACGCAGGTTATTTGACTGTGTCCTTTGCCTATTTAACAAAACATGCATTTCTATCCCATGTTATGTTCAATACTGTTGTCTCATGGGTACAACAAGAAATTTGTCTCTCCCAAACATGCAACATTAGTTAATCTTAACTTTCGCTCACACACTTTCGCTTATTTGTATGTTAGGAGTGACTCGAATTTCATATTGCCATAATCTAAGCAAGTATTTTTCATCTAATGACAACGTGATGCTTTTCACAAACCTTTAAACAGGTTTACACAGGTAAATACTCTTTTCTCTAGTAGGCTTTAAGCCCACGTATCGCCCCAAGACTTGACACAAGGCGTGCTAAACTGTTCCCCGAGTTGTGATCTAATGTTAGAATAACACAGAACACATATGTTGACAACCAGATTGTAACCTCAAAAACGGTTTCGGTTGTTTCTTTAATCCATCAAGTGACGGCGGGCTGTCGCTGGTACAGATGAAATATGCACATCATGCCTAGTGTGTTGGTGGTGGACAATGCACACAACGCCCAGACCGCCGTCGTCATCAATCTCAGTAGCATTGTCGACAATGAGGTGGAAGCACACCCATGTTGCCGCAGTGTTGTGTGGCTGTTGGAATGACTCTAACATTGCTTGGGTATGTAGAAGCGACACCAAGGTCATTGTCTACAAGCAGTACCATGTATCATCAGAAGGCAACAAGATTTGTGAACAACTGCAGACATCCTCGAGAAGGCCTGGAGAACACACCCTTCAGTAACGTGACGGAATGTCACCATAGACGCTTGTGAAATTGATAGGTAAATGTTTTACCTTACTCACCGCCTCAGTCATGCGGTACAAGTGAGACTCCTCAATACAACGGGAATTACCCCACTTCGGGATTTCCTCCCACGAACCACCAGATCGTCAGACAGGTGAACTGTAGAAGTTCTGGCACTCGAGACACTAGTGGCAGCCCAAAGCCTTTTTAACATGATGACTATGATCCATCATATATTCCCAAAACGAACGTATGAGAACACCCTAAAAGTTCATTGTCACATATTTACTGAAACGTGGTGAGGTCATTTAGAATCACGGATAAACGTGCAACACGTCTACCACACGTTGTCTGTTTGTGCGTTTGAATCACACATGGCGCTGTTGTGTTTCAGCACCATTGTTTTTCACTGTTTTTGACAATGTTTCATTTCACTCAAACTCCACGAATATTGAATCAGTTGCATCACACGAAGTTCTAACATGTCGTTTAACGGGCCCATTAACCTCACAAAATGTTGCATTTACTTAGAGTATAACTGACTTCACCCGGTTTTAGTTTTTACATGACTATCAAAGTTTAGGGAGTTCCCATATTTTTTGTTTGCAGTGTATTATTTCTGTACACAGAGTTGTCATATGCAAGAGGTGTTTCCTACACGATGGCGTGTAAACATTGCATCGTTAAGACACAGTTCCCCACTGAGCTAATGCATTTACTCATTGGAGTTTGGAATTCCCTGATTTGACATTTTAACCAAATGGTTAACGCGTTCACTCTTCACGACGAAGATCAAGGCTCGATTCTTCACATATGTACAATGTGTGAAAACCTATTTATGGTGTTCCCGCCTTGATATTGTTGGAATTTTTATGGAATTGGATACATTCACTCATTAACTCACTCATCAAGTAAACAATTGTTTTGCCTTTGCATGTGTTTGTGACGGCTGCCATGCGTGAGATAAGACTTAAACCTGGCGTTATCAGTACTTGATAGAGGTTCATAAACACGTGCACATGCTCTTGAATCGTATGAATTTTGCACACTTTTATTACAAAGTTACTCCTAAATAGATTAGTCACAAACGCTTATTCAATGTCAGTGAATAAAAACCCTTTTTCCACATAATCATATATTTTAGCGTGAAATGCCTGACCTGCCATACTTCCCTTTTACCCACCTAGGAGAATGTGGAGAATGCAAAATGTGAGAAATAATTTGTGTGATGATGACACAAATCCTTCATCAGAAGTCTAGTAAGTAATCGCGAAATATACCAACATCACAATTCCGTTGAGAGCGGGCCACGTTTAGTTACAAATACACAGATAGGAACATTGATATATGTGGAAGCGTGTCCGCAATACACGTGTCTTGAATGCTTGTCAACGGGTCGTCCTTCACTTCCAGCTTACTGCTGCCTCATCATCACTTGCCTCATCTTGCATGATGAGGAAAGTGATGTCAATCTGTAGTGTGTGTGTGTGTCTGTGTGTGTGTCTGTGAGAGAGAGAGAGAGAGTGAGAGAGAGAGAGAGAGAGAGAGAGAGTGTGTGTGTGTGTGTGTGTGTATAATGCAAATATTATTACGTGTTGTGTTCAACTTCAGGAAACTTAAGAAATGGTTATACAGTATAAATAGTTTGGCTTTCATGTAGTGAAAGCCAAGATGTGATATTGGACCTGTTATGATTATTTCTAATTAGGGAAACCATCTAAAATACTTACAACATCATTAGAATCAGCGGCATAGAAAAGTAGCAATTTTACTAAAAATGCATGTACATATGTACATGTTTGAGACGTGCATGGAAGGTTTATTTCTATATCAAATGTGTGCATGTTTCTATGAGTTCCTTTTCAAAGAATAATCCACAGCCGTCTCGTTCCGACTCTTCATCACATTCATGTCTCACATTGTGATGCATCTAAAATGTTGATAATTTTCAAAGCGATGCTTAACTTGTACAAGTCACCATCATGATCCAAACCCACAATGCCGATACCATGTCTTTTTAAAATCGATAAGTTTTCTGAAGGTTTTCATCTAGTTGAACTACTAGAGACAAAATATACTCCCCGTCTTTAACTATTTGCTAAAGTAACATATTTTTTTAAATGAATATTACGTAAATGAAACAGAGATCCATGCAGACGAGGGTTAGAATTAACCTATGCTTGTCGTAAAGGGTGATTAATGGAATCAGGTGGTCGGGCTCGCTGACCTGTGGGTTACATACATTTGAATCATTGCTAGCTCCAGATTAGATGTATTTGCAGATCGCCGTCACATTGTTGGGAAATTGCTGAGTGCGGCGTCAAGCTATTAACACCTATCAAACCCGTTAAATTGTCCCTGTGAGGGTGTGCTGCGGTAGTCAAGGTTTCTGGATACACGAAGTCCGCTATAACGATGTAACACTCTCACAGCATTTTTTTAACGTCAGATCAAGTGAGATGTCGAACTAACACCAGAGATACATCAGGATTGAAAGGTCGATGAACATTCCAACATAGTTTCATTGAGCCTCGACGTTTTATAAGAACTGTGGTGTCGGAGTACTTGGTAAAATATGAGATAAGATACGTCATAGAACATAGTCCATTCATTATGCAAGATGGCATACAATATACAATGTTTTAAAATCGGTGATGGCGGGGGAAATACCAGATGAACAAGTTTCGGGAGTTGAACATAATCAGTTCATCATGGAAGAATGCACACGTCAGCAAAAAAGTATTAACATGTGTTGTCGGATTCCTTGATTATATGTCATGTAAACAAACTTCAGGAGTAAAACATAGTCCATTCATTATGCAAGAAGGCACGCACCAGTACGATGCATTAACACATGGTGTCGGATTATTTGGTAAATTACCAAACTGAACAAACTTCAGGAGTAGATCATAGTCCATTCATTTTGCAAAGTGACACACATCAGTACAACATATTAACATATGGTTTCGCATGACTTGGTAAAATACCAGGTGAACAAACTTCAGGAGTAGAACATATTCCATTCATTTTGCAAGAGGTGACACAAGGCGTCTCCTTGTAAAATGCCATCTGCCGGAACACACAGTCGTATATCATGGTAAACGTTGACCCCAATGGTGCTTGGCTTAGGCCAGCGTGTGTACAGTTTAGTGCATCATGAATTCATGCGATCTGCCATCAAAATGTAAAGAATGGCCGTGTTTAAATGGTCATCGTTATGCAATTTACTGACGCTAAGTATATCCATAAGTATATGAACTAGGACTTCATAAATCAATTTTCAGATCAGCCCCCTTTCAGCTCATCATCACAGCGAAGCCCCAGGTTCAATTCCCCCACATGGCGACAATGTGTGAAACCCATTCTTGTGTGCCCAAACCGCAATATTACTTAAATTGGTGTAAAACGTTTTTCACTCGCTGTCTTAGTTACAGCTCCGATTAAAGCTGAGAGTTTTTTAATCAACAGGATACCATGACTGAAAGTTCTTAATGTGTATCTGGGTTTTTTTTGGTGAAAATTGTGTTATTGGAAATGTATATTCCTTGATGTATACGTGACTTTATCAGTGTATTTTGTGTATGAAGTGGAAAAAAACCAACCAAAGTGTGCTGAATCAAGGTGAAGGCCTTGGAGAGATCGCATGCAGGTGAACGGGGATTTCTGGTAAAGGTGGTACAGAACAGAAGATAAGTTGAAGGACTGCGCGTGATGTTAAACCATTTGTGCCAACTGCGAGACCTGCAGGAACACAGCTACATGGTGCTTGTGGGCCCAATATGTAACGCCGCCAACCGAGACTATGGTTCAGTGGTTGGGTAGATATGTGGTGCCGTGCCAATGGACATTTGGCACTCGGAGTAGGAGACCTTGTTCAGGCGCATACTCTGACATGCGTTATATGTTGAAAGCTGTCTAGAGGGGAAACCAAACACTACCACGTATTTTCGCCATGTAGATAATGAATCATATTCAAAATATCAACGCCAGAGATGAATCAGTTTCGAATTTCACCAGAAACTTTCGTCACAGCGTGAGAAAATCATGTTTTCTATGCAAATGATTTGAACGACAGTGAGTTAGGGCCAACGTCGCTCTTGATGTTTCTGTAAAGGGTTCATTGTCCCATTTGCATTATATTATTTATTTATTTATTTATTTATTTTTCACAAAGAATGAAGAGTTGATAAAGTAATGGGAAGTGTTTGTTTCAGTGCATGTGTTACATGTTTTGTTCATGTCGTGCCTCCCCGGGATCTTTCCAATTATATAGAATATGTTTTTGTGCTTGTTGCCTTCTGTGTGTCATGTTAGGAATCGCTGGCCATTCCTAAGTTATCAGTCTTGTGGACAATATCATAACGTTGGTTGATGTAAGCCGCTGAATGAGGGGCCGCTAACCGATGATTAATTACATATACGTCCTCGCTATAAGTGTGTAATTTTTTTCACCAGGATCTAGGTATTATGATATGTTTTCCCACGTCTTATATAATAAATTCTAAGTAGGGGAATATACGTATAACTCCTTCCTTAAAAATAATGGATCCTTCCCTCGACTTCAGTAGATTCTGTCTCCGAGGGTAGAGTATTTCCATGACATTCATTGTAACACGTACATTGTGTAAACATTTCGTTCTGGAGCATTTGAAATCAATAACTATGTGAACTTTGAAGTTGCACGCTTCAACCTCTGACTTTACCTGACTGGATAAATCGGATTGTTTTACAACCCATAGAGCAAAATATATATATATAAATTCCAAATACAGTAGTTTACGAAAGGAAATGTCAGAATCAAACTGTCCACCCACATCGTGTATCACGATTGTAAATGCTGTGTAGAGTAAATTAATAAAGTGAATAAAATTCCTTTCTTGGGCGGTTGCACATGTGGCCCAGTCTTCGCACAGAGTTGCGTCCCCTGGGCAAGCCATAAAACGTTTCACTACGCGGTGTTCACTAATAACATGCGAACATGTCCCATCGATTGTATTCACTAAGGCGCAGGTGTCTGCTACCATATTCATAAACATGAATATTCACGAAGAAATATGTATTGTCAGTGGATGAAAGCATAGATTTGATTTGTAGCATGTTGCAAAGAAATGCATCTATGTCCTGGTATGCTATGAAAATATATTAAAACGTAATCTTCTCATACACGGGAAACTATCAATATGAGATTCTCTCGGTCTATTTCTAAAGATAAAGAGAAGCAGACTGTGAATGGGTTTTATTTCATGAAGCAGTCTTGCGAGGTGCTAGGAGTACACTGGGAATGGGCCGAAATCGCAATACCGTTCTAACATACCCATCTGGCGATCGAACCTGTCAAAAGTATCTTTCACTCTTTTATTTTAAGATAACTGCATGTATTTTTGTTTATTGATTTTAGTGTGACGTATTGCTGTCTTAATACTTTTGTTAGGGAAAACGCAGTGAGAGTGAACAATTTCGGCGTTTCTGTTTAGACATTTAACAAAACAGAAAACACTTGCATTTAAAGTATGTAATGTACTGTTACAATTTTGTATCAGTACAGAATATTGATTCTAAAGTAGCATCTAGGCCGTGATAGGTAATTATGTTTTTTCCTGTTCTATTGATGGGTTGAATTATCATTAACAGGACACAATTCCCAACTCGCAGTTCCTTTGCACGCACAAATTGATTTGACACATATTTCCTCTAATTGCTTGAATTCAAGTAAAACCGTAACATAGAACTGTAGACATGAATGTCATCATGACATGTTCGAGTTAAAGCTGATATGTAACATAGTAGAAAAACGCACTGACAGCCAGTATGCAACAGTTTACGGTAAATGGCCACACAGTGTTGTAAAATATGTCGTTCAAACTGACTTATGAATATATACTTCAACTCACATTATTGACGGCACTAAACCTAACTTGTTGTTGTGATCAGGCAAAGCGAAGCATATTTATTATCTTAATATATATGTGTATGATATTTTCACTCGGGTTTCAAAAGTCCATAATTTATTTCAATTAACAATTTTGAAACATTTTATTGGTTCTGACAAAGCGTCCCCACCTGAAGAAGGGGCAAGGAATAGCCAAGAAACGATGTGTAAACAGTAATGAAGTTGACATCCATAACATTTTGTCTTGGTATTGCTGGAATATATGCTAAAAGCGGCGTAAAGCCATACTCACTCACTCACTCACTCACTCACTCTGGTTAAGCGTGTATCACTTAACCTTACTTCGGTCTCTACCACACCAGTGCTCTGACCAGTTTTTTCCTACATCATGCCGGACTAACTGATATGAAATATATACTGTTCAAAGAGCCTTAAAGTCAGCCTATCACACAGTACAATCGCACGACGAGCCCGATACTGAAACAGTTGAGTTAATAAATGAAAATAGTTTCACGCGAAAATGCAAGTAATTCTACCATAGGAAACAGAAGAAAAGCTTTACAAATTGAGGGAAATTGCACCATGCACTTCAGTATGACTGAGGAATGCTTTAACAAATACTCTGATCTACCTCTACAACTGAATGACCTAAACAACAGTGTATCCGGACTATTATGTCCGTACAAACCTGTGAGTATCGCATATGGATAATCCCATACAAAATAATAATTGTCTTGAGAATTTATGAAATGAATATCCTTAAAAATGAAACCCCCAGTCAAACCTTTCATTGTGTTTAATCGAATGAATTTAATTAATCAAGAGGGGCGGTGGGTTATCCCAAAGCGTTCACTCGTCACGTTGAAGACTTCACCTATGGGCACGATGTAGGAAGCCCATTTATGGTGTTATGTGATATCGTGGCGACAAATTGTGATGTTTGACAACTCACAGTCGCTGCACATGACGTCAAACTGTGAAGTATATCCTGCTACTAATTGCCTTTCCGTGATATATCGAGCAGTCTTTTAAATACCGCTGTATTCAGCTATAAACTCTGGAAAGGTGCACTCCCGCAGTTAACGAGCTTGTGACATCGTCCAATCATTGCAGTTGTATTGAGTGTTTTATGCTGTCACATATTTCGCGTGTACTCATGTTGTACTTTTGTTAGAACGCATGTCTTCTCCTGCCGTTCAATCTTGAACAAATTATTTCCACTACACCTAAATGTTCATTCTTGTGCGATAGTTCATGCTCTTTGTATGCCCTAGTTTATTGTGCTTATTCTTATAAGGCTGTTGTAGTGAATTTTGACCGTGTGACCAGAAATGCAGTACTAATTAAATTTGCCAACATACCAATTCCTGTTCAGAAGACCGCACACGCTTTTTGAACAAAAAAGGCTTTTAAGAAGGCAGCGTTGGAGGCATCTGCATAAATCATGGCCTTTATTGAGAATGACATGAGATGATCTGAGAAGTGAAGTTGATTTCAAGAGCATAGCAATGACCATATCTTTGTCTATTAGAGACTTGCTTCTGTTACTGTTACTGTTACTGTTACAGATCGGTGCGCGCAAGGCAAATACGGTAGTCTCATCGTTAATATACGGCATTCCATATGAAAGGTCTTTGTCATGTCTAAACATGTGTGGAAATGAAGTTCTAGTGACGGACGAAGGAAACATAGTACTCTATGTTCCTTACATTTTTGGGTGGACGGTAACGAGTCATCATATATGTATTCCAAATCCAATACGTTTCCAAGGAAACGAAAAACAGATTTTCAGAAAATATCAAAAGACACCACTTAAGTACTTGGTTAATACACATGCAAAGTTTCAAGAAGACATAACGAAAATGGATTGTTACTTTGAAACAACTTTACTACACAAAGACAGACATTCTGATCGCTTTTCAAAAATGATGAGATTAGTAAGGGTCGACACTTCCAACGACTGTTAGGCCACGCGTGGTCGACATGCTGGTTTGTGTCCTGATGAAACAAGTCTTGGATGCAGATTGTGTGTCGCATATATGAGAGACGGCGATTAGTATATTTAAATGTACGCGTTTTTCGTTTTGAATTTGCGATAAAGGATATCTATATATTCACATTTGAAGAGTGTAATGCACACTCGTCAATGTCAAGAGAAACATGTGTTTTCACTGTCGCGTTCTGGTATGAGGGTAAAGATCAGTAAATGGTCATTTTACTCGAACTTTCACAAGTTACGTTGTCATTATATGATAAATGCAGGGTGTTCATTTGTATTCGAGGTGAAACTGAATAAACTGCTATCCGGTATACATCACTGAACTGCACACAGTGTGGTGTGGCCTAGAGTCGTCTCTGCACAGGCGCTGCTGACGGTAACAGATGGGCCAGACAATCTGCCAGGGCTAGTACGGTTTAGATTTGTCAACAAATGGTTGCTGAAAGTCGATAAAACACACTGTTATTCAAATGCTCGACCACGAGACAAAACATATATCTGGAAAAATGCCACGTACGATGTTAAATATGTGTCACAATACCGGGAGGGGCTATGCATCGTCAATACCCTCAAGAACAAATCTATAACTTCCGACAATATGCATATGAATCAGTATGCTGTAGCGAATACACATGATCGCGATAGATCGATATGTATTGAGATATATCTTCAATAGAGACGTGTAACATCAGTTGGGAGCGACTTGGTGAATAGTACACAACTCTCCCTCTGTTCAGCGTGTCTACTTTAAACTTCTTTCTACATAAGGTAGGACTACCCTAAACGTATATTTAAATACCCGTTTAACTTTAAATTCTTCACTCCTCCAACTATGAATATCCATTTTTGCATTATTTTTCGCAATGAATTATGACACGAGATTTACACATTTCATGTTATCCCTGTCTAGTTATTTCATTTTTATCAATAATCATCGTGTTTAAGTCATTGTGTTTCCATATTCATGTCATTACATTTACGTTACCGTGTCTATATAAGTTTATTGGATACGTTGACTTGTTGGTGTAAACAATTCACGTGATAAGATCACCATTTGTTTTGTCGCTTTGCTGTGTCTTGTACCTGAAAACGTGAACTCATTCAGATTCACGTTTTCGTTCACTTTGACTTTATTTTGATCATCAAGTAGTTTAAAAGTTAGAAAGAGAGAGTCTGATGATTAGTAGTCACTATTTCTTGTTTGATCGTAATGTCCACGTCGCCATTATAAATATATGCTATATTACACTTATATCACCTTATGTTACCTTATTATCATATAGTAAATTCAACCCTGTACCGGGAGTTTACTACAAAAAGTAAAAACCATTTTAATATACTAGTTTAAGTATCATTATGTATCGTACATACTTTTATGCTGTCATTAGTTACTCGACAATAGTATGTTACATGCATGCAATTATTGCAGCACTCTTCTGTGTATGTGAAAAGCCATTCATATCTTAGTCCTACTTTTGCCGGCGGTATGTGCCTATATTACTGTAATAACTATAGTTACTTGTTTGGAAGTGTATGCAAATGCATGCTGTAATTACTTTTCAACTCTCAATATGTTTGAAATACTACCGTCGTGACTTAAAAAGTTAATGCATCTTACATTAAAGTGGCACAGATGAGTTCCCTGTTTTGAAGTCATCTGCATTGAAGTAGTTATTGACGCCTCTACCCAATTACGTATCCTTCTACACCTTCAGAGGGAACATGCCTTGGCAATCGTAATGTAGCAGTATTGGACTACAATGTTCGCCACAACTGACACAATGTCCTTGGTCAATATTCTCTTTCACTATCACCGTCTCATGTTGCCTATTGTGTGTCTGATCCTCGTCAGCTGGACCGTCTACATCCATATCAGACTCGATGTACGCTAAACCGTTGTAACCTTGGTCGCATGCATGGCACAATACTGAAAGTATGCATTTTATTGGAAACCGATATTATCACAACATTCCTTCTTGGCAGGTTTGTATCTGAATTAAAGCTATCCGTTGTAGGCCCACTTTGTCATGATGTCTCTTTGTGGTAGGCATACATGAACAAAACAGTGCATGTCTGTTTGTTATAGGCTCGTTTTGTCTTGATATCCCTTCGTGGTAGGTACATTAACTAAATAGTGAACATGGCTGTTTACTGCCGGCCCTTCTTGCCTTGACATCTCTTCGTGGTTTGTACATTACCTAAATACTGAACGTGGCTGTTTATTGTAATGTACTTACCCAACGTAGTATTACCGGTTCTCAGAAAAAATATTGCAATACGTATCGCTTGAAAAGTATGTTGCGAAACACCGGTATACCGGTAATACTGTCCTAATGCTATTAATTAGAGCACATGTATTGTGGATCCATTTCTTCAGAATGTCAGAAGTAACGGGCTTAGATATACAGTTATTACTGTTATGGTGTAGATCATTTGGAAGTCCATATTGTCAGCGTGTTGAAAATCACGGTTTAAATTGTTTTTGGACTTCTGGTATGAAACCTTTATGTAACCCCACCCTCTCCACTGGAATGCTATCATAATATAATATGATATTATCTTATCTAATTTTATCGCGTATGGTAGTGAGAGGCCTCACAGCAGATGCATAGCCTAACACGCAGTTGTTTGGCCAAGTGAGAACATTCACGGATGTACCTGTGTTGTGAGTCACACCTGTGGCAAGAGAGCCGGAGTCAGCTGTTGAGAGGTGACCTGATCGATCGAACATTTTCAATAGATTTTCGAATTGTAAAGTGTTGCATTTTGAATTAATTAGTTATACTTCGATTACTGTTCCCAATCGATCGTCATTTTAATGTGATAATTACAAGATGTAGACGCATAATTTATGGCTTGTGTCAGTGTGGTAAAGCAGGGTCACATGCGTAAGTAGGTGGGTGTGGTGAACATCGAATTCTAGATGTTACACTAGAAAACGCCCACACATTATAAACATATCGGGAATCGAACCTGGGAACCACTTGGCCACCCTTCCGGAACTCGCAATACAAGAGTGTACATAAATGAACATAAAGAAGTTCAACTGAAGATTCACCTGGTGCGCCTGCTATTCGCTTCACGTTCGTATTGTCACTCGTTTACTCAAACTCCGTCACGTACGGAGTCATGTGTCACAGCTTCACTGTTTACGCTGCCTTGACATTAATCACATTAACCATATAGCATGAGTCATTACAGGTTCACCTGTTATGACGTCGTCACTGTTGCACCTATGGATATAATGCCACACCCTGTTTGTTCAGTCATTTCACGTTTTGATTGTTAACAGGGCGTTAGCTCGTCGTTGGTATTCGATTCAGTTTTTGAATCCACATGCGGCATAAAATAACAATATTTCACTCGGACAGATTCTCCAGGCATGCCTTGTATAATCCAGGAGACAAATATACCATCATGTTGTAGAGTCACATGCCGCATATGTTCCGCTGCTTATATAAGCACCAGACCTCTTATGTTTATACTTACTGGTTTCTAGATAACATCATGCTACCAACTGCTATATACGTTTTCGTAAGATATATTACCTCATTACAAAATCATTATTCGGCTAATTACAACCTTATTATATTGTTACTGTTAGGTATATAAAGCTGTCTACATTACCATCACTTCGTTTGTCTTCTCTCCTGCCTCGATATAGAGTCACTGTTACTTATGTAACCTCGTCTAACTCGGAGCCAAGTTTACTTCAATCAATCAACTACTAGGTCACTTATATAGTCACTGTTACGTATATAGTCATTACCCGTTTATATGGTCATTACCTCAGACAATGTTACTTATATAACATCCTTTGTATTAATCATTACGACATCCGTCCAGGTATCGTCTTGTTATATAGGAAATGTTACGTAAATAACATAAATTATATAATCGTTACACTCCCGGTCAGTTACCGTCTTCCAATGCAGGTACTGTAAAGTACATATCCTCCTTTACATAATAATTATACACCCCGTAAGTTACTGTCTTCCCATGAAGGCACTGTAAAGTATATATCCTCCTTTATATAACCATTACGACACTCGGTCAGATCCCGCCTCCCCACGCAGGTACAGTAAAGTATATATCCTCCATATAATCATTACACACCCGGTCAGTTACCGTCTATCCATGCAGGTACTGTTAAGTATAAGTCTTAGTTTATTGTCCATACCTAACCCGAATCGATTAAATATTACTTCACTTATCTTATATAGCCTCTGCTGCATAATTATATAACCTCGGTTATTTAGTCAATACTTAACATACTCTGTCGTTAGATAGTTAGTCTTGCGCTCATATTGTCACATATACTCGTTTCTTCATTCACACAGTTACTATGTGTCTTGATAGTCACAGTTACACACATATATAGTCATTACTTCACTGAGACCATTACTGTCCCATTTCCTTGTTAACATTGTCACCTCTGGGCCACTTTTGTTCTGGTGTTTATCGTCACACTGCCTCATTTATACATACACTGACGCGATTACAAGACGAGTGTATGAAAGGATGTTACATTAACCGGATGTAAACACATGATTTACTTACGCTACGTTCATATCGAGTAGTCTCCAACATCCGTCATCAGGTGATAAAGGTTACGGAAGTCATCATGTCTCTATGCAACGTAGGACAAAGGTACACGCCTGTAAACTCTTTGTCGGTGCTGATGAAGACGCCTCACTGAGGTGCTAATTCGCAGCATAAATTATTTGACTGTTAGGCAGTCTTTTTCCATGACTTTTCTGTATGTTGTTCAGAACGAATATACATTTTGATATGACATTCGGCATCGTTCCTATTAACGCCATCGTCACCAGGACCATACTACGCAATAATTTGCAGCCACACAGGGCGTGGGCGACGTTTATTTTAATGTATATACTTTTGAGCACAAGTGTAAAAAGGTAAAGTTTATATCTAACATGTGTCAGGTCAGTGGGAGAATTGTTGCATTTTCTTATTTCAAATCATTAACAGCTTTAACTTAAAAAATAATACTTTATTCTCAAAAATGTACACTCGAGGTTCACGATCATGTTTTGAGCCCTGTTATACTTACTTACAAGCTACAAAGTTACAAGACACATTAAGGATGGCTAGTTCACCGTTATACAACGTTTAGAACGCAAAAAAGAGAAGAAAAGAAGAAAGGAAAGGAGGCAAAAACAAAAGGATCGACGTTTCCTCAAAGTCAACTTTCTGAGACCCCGATTTGTATCTGTTTCTTGTCATTTACCCCAAGTATGTCACGTGTTAAGATTCACAACAGAGGTACACATACATAACTAGTTAACGATCTGCGGGATTTGACTGGACAAGACGACCCAAGGTATCTTCTCAATCGGGATATCACGACGTGTATCAGCAGACCTGCTCGTCTCGTCATGTTAGTCATCAGCTACAAACAATGGCCGTTGTGTATTTTTGCAGCAGGTTGTGAACTTCCAATTAAACTTTTATTGCTCCGCCATGTTTTTGTAGCGACGGACGCAGCTTGTGCTCTGAGGCCACGAGACAATGGTAAACATGACAAATCAGATTTGTCATATGTGGGTAATAAATGCATATAGAAGCAGTAGCTTTTATCGTTTATTCAATCTAGTAATCGTTAATTGGAAACACATGGCACATCAGGAAAGGCATATGTGTGATTCTTTCATCATGCAGACGTTTGAGTGACACAAGATGTCTACACAGCTATTGCCTACCAATATGTATTGTGGGAGAGAACAGAGAATATAAAAATGTTAGCTTTCTGTCAGATCAATGTAACCACCAATGACGTCGTCGGCGTCCATATATTCATCCCATTGACGTGGTACGTCCCTGCCAAAAAGTTTGTAACTAGCATTTGTTGTAGTGAGCAGTGAGTGAGTTTAGCTTTGTGCCGCTTTTAAGATGATTATTCCAGCTATATCAAGGCCGGGGACACCAAAAATGGACTTTACACATTCTACCCATATAGGGAATCTTCGACTGCTTGAGTGAATACTTTAACCAGAGCAGACATTGTTGCATGACAATGTTTGACCGAACTTTAGGTATATTCTGTAAGCTACATGAATCAGCACACGCACATTTCTGTACCCATAACTAATTAATAACGAAATAATCACATCATAATACAACGATATTGAAACATTCGAATCGCATTTAGTGGTGATACAGATAAATAAAGAGGGACAATTCTGTAATAAGCGTTTCGTTTCTGATTCCGTCATCATTTATAAGAATATACTTCCAAGCATGGAGCTCCTAATATTGCAGCAGTTGACATCCACATAATGTCCCCATTTATTATTTTAAGTGTGTATATCGCAGTCTTATAGTGAAATCAGTCATTTCGCAAAATGAGCAAGAGAGTCCGCCATTTCGTGAGATGATTAGAGTTCCAGTCAGATTGTGAAACTCAGTCGCTCCTTTCAAGACTGCGATCATGACTTGTTTGTTTTCTTGATTGGCTTCAAATTTATTTGCTTAACTCTCATCTGATTTGATTAAGAACTGGCTTCAAATTGTGTGCTTAATTCTAATCTGTCTGAATCAGAAATTGGCTTTAAATTTGCTGACTAAATATTCTCAAGTATTCCATTGGCTGAAATCACAACACGTGGTATTTAATCCCTACTGACCACTGCAGAGGCTGTATCAGTTTTGAAATACGTTCAATATGGCAGATAACCACGTTTCAGACAGGAATTGTTTCAGAGGTATTTGAGGTGATTAGAATCACTTAGCTAAGTTATCTGACATCTAAAAGGACAAATGGTGATATGAAAAAGGCAAATAGTGATATACATGACATGCTGTGGATAAGTGATGACAAGACTAAAGACTGGCCCAGCTACATCAGATTTGTCCAGTTTTCAAGAATCTCTGCTCATCATTCTGGTATAAACTGCGCACCCAGTGCTGCACTGTTATAGCACCAACCCAACATAGGTTTTAATTCCTCCCTGTCGACACATCGTCTTAGGCTGAATCAGTTCCCAGTACGGCTGAATCGGATGAGATCTGACGCAGGACAACGATGAACTGGACAAGCAGCAGGAGCTGATCGCCACACACCGCGAAGAAGCTCGAGTGTCCCAGGCTTCCCAGGAAGAAAGAAACGGCGAAGAGAAGACGGCTTGAACTGAAGGCAGGACAAGTGGGTGACAATATCGCTTTGTCCATCCCACTTGAGGACCATTGAAGGGGAGATCCAAACAAACTTTCTCTGTGTCAGAGTACACAGATGACAGACAATGGAAGTCTAAGTATGGGATCCTCAAGGGGAAATATCCCGTGAACAATCTCTGACCCCAGTAACCGCTGACAGAGACTAATGCGGACAAAAAGAAACATGTTTCTTTGTGAGAAGATGTGATCCAGTCATCGATATGTAGTGGACAGGGTTTTGTGAGGTGTGGGTGCTTTGGACACAGCAAGTGTCAAAGAGGTGTTAATGCTTCAAAGCCAATCTGAAGTGCAATAGTCGCTGGTTAACTGTTAAAAAAAGTAATGTTGAAATTGTGATCCACTTTAGTAGGTTAAGTTATTAAGTGATGTTCATGTTATGGGCCCATTGACATAACATGTGATTTCCTGGATTTTTATTTGAATGAAGCTTCTTATCAAATACCTCTCTGTTGGTATCCACGTGTATTTTCAAAAACCATTACCCTCTTATAGTTACTTTATCAAATGGTTGAAAGATTTAGTTATTTCCTGAAATGACTGATTTCACAATCTGACTAACACATATAGGAAAGAGCTGTAGACAACTGACAAACGGCTTCACGACGATCCGTTTGTAATCCCTAAGGTATCCTATCCTTCCATCCGGTTGAGGCCGGTCTTATCACATGAGTCACCTTCTATCGTGCTGTCAGCTGCATGTCAAATTCATATTTGATGGAATAAAACATGCTTGAATTTCAAATGTTCATAAATGCATATATTCCTGGTGATACAGACAGCTCATGAGTGACACGTGTTAAAATACAAGACCTCACAATGACTCACACATGCATGTACGGAGTGACGTTGGTTGGTTGTCGTTTAAAGACACATTCAGCAAAGAAAGTCTGTAAATAATCGAGCCTGGACAATCGAGTGATCAACAGCATGAGCTTCGATCTACACAAATGGGATATGATGACGTGTCAACCAAGTCTGCGAGGCTGACCACCCGACCTCGTCAGTCTTTAAACAGAGACTACTGATGACAAACTCCAATACGGATCTTCCCGGGTACACAACAGGAGGATGTTGCGGTTAACGCCACGTCAGTAATAGTATTTTGATTTACACAATCATTCAATCTCATGTCATTCTTTAGAACCACGTTTTATTTTGAGTCCGCACTTGTTTACACAGACCATGCTAGGAACACCCGTGAACGCTCATGGGACGGTGGTTAAAGCGTCCTGTCGTCACGTCGAATGCCCGGGTTCTATTCCTGTCATGGGTCCAGTGTGTTAAGCCCGTTTCAGGTGTTCCTCTTCTTGATAATACTGGAATATTGCTAAAAGTGGGATAACACTACTCTCACTCAGAAACTACACTTCTATCTGGTATGAACTCATGCTGGTATCTCCAACAGCTTGTCCAAGTCTGTTTTAGAGTGATTTATGAAACGAGGTGTGGATTGTGCCAAGCAGATCATTTTAGCCAGTGATATTTTTTGATTATGGAATATTGTAGGGAACAGAGGAAGGTGGTAATGTAACGGTTCACTGTCACTAAGAGTTGCATTAAGTCTTTCAATGTCTTTCATTAGTTTTGGAATAGTGTTGAGAGCAATGAGGTCATGCTCACGTGCGTGTCCTACAGTGTACATTGCATGTATAAAGTTTGTAGACAGCTGACATGCCAAAGCTCTAGTAGTTTGCAAACATAGTGGTAGTGGTTTTGTGAGGCAGAAATGGAATCCTGTGTTTGCAATTTCTTCAACAGAAGTCATTAGACAAACACCCATTAAGGAGAGTCTGATGTTAATCGATACAATGTCAGGAAGAGATTATCATCATCGCTGTTATGGATTTTCTTCAACGACGGAAAACAAATTCACGACCAGAAAAAATTCATCTTATCCCGTTTAACATTAGCCCAACTTGCACTTGTATGGGAAGCCAGAGTGACATTTAAAAAAACAAAACAAAACCAATTCTGGATGACACCCAATGCACAGTGTGTGATGGCACTGGTACCATTTGGCGCTGATGTCATTTCATTACTGATTCCCAATGATCTGTTCATATGACGTTCATAGATGGGTCTCTATGCCAAGAGGGGTCTGTGTTTTGGGGGTGCGCATCCCTGCAGACTCCCTATTGTTCCGACTATGATGATACACTGTCCCTCCAATCCCAAGATAAGCCCTGAATGCGTTTGAAGCACAGATGTCAAGTGTCAGTATCAGTTGCGCCACATTACCTGCCAATATCTGATAGACGCACAGCAGTATGGCAATAGCTGTGATCAGGGCAAATGAGTGACAGTATCTGATGTCAACCCATCAGCCTGCCAACGTCTGATCCATCAAATCTCGTATATCCCACTAAGGGACACAAGCCCAGTGAAAACCAATTACTTACAAGCTGCTGGTTGCATATGTATATAGTTGAGGATCAGGAATATTCACCTTCAAGTGTTTGGAATTAAACTCCTGACATAATAAAAATGCATTTCTCCAACAATCACTATATTTTTCATCGGATATTGTGATACAGTTCAGATACAGTTTTCTCTCTCTGTCAATTCTTTACAAATAATATTCATCACTGTCTCATAGTTTTGTCGCTATATCACTTTCCTCTACACTACAGTGATTCACAGTTTCATCGTTTCATTAGGGACGTTTGTTATCAGTTTAGTACATTTTACATAGTAAAATCATACATGTACGTATTTTGTTCCACCCATCCCCATCTTGGAACATGGTCTGTTTTGATTCAAACTGTGAAGGAGGTAACGAGTCACTCAAACATTTGTGTCTTGAAATATTTTTTTGGTTATAAATATGTCATCCCGAATACCCAATAAAAGATTCATTCATACGATTTTAAAAATATATAACTTTTCATTTCCTGATGCATACACATCCCTCATTTATATGTTATACATATGTCATAACGGGAATTTTTCTGAGTGTATCTTAGTTGAAACTATTTCTATTTGTATTAATGGCCGTTGCTTTGCTAAATTTATGTTTCCATGACATATATGCTGATGGAAAAAAATTAGGGTTCATAGAGAAAGTTTGTGAAGAAACGTGGAGAAAAATAAAGAAACACTTGTGCTATTATGCGATTTAGCCCTTCAGTATTTGTGCGTGTTGTCATACCCCGGTGGTATTAAGAGGGGATCAACTGGAAAAGCTGACAAGGCTCGGTGACTTGATAGTGTGCTGTAAGTTTCGTTGATCATAACATCAATCACTGGTTTCTGTTGTCAAGACGCAGGTATATACAGACTGCCGTAAAAAATATGGAACACATGGAAATGCCATCCAAATAATATCTGTTCCTTGTTCAGGGCTTGTTCTTCAGGAACATACAAACTGTATGCCTAAAAAACACAGATACGCATACAGTAAAACTGTATTGTCTGGAAATTGAATTAGTCGAACTGACGGCTGTCTCGGAATAAAAGTATCCCCTACGTATTCCTCATTTCAAAATATTCTCTGGGAATCGAACTTCGGATAACTAAGTGTAAGTATTTACTTAATATCTTTTCACCCTCGACACAACGTTTGCTCGTATTTATGTCTAATAATCTTGCTTAAATGATAATTAAGTGACGGATAGTTCTCTGCAGTAGTTTAATGACGCATGAATGCATCCAGGTGTTTCTATTGCACACGTAATTGTGTAAGATAAAAGCTCGGTTATCAGGGCGGTGGTTACCAGGCCTGTTAACAGCTGTTGACGTATCGACAATCCGCAGAGTGAGTCACACAAACCTTTTGTGGAAGTTATTGATGACTGGTATTGCTATATGTATAATAAAACTATACTAAAGGCAACTAGATTTTCAATCAATCTCTTCTTAGGTGTGACAAGTATGATTGTAAACTGTGTTACGCGAATGGCCGATCAATAGCACAGCATGTGCGGTCCGCATGTTTACTTAGATGGAATAAGCAAATGTACGGGGGATAAATTATACGCGGATAATACACCAAGTTTATGTTTATTTCAAATATTGTTACAACATTACCTATTACAAAGCCAACCCTAGTGACAGCACCATGTTATCTAAACGTACCATGCTCATTACTTATATCACTAAATGGCTTTCTACCGTGTTAACCCCTAAGCTGTAACTACCGAATGACTGGCATGAATGCATAGAACGAGACTCTATAAGGTAGATAACTCCAATCACACTATGGGACACTAGATACTAGTAAGTTATATGTAACATAAATGATACGCGGGGCACCAAAAGGTTAAAAACAATATATATTACGAACATGTAATAATTATGAGCAGAAAACATTTTTTTAGAAAACTTGAGGGTTGTTCATTTAAATAAAGTCTCTTCCAAATATTTACATGAAGCGTCTCATGTTTAACCAACATCAAAGGAAAGATCTGATCTTTGGGGAATCATTGAATTAGGGTTGAATACTGTTAGTACATGAACTGCGGGGCTACAGAAAGTATACATCCTGGTAACGAGATGGCTTAAAAAAACAGCATTTGATAATCGATGGTGAAAATGAACAAGACCTGAAGTTTTCAGTTGTGGTGAATTTATGCTGAAGCCATGTTTGAACGTTGGACCTAAAAATTGCTGTTTTTCACGTCTGTTTCAGCGTACACGTTTTGAAAACGTTTGCTTTGGCCAAAGTCCGTTTTCACACGCATATCTTCCTTCGCCCGAACGTTTATATAATCCTTGGTTCCGATCCACAAAACGTTCGTAAGCTTATGATAAAGTCAGGAGTTACGATAGGTCGTAACGTTAGGACGTCTGTTGAATTGTCCATTGGCGCCGTGGCTGGTCTCATAAATTTCTTAACGTATTGATCACATTATAACACTGAATGTTGGATCAGTGATTAACGTATGAACTTTCATTTGCCTTCACCTATTCTTTTCTTTCGTACGTATGGCGACTTTTGTTATGCATTTAACCCTAAAAAAACTATATATTTTCAAGGACACGTTAACAAAATATCTAAAAGTATGTTTCAACGTGCAAACTGATTTTTGCAACTTGTGGCCGACATCTGCAAAGGGCGGAGGTGTGTCGCGTTACCTTGTGATTCCTGAACATGATTAGACACACCTCTATTTGTAAACGTCAGCTATACGCTACTCGGTCGGGCCTATTTGTTCTTCACACATGGGACGCGGTTTGCCTAAATCAACAGTGCAGTTGCATTCGATTTTCATTAAAAATAATCCATATTTTTGTCACGAGTGACCCTGCTGTATTGTGATGCAATGCTTTTTTTCATGTTGAACACTTTGAATGAAGACCAGATTAAATGACCAGGCGACACTGTGGAAACAGTGAATATATGCATATATGTATGTATCACATGTCCCACCGTATGGACACAAGACTTTTCGGAAAGTGGTCGAATGGGATAATATTCTTTATATTTGTCATTGCATTTTCTTATCAAAGTTTCTGACATTGTCAGGGTGAGACCCCAAATCGTCAGTTCAAAAGAGTCAGCTGTCTAACCCACTCAGTCACCGACGCTTTGTCGTCTTGATGTCCAATACGTGGGTCGCCTTGATATGCTTTACAAGGGACCGAATGTATGTGCTGCAGTCGGGGTTTGTCGGATGTCGACAAAAAATCTCTTTGATGTCTTATATGATGGCCTAGTTGGTTGCCTATATCCTGGTCTAGAGGGTTGCCTACATATCATTGACTAGGGGATGCCCACTACAAGGGTTGTCTTTGATTCCTATGCAAGAAGTCCTTGACAGTTTGGACTAAGGTACCCTACACGCTATAGTCTGGATGGTGTCCTGGGCTAGAAGTTGCCTAAAAGTCCCCTTTTTGGGGCACGCCTTGATGTTCCAACTAATGATTAAGAGGATGTACCGGTCTTGTTTCGCTTAAGTTTATGTACTTGGAACCGCAATAATATCCGGTTTAGTTTCAAGTCTCCCGTACCGTACTTTGTGTTCATATTTGAACCCCTTTATATTCAATGACCGATGTATATCGGCCAACTCCAAATGCATAATCACATATTAACTCTGAACTTTGGATCCATGAACAGCATCATTTATCATTTGTAATCACTCCTGATTATCCAGAAAACAACTTGATTTCCAAGGATATATCAACAGAATTCTTCTATTCACAAATAATTTATTGATTTCTGCAACTTGTGGTCGACTTTTGCGAAGGGCGGATGTAGGACTCGGTATCTTGTGATTCCTGAGCATGATTAATCACACCTCTATTTACACGACCGTGAAGGTCCGGCATAGAATTGGCCTCCAACAACTTACTCCACAAAAGTTGACCATGCTGCTTGTAAGTGACGACTAACGGAATCTGGTGGTCACATTCGCTGACTTGGTTGACACTGATGCTCATGCTGCTGATCACTGGACTGTCTGGTTCACACTCGATTGTTTAGAGAAGGCCGCCATATAGCTGGAATATTGCAGGGTGTAAAAAAAATCAACCAACTCATTACATGACATAGACATTTTGTTATAGCTATACAGCTCAACGTTCAACCAAACGGAAATATAGCAGAATGCATTGGGTGACCCAGTCTGATCACTGAGTCCTTTCATTCACATCTTGCAATATTCACAGGTTACTTAGGATAAACTATATCCTTGAACCCCAAGGATGTGACAAAAAATGCGATACAGTCTGAGTGCGGTGTAAAAATGAACCCACTCACTCTATCTATTGACAAACACGATCATCGTTCGCCTCTATTTGGTTTTCAAACATGGGACGTGCTTCGACCAAATCAACAGTGCAGTTGTATTCGATTTTCATTCAAAATGTCCATATTTGTGTCACGACTGACCTTGGTAGCTGTAGCTTCTTACTGGTCATCCAAAGTTTGATTTCGTCACAACATGTTCGGGAGATGGCCATGGTAGCAGCGGAAGGACTTGGAGTGAGCTAAGTTTCTTCAGCAAATAAATGGTGTAGAAGATCATGTTTGCCGCTGTTGTTGCCAAGAAGTCTGGTCTAGAGACTGAACAGCATGGGTCCCAAAACCGATCCTTGTGGGACGCCGCACTGAAGTTGAACAGACTTAATGAAATTATAGAACCTGTCAGTAGGTTATAACACTTCACGAGACCTTAGCACACCCGGTGACAAACAACGTTCACTTAGTCCGGTCTAGTACAGTCATACCTGGTGGTCGCGCAATTTGGAACAAGAACAGCTGGTTCTTGAATATACGCTTGTCACCGGAAATCTTGCACCGGAAGTAATACTCTGTTTGCTGAGAAAATGGACCGATGAATGTCACTTTAAACAACAACCGAAAAAACAAAACAAAAATCGAATAAAGTGATATGTACATTGCGCATCCTCAGAATTGATTGAGCATTTAAATGTCAGAATTGTATTCAACAAAGGATAGAAGTTGTATTACAAGCGATCAAAGAATCAAAGAGTCAATTCGCTCTTTTTGGCTTGTATTACAATGAAGTTAGCGTAGTACTTAGGTTAGCACAATGAAACAAAATCACGTGCGGTACGCGATGACCGTCAACTTTGACCAATCCGACACACTCAAGGTTTTTCATTTATGTGCATACTCCTTTGTAATGCAAATATATGAAGCGATTCGATATCAGAACTCCACAAATAGTGTGTTAGACGTAAATGAACATGCAAAAAGTATTTTGTCAGATTTGTCAAGACCTGTACATGTCGACGGTAAATATAAAGAAAATGGATTTATTTCGGATTTTTCATTTCTTCCTCATTCCAAATCAACGTCCTGTCAACGCATTAGTTTGTGTATGAACTTGTTCGTAATGAGACGCTGTGAAACAAAACGTTTCTCTTCATAATTGAACAGTTAACAAGTTAATTCTGGAAACAGGCTGTGACGAATTTTACAATTTGACGTTCTTGAATATGTAGAGATTTTCGAAACAAAATTGCAACTTCGCCCATGTGTCAGAATATTTTCTACTGTCCAGAACGCATGTTTCCCGGGTTGAAGATGTATGTACCTGCAAGCATCGAAACACAAAATGCAACTACTTTAACCTTACCTGGATAATTTATGAAGAAGATATTGACTATACATTAACAATATATTAAATTGAGGACTACAGTTACTGTTTAACTGGCAACATAGCAATCGGCTCATGGATAACATTCCACGAATATTTATCTTGTTTGACATTAGGACTGATTCATTACGTATTTCGTTACAGGGTTCTAACGACTGTTGTGATGTCGTTGATGTCTACACCGCACAATGCTCTGCTGACGGTGGCATTATTTGTCACTGCTGTAGGTATGTGCTGTAGCGTTAGTGTGTGCATGTGCGTGTGCGTGTGCAGTGAAACCCTAAAAGTCTGGACACTCTTCCAGGAATTAGATGAGGTAAACTGGGCTTAACATTCTGTTCAATGTCATTTCACTTACACAGCACTTACATTTCACTTACACACCACTTACATTTCACTTACACACCACTTCTATTTCACTTACACAGCACTTATATTTCACTTACACACCACTTACATTTCACTTACAGTGGCATAAAACCAAAGTCACTCACTATGTATCCGTCTAAATATTCCAAACGGTGGTAGTATAACACGTGCCATGAGTATCCGTGTCTTTGTGTGACAGCACACCACGGTAGACCGGACCAGGAACACATGATGCGAGGTAGGAATCCATGATCTCTCCGATCATGTTGCTTGGTGTGTCATCACCACATCTGATGACTAAACCAAAGTTATGAACGCCGCATCTTTGCTGGCTTCCCTCCCGCTGCCATTTCGTGATAAACGCTGTCAAAGGACACGTGAATTTAGTTTTACGCCACTTTTAGCAATAATCAGTAATATCGACGAACACCAGGAAAGGGCTACACACATTACATCCATATCGGGAATCGATCTTGTTCTCTTCTGCCTGTTATTGTGATGATCTGTGGTGGTAGGGTAGCCTAATGATTAAAGCGTTCGCTCGCCAAAGCCGGGTTCGATTCTCCACATGAGTGCAATGTCTGAAGTCCATTGTTGGTGTCCTCACGCCATGATAATGCTGTGTTATTGCAAAAAGCGGCGTTAAACCAATATCACTCCTTACACACTATAATGATCTGTTTTATTTAGCTACTGCATCCTTTGACTGCCGTCGGTATGGACAAGAGTGTTTCAACGGGGGCATCTGCCTGGTGAGCGGAACTTGTAGCTGCACGACTGAATACGAAGGCTACAACTGCCGTATCCAGAAAAGTACGTCACCGTTAATTCTAGCTTTAGCTAATAAAACCATGATATTTACCTCAAAGTTGAGGAATATAGTGCCATTTACAGTAGAAGACATAGGACCTGCATGACAGGTAACAGGTGTGATTGGTTGTTTAACGCCAACAATATTCCAGCTATATGGAGAGGGTATGTACATAATCTAGTCAATCCAGTGACCAACAGCATGGACATCGATCTAGCCAACTGACTTACGTTAACATATGTCAACCAAATCAGCGTGCTTGATAACCCGATCTCGTTTGTCGCCACTTACGACAAGCATGGGTTGCCGAAGATTAACACTAACCCAGATCAACAGTTGTGGTGTGGAACAATTTCAAACTTGACGTATTGTATTTTCTTTCGTTCACATTACGTCTTCGTAAGGTCGCAAGATCACGAATGTATTTGATTCTTCTGTTGGAATCTGTCTTTTCAGATTGTTCTAGTACCTGTGTATAATAAGAGGTTAAAATATTTGCAGTTGGTATCGCAGCTGGCTGTTCTCCCGCATGTCTCAACTCAGGAACTTGCGCCAATAACACCTGCTTCTGTACGGAGGATTACTATGGAGTTAATTGCAACAATAAGAGAGGTAGGTTAAAAAGTGTATTTTGTAATACGTCTATAAAACAGTTAGGTGTACTTTCTGAATGGAGGTTTAGGCGAGAATGTTGATTGCGTAAATGTTTCAGCCATATTTGCAAATCAATCGATTTTTTCCAAATTCAAACCATGAGCTTATATTTCATGAAAATTAAGAAAACTTCCCTCATTATATATTTTGGCGGTACAAATTGCTCCTCTTTTATCAACAGCTTGCATCATATTAATCTTTTTCCAACCTCCAACCTCCAACCTCCAACACCCCAACAACCTCCACACCACACCTCAGAGACATCCCCCTACATACAGTTCAAATGATCATGATCCAAACTTCATTTGCCAAAAGCAACTCTCAATCCTTGAAAATAAAAATCATGTTTCAAAGCTTTAGAATCTTACATAGAATTCCCGTTCTTCACTTCCCGTTTCGTTTTGTTCATTGAAATGAACGCGTGATCCCCCGTTCTGACAGACATGTCCAGTCTTACTTTTTGTATTCCCAGAGGCACCTCCCCTCCTGATCTGCTAGACATGTCCAGTCTTTCTCCCAGTATTCCCTGATGCACACTCCCTCTCTCAGATCTGCCTGACATGTCTGATTTTCGATGAAAATCAGCCACCCACCACTGTATCCACTCAAAATTCAATTGAAAAATATCCAATCGTCATGAATAAGGCAACAATACGTGCAATAATTGTACATACTGTTTCTACACATATTACTGTGCATGATTCACTTTCTCACCGTGATTACCATTTATCAGTACTGTTTCGTCAGATTTCCTGGTGTATGACAGTTTCTGACACACACATCATTATGAGTACATGTCTCTAGGGGTCCGGCGGGCGGTCTTGTGCACAGAACGTAGGTCTTAACCCAGAAGAAAATGTGTACTTGGTCACAGGCAGCTTCATTTATCCTGGAAAATATTGCCCATCATGTACGCGCCTACAGCCTGTCCCTACGGCATTGAGCTCGGTCCCCATTATCATTATTATGTTGTATAGTTTAAGACACAAATGCAGCAGATAGGGTCGGGTGATCCCGGTACAGTCAGGTTGGTAAGACTCGTCATCGGCTTATGGCCCTTGCCCCCTCTACACGCAACTCAGTCGAACCCACCAAGAACTTTCCAGGGAATATGTACACTCCCAAACCTGGAGCCTTCTGCATTACCAGTGTCAGAAAGGCTGTGCGCCTGATGGAGAACCCGAGCGCTACCCTGATCTGCGGCACGAGAGCAGAAGGTACCAAACCAGGGGCACCGAGAACAATAGGTAGACTGACGACAGTGTACTTGGGGTATTTCAAAGGCGATGTCTGCAAACTTAGTATGCTTTTCCCAAATCCGGCCAATCACACTGCTGTCAATAGGGACAGAAAAATGAAATAACCTATATAAACTCATCGGATTGTTCAAAAAGGACAAGATCAGATTTGTTGGCTGGACTTCTTCTGAGACTGTACAAAGAAGTGTGAAGCATCATTTTCCATGATGTCCAGGGTCGGAGTCAAAGCCACAGAAAGGCAAAGACGATAATAGAAACAACGAGCCATGACATCATGTCCTTTAGGATATGTGCCAAGGAAGGACATCCACTGACAAGGTGTTAGTCTGTGTAAATTCATCGCATTACCGACTTTTCATACAAATAATTTCTTTTAGAATCACATTTAGGCGATTGCGAGTGGGAAGTAACTGATCTTAGGAAGCAAAATGTAAGCCCTGTTTCACACTGAAGAGCAGCCGACTTCAACCATGCGAAGGATTGCTTTTTCATACACTGCTGATGCACATGATGCAATGGTTTCTCACAAAGCTTCTCCACAAATATCTTCACCTAGTTTACTCCCGTCGCTGTACCGTCCAGATAGTGTCAAGGCAGTATTGTTTTTATCACTTTTATAATCGTTTTTTTCAGAGGAAATACTATGTTTCGGAGACAGAAAGGCTATTCATATCAACCCGGAAGGGTTTCAAGGCATGATATACATCGCTGGAAAACGTGGCGTAGCAAACTGCACATTCAAGAATGTTTCTGAAGTTATCCCAGATATTCCACAGAATGTTACGTGGAGTGAAGGTTTTGCGATTGTGATTGCTGACAACAGCTCGGAGTGTGGACCAATAACGGAAAGAACAGAAGTGAGTGCAGTAGTCAAATAATGTAGAATGCTTTCTGATGGGTTGTACATACCAAGAGGTATGGAATCCTGCAAAGGACATAGTCGAGTTGTCGCATTGTTTTTATGTTTATTTTTCATACATCTTAGATGTGCGACAATGCGATATATTTTGAAACTCTCCCCTATGTCGTTTGTCACCCTTTGAATGAATACAAAAATATTTTTGTGTAAAACACGGCGATGCGCCACAGCGATAATGCAACAAATGGCCGAGATGTCGCGTTCTTGCAAAGTCGCTTGTCCCGCTTTGGTAACTTTTGCCAAATTTAGCTCGTTTCGTGTTCGACAATGCGACATCGCTTCAATGCCCCTTCTAGGATTCCATAAAGAGGTCTATGATTCTCGAAGTAAAAGTTTCAGTTTGTTTGTGAGTGAGTGAGTTTTATCCTGCACTCACCAACATTCCAGCTATATGGCTGTCTACATGATCGAATCAAAACAATCCAGTGACCAACAGCATGAGTCATCGAACCCTATCCGCCAACCGCCTCTATCGCCTTGGTTGCTGAAGATCCATTCTGACCCGGATCTTCACGTGTTCATCTTGTTTGTTGTTGAACACCGCACTCAGCAATAGTCCAGATACATAAGCCATATTCCAGCTAGTAACGTAATCGAATCTGGATCAGAATAGCGAGTGGTTGCTGTCATGAGCATGTCTCCATGCTTTGGGATGTGTAGCGTTCATAAACACAATTATGTGGATCCAGTGTGCACGGCCGACTCGATAAAGGATAAGCGTGATAACTCCGGACACGTCAGGGTACAACTACAACAGGCTCCAAGTAACCTCCCCCACTGTTGAGAGACAGCTCACTTCCTATGTAATGGGTACTTTGTATTCAATCTACGAAATCAAACCTGACCACTTAATCCCTATGAGAGACTGAATGAGTTGGTAAGTTGGTTTTGATTTACGCCGATTTTAGCAAAATTCCAGTACTATCACGATGGGGGACGCATTGTTTTCATGTGGGAAACTGAAACCGGATCTTGTGCGTGATATTGCTGGAATATTGCTAAATGGGGTGTAGAACCACAATGGTTCCAGTCACTGTCACTGGACAATAATTTTTGACAAATAGTCTAGATTTTCTCATCATTTATTGCTCTTGTTTGTTTTGATTAACATGTAGTTCCAATTGGAGAAGTGAAGATTTTAGAAAATTCTACCGCTACACAAATTACATAAAATACTCAAGAGGTGACACTGGCGATCCTGAAAAAACCTTCCTTTTCAGGTTTGCTTCATCCATACGTTAAAATAATCCGATTTTTGCTTGGTTTTTAGCATTGCCATATTTGAATCTTACAGGGCACAACTGTGATTGAAGAGCGCTTTACAAACATTGAGTATCAAACAATGATTGTAACCACCCTTGATGAAAGACTTGCCACAATGTGTACATTCGACAACAACACGCTCCGTACACTTTTCGGAGATGTGGTGAAATCCAGTGTGACCAGGTAAGGACGTTAGTTGGTAATATTTCCATGGTATATTTCTGTGTCTTTAGGGTTTTCATATTGATACACATATGAAACAAAACTACGTGAATTAATTAATTTTTAAATATTGTTAGGAATCGTCAGTTACCAGGAACAAACCTATGGTATCTTAATGCATGGATCTCCATGTACTCCCCTTGTCATCCCTTCTACATTGTGAGGCGGCTTGGTGGTCTAGTGGTTAAAGTGTTTGCACGAGACTCCAAAGGTTCGAATTTGATTCCCCAGATGGGTATAGTATGCTACGTCCATTTCTTGTATCCCCGCCGAGATATTGCTGGACTATTGCTAATGCCGGCATAAACCTAAACTTAGTCATCTTGCTCATCGTATACCTTAAACGGGTCAAACAGGGATTCGAACCAGCTCTTTACTCAAGTCTGCTCAGCGAATTCTAGTGATTTTTACTGTTTAGCTACCTGCTGGACCCTGAATAATTTTGGGACTTTGATACATTCTCGTGTATTAATCACATGTGGCAATTGTGTATTTCAGTGCTCAGTACACTAACACGTCAATCTCTAACATCTACGAGCCAGTGGTGTTCAGGGTTACGTCCAATAATCAATCTCTAAGTAATGGACCCATGTTGATTGGACAGGACCTAACCTTCTCATTCAACATTCCAGTGGAAACAGGTACAAAACCGCACCAGGTATTGTAGTAGTAGTCCCGAAGGAGCTCTGATGCTCTTAACGCGAGCACTAACAGATACACTGGGTTGTCTGATTATATACGGGCCGCAGTCATATAGCTGGAATTTTGCTGGGAGCGGCTGTAACAAAACTAAACACCCAGAAACAAAACCAGAAACAACAACAACAACAACAACAACAACAACAACAACAATGTAATAGCAACAAGTGCCGAGTCTGCTGCAGATGTGCGTTGTGGAATATGAAGGGGATGCAGTACATGTATACACCTGAGTTTGGGCAAGGATTTCACATGAATGTAGACGTTGACGGATTGGAGATAAATACATGAGTACGCGATAAGGTCTTTTGGAAATGTATGCTAGTTATATCAAGACGGGGCAGTTTAACTGTACCTTCAGAAACAACAAACAAACAGGATTTTTTCTTTCATTTTTACAATCAATGAACACCAATTTTCTCAAAGATAAACGGCAATCCTAAAAAGCATTTTGCCAACATTTATAAAGCTATGTGTATTCGGATAACACACAGATCAGCTGTGTCTTTAGTTTCGAGAAAATTTAAGCTGTGGGTTCTGTTTCAGGCTATGTCGCCGTAGTTGTGGAGAGTCTCACAGCGAACGACACCCAGGCGGTGGGCGGTAGCACGTTCGCCATCATAACAGCTAAGTAAGTATTGGTACACTGTCTATATGGGGAACCTGTGAAGGTCCGTGTTATAATTGGGCTTCAGCAGCCCATGCTTGTCGCAAGAGGCGACTAACGGGATCGGGCGGTCAGGTTGGCTGACGCATGCACATGCCGTCGTACGCCGGTTGCGAAGGTCAATTCTTATTGCTGTTGATCGTTGGATTATCTGGTCCAGACTCAGTTATTTACAGACCGCTGTCATATACTTGGAATAATGCTGAGGGCGGCGAAGACAAACTTGTGATTTCTGAATATATAATTTTGATTACAGAAAATAAACCCATTTAGATTGAAAAAGAAGCCCAAGGGAGACCAGAGATTCGGATCCCAAACCTGGGGAAATCATTGAAGACTTTAACATAGCAGGGAGGGTTAGGCTGTAAGCATAACAATATGGTTCATGGGTTATGAGACTTTGAGACTGTCTTTGAGACAGTCTTATAAACAACATTTTACGGTTCATGGAGTTTTATTTATTATGATTTTTTTTTCTTTTGGAGAGTTTTTAATACACTTTTTCATATGACAAGGTGCCCTACCACCAATGCTGCATCCGTGTTGTCGACCTTCGAGAGATCAGCTGACAACAGAACCGTCACTGTGAAAGTCATAGTATTCAAATTCGTTGGCTCAGACAAAGTGGGGTTCACGTGTACTGCCAGAATATGCAAGGCCGGTGACGCAGCGTGTGATTTGGTAAGTAGATCTGTATATATTAGTAAAGTAAACTCCAAATTCATTGTTTGAAATTTCGACGTTCTACAAACAATGAAACAATGGTAAGCGTGTGGAATAGCAGGGCCTAGGGTTAAAGAATTAAACAGTAACGCGGTTTCACCTTATGCCACAATGAAAAAATGAATTTAAATAACGTTCAGATATGTAACATCTGGTGACTGGTACGATTAGTACACTACTGACGACCGTATCAGTGACACAGAAACTCCACCGAAGCGACGTCAATGTAAACTAAAGACAGGAAAGACAAAATAAGTGGCAGACAAACAAGATTACACATTACAGCTGAGAAGATTGTTATTGTTGACACATTTCGCTGAGTCACACAATAACAGCAACATATGGGTGAGAACAGCGTCTAGTAAGGCTCTTAGACCTGAAACATGAACGCTTTCAGTGTTTTTTAACCCTGCGCTCAGCAATAGTCCAGCTACATGAAAAAACTCATATCATTCTGTCTGGACCAGACAAACATATACATTTACACGAACTCAAAGAGACCACCAACTGGTGTTTGTTATAGTTGTAGTTCAAAACAAGAGTTCTAGTAAAATATACATAAATAGTCCTGAAACACAACGTTTCGTTGTAACCGTCACTTCATTACAAAGGTAGTTTTCACCCACGGTAACGATTTAGTCGGTATCCTCCCATTAGTCCCTCTAGTCATACGGGTTAAGGCATCATATGGTATGTTGACTGCACCAATAATTACCTTTGTAATGAAATGGAATGATCCAAGAAATCAATGCAGCTTCACATCAGCCAACCTTAATGACCCTGTGTCAGCAAGTATTCATAGTAACATTTTGTAAGCACTAGACAATCTGCAAATGTTTAGCAATACATTTAATTATATGTCTTATCTTTGCACATACAGTGCTTTTGACATAGACACTTTAAGCACATTAAACACTAGACACTTGAATTCTCATTATAGCTTATAAAAATTCACAATTCGCCAATAAAGGTCACATGGGTAGAGGTAGCCAATAGCATCCAGGAATTGAAGAGTGTTTTTTCTGGCCTGCCTTAAGTTGGTCCCAAAATCGGACAAGTTTGTTTTCTTTTTCGATATACACTCGTCTTGTGGAGTTCCTGACATAGTTACCTACTGTAATGACTCTACCCTGGCTGGCCTTCATAACACACTTTCAGTGGATACAGTGTTCCTTTGTAGAATTCTTGTTGTGAATGTGGCCTTGAAACAGTACCTGTTGTGTACCTCGCCTAGAGCTAACATATTCCACTTCAGTCAATCCTGCCATGATAACAAGAGTGATATGCTAGAGTCTATAACTTAAGTGTAATTTACTTTAAAAACATTCGTTCATATGTTTTCATTACCGAAGACTGAAGCATCCTCAGTGGAAGAGAATAAACTTCAAGTTTCCAGTTAGCGGGCTAGTTCATTTTGTAGAAAGGATATGTGCCTATCTTTTTTAATTAGGCCCTCATTTGTTGTATGAAAAGTGGGAGTATGACTAATGGGAAATGACCATTTACTCCCATTTCTGGCAATCCCCTCCCTGGCAGTGAGAGTCTCGCACCTTTTTTGATTGGTCCAGCAAGTTGTGAAATTTCTGGCAGTGTATTGTTCACACCGCTTAATTGATAGGTAATAAATTACTAACCGAACTTGAGTAGGCTAATTACATGGATTAACTTAATCGATCAATGATGCCTTACAACAAGCAAATAAAAGAAACATGGTCGGCAAGTCATGTGATTTTTTATATACACGTATAACGGGAAACAAACCACATGATATTTCACAGCTTGAATCACCTTAGAGTTCAGATTAAAGGGTATGTCAGTGATCACAGAGTTCAACCCAAGAATATTTCTCTGCCATCAAATTGCATAAGTGTGACCAATGTACAAAAATAAAATTCGATTATAATACAAAATAATAATTTCCTGTCTTCAAGTGTACAAAACAAAGTGTGTTCATATCATTTCCTGTCTTCAAGTGTACAAAACAAAGTGTGTTCATACCATTTCCTGTCTTCAAGTGTACAAAACAAAGTGTGTTCATACCATTTCCTGTCTTCAAGTGTACAAAACAAAGTGTGTTCATACCATTTCCTGTCTTCAAGTGTGCAAAACAAAGCGTGTTCATACCATTTCCTGTCTGCAGGTGTGAAAAACAAAGTGTGTTCATAACTATATACACCATATCCTGTCCAGTTCTTTCAAAACAATTCCAACGTGCCCGATACGTGTTGATTGTTGTAGGGTAACTGTAACGGACAGGCGTCGCCACCAAACCCCGGGCGCCGGAAGAGGGACGCTGGAGAAGAGAAGACCATCCAGACGGTTGTCAAGGTTACCGAGGACTCTCAAGCAGCAGCTGCGACCGGGCAGTCTCCCTCAGATAAGAATCCAGGTAAACTGAAATTCACCGTGCATACGGGGGGCACACGTGTCATTCATAGTTCCGAGTACATTATCCCCTCCTTACCTTACATTTTCCTGAGAATGTGTAGAAGAAAAAAAAAGATAAACAGATTATGACCCTCCAGATATTGAGACATCAGTTCAGCGTTTTGTCATAAAATGTAAAATTGTCTGAGATGTTGTATACAGATGACGTAAGGTAATACCAAACAATGACAGCAACAACACTAATGCTGATACTTCCACCTCAGTTACCACATCTGCTACCACCACTACTGACACCACTGACCAATTAAGAAACCGGGATAGAATTAGTTGTCAGTAACCTATACTGGTCTTAAAAGGCGACTAACGGGATCGGGTGGTCAATCGTGCTGACTTAATTGGATTGCATCAATACACAAACACACAAACTACTGCTCACAACTACCACCACCGCCACCGTCTTCAACACCAACACCACCAACAGCAAAAATCTCTCTAAACTGACACACATTGGGACTGAAGAAATAATCCGGTTGAGACAAAGTGCTGGATGGATTATAGAGTTGACGATATATGTACAAGCCATGGATGGGACTGAGGTTTTCATGCCGGTGTTAACTTGCCGGGTTGGACAGATGCCGGTTTTGACAGATTCGACTTATTATAATATCTCTGAGATGCTTAGCCTAAATGTAATATTCTCTTTTGATCACTTGATGATATAAAAACTACCATTTAATATAATTTGTATTACTGAGTGTCAATGTTGTGAGTATTTACCAGATATGTATTCTTCACTAAAAAGTAAACCATCCAGAAAATCTGACACTCATGGATGATGAACTCGGGTTCCGACTTTCACACTTTCTAACTTCCGTCTGTAGATGAATGCAAGAGCGAATCCTCCAAACAGGCAGGCGATAACGAATGTCTGATGAAGAAAGAGATCATCGTTGTCCTGGCGGTAATGGCGGCAGCTGTCATCATCCTCATGATCGCCTGTATGGTGATGACTTGCAAGCTGCTGAAGACTAGCACCAAGGTCGTCGACGTTCCGCAGTCGGAATACCAGCCCTCCATGTCCCTTCCGCGACTCTCTCCAGCCAACTTTTAGTCTGCCAAGTGTCTCGTCTCATCAGCTGGTACTGGTTTGTTGGCTGAAGGAAAAGTTGAGAATATGCAGACGTTTTGCTTGAAGATAATCTCAACACCAGGATAGTCTCCTTTTCTGGTCGAGTGTCTTTGAAATTTTTGAAAATAACAACCGTTTTGTTGATTTACTTTATGTTTGTACCAGTAGGGAAGGAGCACAATTAAAATTACTCCTTTCTTTCGAACACCTTATGGCATCACTGATCACTGATGCCAAACGGAATAAGCGTCAGTGTTAAGTCTGTATTTCCCTTTAGCAAACACCTGGTGTCATCACTGATTTAGAGCGACCCATTCACACGCTCTTCACTTCTGTTATGTCATGTTTGCCAAAGGGGATTTGCTTCAGTGTGAAGTCGATGCCCTTTCGGAAACACCTGGTTTTTCAGTGTTTTTGATTAATACATTTTGCAATTGTCACCACTATTTTGTCTTGTTCGCCGAAACAAGCGCCAGGCGTCATCACTGGTTTCGAGTGATCCACTTTATAATTTTCACATTTATTTTGCTTGAGCTAAAATCACTGGCAATGTATTACAATTCTATTATCTTTGTGAAGTTATCCCAGTTAAGTGGCTTTCAAATGAAACCCTGTATATCCAGGAAACCTATTCTGTTGCGATAATTGCAATTGACAATATTTTCCGCTTGGCACGCTTGTGCTGGGGTTGTATGGTTATTTTTATTTGAAGAGTATATAACCAAAGGGACTTTCATCCGTGCTGTGATCTGATATTAGTTAATCCGAACGACATTACTGAATGTTGACAAATACACTGTCAAACGCTGTCTTAAGGAAACGTATTCATGGGCGGCGGGGTAGCTTAGGGGGTTAAGGCGTTCGCTCGTCAAGAAGAATTTCCCTGGTTCCATTCCCTACATAAGCACAATGCAGAAAGCCTATTTCTGGTGTCGCCCGTGATGTTTCTTTGGAATATCGATAAAACTATAGTGACTTACTTAAATGTGTATATTATAATGACGAGAGTTTTAACCTTTTCGTATTTTCTTTATGTAGCCATTTTATCTCGAATAACATTGAGATACGTATGATGTACGAAAATTACCGATGCTTTGCGAATGCAAATAGAGGGAAGGGAGAATTCTAAAATTTAATCTATTTTTCCTGTAAGCAAAATCTAGTAATGGCTGCAATGACTAGTGTACATGACAGGAACTGAAGCACGTCTTGCAGTAATTACTACATGTGATCTTCTAACATGTATATAGGCTAAACGTAGATGCTGAAATTAGCTTCAGGAAAAATATCTGAATGATACGCAAAATTACATCACAAATGTGAAGGTGTAATCGGAAGGATAGGGCGATTGTGTTCAAATATATTTGTGTGCGTGATATATTTAGAATTTTGTTGGACTTGAAAGCGGGGGTTGAAGAGGATGGATATATATGTCCCTGTGGCATCCAAGGGGTTAAGGTGTTCGGTTTATGTTCGGGCTCAGGGACCATAAACATAAACGAACTTGACATCAACCCATGGACCCCCCCCCCCCGGGACCGGTGAACAACTTATAATATCTTATGGAAGAGGGGACTAATTAGACCACGCTGTAATGTTGCAATACCAAAGTAGCGCCTTCCACCACCACAAATAATCTCGTGCACTTTAACAAATATATACAGTTATTAGATGAAGTTTGATGTCAACGAGTCCAGTTAAGGTACAGAAGTTATCTGTCCAAGGTTTAAAAAAACCCTATAGTTTTGTGGAAAGATAACGAATGACGCCACATTTGATCTTTTCAAGTAAACACTTTACCAAATATTTTTGCTGCAGTAAAAACACATTCATGGCAAGAATATTCCCAGATTTGTATTAATGTGGACTGTTTAGTAGTGAAAATACAAAACAGAATATAAACCTTATGGCTGATGGTGACTAAAATCAAGCAACGATCGATGTTTGATTTGCGATGTACTTGTCACGGGTAGTATTGCTGTACTGTGGACATATAGTCTACACTATTTATGGTCAGTCTAGTGAAGTTTTGAAAAGCTTAGCAACTGTTTTACAAAATCGAATCCTCAAGGAGATACTTTTCCTATGCCAGATAGTTCTGTCTGCGCCGGGTTTGTAGAAACATACAATCAAAGACTGGAAAGAGGATATGGGGGAATAACGTTGGTGAGGTTTAATGTTTGCAGTGAAACGTTAGTTAATTTTAAGGTGCGCAAATTCTCTGTATGCAATTATTAAGGTTGTGGTAATAGATAGAAAATCATTACAAGAACAATAAAATGTACATTTTCCACTGAAATATTTTCTGTGAATTATTCGCTATGCAAACGTATACACGCTTGTTGTTAGTTGTTTCCTTGTCTAGCTGTATTATAGCTTTTGACCTGTAATGTTTATGCGATTGTGGTTATGTTAGCATCAGGTACCAAACTATCATTGTAATATAGTGATATAACACATCAGGTTTGGGAGGATATTTGGTATAACTTTGAAATGCACATTTAGCAACACAATGACATATAATACATATTCCCCGAGAGGACACAATATCATTGTAGAAAGTTGTTCAAACAACCACGATTTCAATACTGTACAATTTATTCATGGAAAACAATATAATTACACATGTATCTTCAGCAATGCATGTTCCTGCTTGCTTACGTGGATTCAAAATGAACACATATACTTGAATCTTTTTACATTGTCAACACTTGGGTGATTGCCACTCGTCACTGTGATCATTTTAAACATGCATATTTGTTTACCTCTTGTACAGGAAAATAACGTTATGTTTAATGATGTAAACATGTACTTTGTACAAATTCGAAAATGTCTAGCGTGAGAAAACAACTTTTTACATCGTGCATAAACTGATAGCGGCGTTATATTTTTATTCAACATGAAATAAATGAACATATGTTTCTTTGGTAGTTGCGTGTGTTTTGTGCGAACACTTGTTTCTTGAGTTTTTATGTTACAGGCTGTAATATATAAACTCCGCTGTAAAGAAAATTCCAGTTGTGCCAATGGGCTTCGATGGCTGAATGATGTCCTGGTGTTCAGGCCTGGATGATTATGTGTGGTCAAACGGCCAGGTTTTCAGATTGCAGACAGACCACTCGGTTGGTGATGATGATGATGATGATGATGATGATGATGATGATGATTGCGATGCAACAAATGATCCGAATGGATTCATTTTCGCATTCCGATCACGTTACGTGAAGATTCAGATGCCAAGAGAGCATCCTCAGTACGGTAACTTTTATACACAGGGCAGACAACTACAACATCTTCAGGAAGAGACATTCTGTTGCAGGAAATTCGATTTAAAGGCTTTAAAAAGTATTCACTGCTCACAGGACATATGAAACATGAGTATTTTACGTCCACCCAGTGGCTTTAAGATGAAATATCCTTCAATAGCTCCTCACACCAACATGCACCCACAAGCACACACACACGCGCACGCTCACAAACTAAACGTTGAATAATTTCGTGTCTCAAAACTAGCATCATGTTGCCGAAGGTTCAGTTGTCAGCGGATGTCCCTATACATCTGTGAAAAATGTTGGCACGGCCAATATGTCCGAGAGATGTCCTGTTAAGTTAGTTTCTGTACCTCTGTACGAGGGCCCTGCTCTCCGTCTGTGTCTGTTGGTGTACACGGGACTTCCTTCGTCGACAGAAACACATTATTATTATCCCAAGTACTGCCGAAAACAGAATGAGTACAGTGGCCTCTGACGTCACAGTTATGAGGAAAACGTCACTTCCGGAGTTCTTTGCTGCTTGTTCCGAATGTCCAAGACCTGAAAAAACACTGGCCATGTATAAAATGGTTAATATATATTAGTGAGTGAGACATGTGAGGGCACATTCCTGCACATTCATTCATTCACTGGATACATCCATATATGCGACCGATTCATACACTGTACAATTAATGTAGGGGACACACTCATGCACTGGACACGTTCATGCACTGTATAATTCATATAGGGCACACATGTATTCCCTATGGGACACATTCGTCTAGGGGCACATTCATTCACTGGACACATTCATGCACTGAACACACTGATGCTGGGGACACATCCATGCACTGTACATATTGATGTACTAGACGCATTCATGTTGGCGACACACTCATGCACTGAACACATTGGTGTACGGGACACATCCATGTAAGAGACACATTCACGCATGTAACACCTCCACGTGTGGCTTCATAACTTGTGCCTGTGCCAGCCCTTCCACACGCCAACCCACTGCCGGATCAATCCAAGAGTACCTACTTGACCTATTGGGCTGTGGATCCAATATCGTAACCACCCTGGTCAACTCGGCTTCGTCTTGGTCAAGAGAACGTCTCCGGCGACTACTGCTGGGACACGTGACCTGAAAACAAATGACGTCAGAACACTCGGATCATGTACGCATAGCTGTCAAAATTAGACCAGTATTCTAGAGCAACCCGCGAATGCGAATCATTCTCCCAGTAAACAGTAAACATGAGTGAGGAAACGTTTAAACAAATATCCATTATGTGTCTAATCACTGTCAAATATTATTTCATGTACATGTCTTCGGTGTTCTGAATAAAGAAACTGCTCATCTGACAGACCAGACACGAATGTGGCCGGAGGTATTGCCCTCCACTTTGAGCGTTGTTTTATGACGCCTTCAAAAACATTCCAGCTACATTACGGCCTATAGATAAGCGTGTCTGAACCAGAGAGCCCAGTGGTAGATATCGTGAGCAACGATCAACAGCTACGGGGTTCGATTACACGAAGTAACCTCAACTGATCTGATTCTCTTACTTTAACTGGTACGTGTTGGGTGGCGGGGAAGGGTTAAAGGTTAACGGTTTCCATCGTTACGCTGGTCCCGGTTTCTGTTCCCCACATGGGTACAATCTGTGAAGCCCATTGCTGGTGTCCCCTGCCGTGATATTGCTGGAATATTGCTAAAAGCGGCGTAAAACTATATTCATTTATCCAATGCTTTTGTGCTGGGCATCGTCTTTAACCCGTACAGGTCACGGAAGGAGGGTCTTGGTACGCATGTTTTGTTCTTGCCGATTACGTATTCATTCGTATACTCACAAGTTCACAGTCGTCGTCCACGATGCAGACTTTCACAATGAACCGGAGAACAATGATGTCGCTAGAGATAAACTTAAAGGTTCTCAGTCGGAAAGTGATAGTTGACTTAACGGCAGGGTCAGGGGGCCCGGGGATGTCCTCCAACACCGATAACACGGTCGTGTCCAAACACCTTCAAGGAAACAAATGGCATATTCATCCACAAACTCTATTCACCAATAAATATTTAATAACACGTCTCAATTAAATTCGGAAAGAAATATTAAAAGTCCAGAAACTCTCGTCACATTGTTCAGTTTCTGACAAAGGATTTGACAAAATTCAGCTTGCAGTTTTCATGAATATGAACTGAGGATTTTTTCGTTATTTTCGAAAACTCTTAATTTAAACGACCTCGTCCATGGTCCGGAATATGTGTACTAAGGGAGATGCATTTCACAAAATAATGTGCATTATGTATAGATGTATCAGAAATTATTATTTTCCGTTCACGGAACATATGTTGCAATTCTCTTACCCTCCTGTAACCAAGGTAACAGCATCTGTCGCTGTATCAGGAGGACCGTTGGTGACGACAACTGTCTCAAGTCTCAAAGCTGCAAACTCTAAACATACAATCTCGTAACGAACATGATTTCTAGGCCGCTTCAATCACTGTGCAATGCTTTCCAGAAACATATTTGCATTTACTTACGAAATGTCTGATTTGCCATCAGTTGTAAATAATGCGATTACGCTGTTCTCGTCTTTGTGAAGGGAGGCTGTTAAACGTCTTATCTTAGTATGTCGGACGAGAATAAATTTTAGTTTGTCTATACGCTGTTATCAAAGGGTCATCATGACCATTTAGTAATGATTGTGGCCTGATCAATGATCTTTATCTGGTTCGTTTGTTTACATCTGGACCTTGAACTAAATTAATGCGTCAGAATGGACCTCGGTCATTGGCTCCAGATGTCTATTTACCCCTAAAGGAGAAAGTAGAAACACCTGATTAAATAAAATGTCCTTAGAAGATGTTAACTACATACAATTGATAATTCGCTCGAGGGGAGGATATAATTGACAAACTGTTCTGGTGTATGTTCATGTCTTTTCCGTTGATGGGTCCTTGAATGATATTAATGCACATGATTTGTTAACTAGTTAACGCTGAGGTTATATAAATGCTAATTGCTTCGATTAAGTCACCATTAAACTGGATCTTTCACGCGTAGTTTTGTGGAGAAAGCGTACTCTCAATTAAGCCCAGGACCTATGTTCTATTTTCTAGCCGATTTGGTGTGTCCCTTAACGTGATAATCTGAAATATTTCTTAAACCACAGTCCGCCAGTCATTTACTGCACATGCATATGCAATATTGCGCGTTTCACCCAGAAGGTGACATTCCTTGCAGTTGTACGCGGCAAGGTTAGGCAAAATCAGTCACTGGATTTTCTGGTCCAGCGATCACATGGTATCGCAGATACAGCTGATCTGACAGGCATTTCTGGGGGGTTAACAAATGAGAAGTAGACACAATTTATAGATGACAACTCTTTTCAAAGACACGGCGTTGATACCCGCTGAGCAAGACATGCCCACCATTTCCTGTATCCATATGGTGTCGTCACTGACACATTCGTTTATTAGTCCAAAAACATATGCTTCTGTACACACATATTCGAGACAGAGTATCTTCTGTGGTATTGAATAGTGAAATCGTTCGAATTATCGAACCTATATATCATGATATATATATTATATTAACATATCGCTCACAAAAGTATTTGTCAGGAAGGGCCGAGTGTTCTGAGATTATATCTGTTATTGCTTGTTTGCTATTCCAGTTATATGGAGGCGGTCTTTAAATAATCAAGTGTGGACCAAGCAATCCAGTGATCAACAGAATCACGCTTTTGGGATACGATGACAATTGTCAACTATGCCAGCGAAATGGAAGATTAGATCCCGCTAGTCGCTCATTACGACAAGCACGGTCAATTCTAACCCGGATCCTCACGGGTATCCGGAATTATGAATATTCATATGAGAAACCGTGTCAGTCACGAATTCCTTGTAGATTACTGTTTTCATTAACTTCTTTTACACGCATGTTAAAGACATCACTCCACAGCTAAATTTTGCTGATCCAGACACTGCTAATCCGGACAACTGGGAATTATATCTTTCCGAGAGACGTAGTTTTACGGAAACGTTTGAAGTGAATAGTCTTGTTAGGCACATCTGTACTTTGAGCTAATAAGGACATTTATTCTTATGTCATGCCGAACTCAAAATGCAAGGAAGTTCCTGTAAGTGAGCATAATGGTTAGTGGCATAGTTACCAGAAGGGGGGACGCTGAATGTAAACACAAGCACCATGCCAACAGACACAGGTGTGTCCACCACAACAGTTCCATCGACTGTGGTAATTACCATGGTAACCGGATTGAATGTACTGCTCACCACCTGCCGTTTCAAAACAAACCTGTGGAGTTTAAAAAAAAGAAACAAACATGGACTGATTTTAAGGAACTGTTGTCTGATAGACATTTCAAGTAATCTGCATGGCTCCGTTTTGAACATGTCAATTTGTAACAAAAAATCTATATTCATTAAAGGACTTCGTGATTTACTGGAACATCGTTTACGTCGACAGCACGTGTTTTTTTTTGTTTTGTTGTACACCAAAGGGTAATTTGAATAAGAATTTGTAATCGTTTTCTTGATTGTACCTGTTACTAGGTAACAATTTTATCTCAACATAACCGGATATATACTCTTAAAAAAAGTAGGGGAACTGAACTACGAAGTCTGGAAGAAAGAAAACCCATTGCGGAACGTTACAATGACATTCATCTTGTGTATGCAGCATCATTTCAATGGTATCACCCCACGCAAACACAATGCATTTGAAGCACGTGTTCAACGTTGGAGCCTCCTATACGTGCATTGGATGTCATTATGAATCTTGACGTTTTTCAGGCAGATCGATAAGTCATTAAAGACCCTTTTTTCCGATAATTATCTTGCATCTGTGCATGGTCAGGGTTTTCAGGGTCAGATCGCACACAACTGACTGAAAATTGTACACCTGAAATTTTCATGTCATACTCCAGTCACCTTACAAGGGGGATAACTGTACGAACAGCTTTGCTTTGAATAAAATCCATGTGATGATGCATTCTCAAAACATCCATTATCATTGTATCAACATTGATTCAATCCCATATACGTCTCCCTATTTCGACAATCGTAGATTGAAAGTACAGTTCCCCTACTTTATTTGAAGAGCATAGTTAATGGTACATATATATACTGACAGATAGTTTAACCCATTTGAGTAAATAAAAAGTACAAAAGCTTAATCAACATAGCCACAATTAGTTTGGGCACAATTTGTGATGGTATAATCTTCAAGCATGGTATTCGACTCTTTTTAGATTAGACAATTTAAATAGGGAAATACAATACCAAATTCACAATACCAAATACATATAGCAAGAAACGAAAACATCCTAAACTAGGAAGTAGAACATTACAAACTTTATTCAGTCCAGACTAAAACTAGCCAATGAAACACTCCAGATATGCTTCCAGAGAGCTACATTTTTCATACCTGTAGCAAATAATTTACTATTGGTTTGCCATTTCTTGCATTACAATTATTTAGTTTGAAAATCTAGCTTATTCGTGAATGATCCACTGACATACTCGTCTGCAGCAACGGAAAAAGACGATGAAACAACGTCGACGCCACTGAGGTTGAGGGTGTTAGTCAGCGTCACTTGAAGGTCAAGACCGGTGATGTAGGTGTCTCTGAACTGGATGGTCACCTGGCGGACTACAGTTGTACTATTCTAAAACAAGATGGGGATTGTGTACTTGTAAGATTGATCCTCAAGTGTGTTATAAAATAATCAGTACATGATTTTGTAATACCATCACTGTAGAAGTAGTGACATATACATGTGTTAAATGTATCATACACTTTGACAAAGTTGGCAGGTAACCAAATGCATGACTGTAATGATATATACAAACTTAATAAGTCATAACTTGTCGGATGACATATTGTCTTCAACGTCGCCTTCGAACCTGGGACCGCAATTTTCCGCATACTCGAAGCCGGGCAGGCATCGACTGAATGACTGACTGAGTATAGTTGTATGTCGTTTTAGCAATATTCAATCAATATCACGGCGGGGGACACAAAATAATGGGCTTCACATATTGCACATCGACATAACATTTCCCTCACCCGCAAGGCGTCTACAAGAAAGCCACTGGTCTGATCATGAGGCCGACATCAACAACCCCGTTCGCATCCATTTAGTTTTGATCTCTCACCTAATAAGCCTCCTCACAGCCATCCCTGGTGAATCTGACCTAAACCTTAGGTGCCCCGATACTTCTGGCCCGTATGATAGTACCTATTCCTCTCTTCCGACACACAACACGTTGAGATAGTACCTAAATTATTACTTCTATCGTATCTTCTCTTCCCCAGACCACTTTCCTCCCCACCCTCCACCCACCCAGCCTACAGCAAGTCAGTCCTTAACCCTCACCTTTGAGGCGCTCCCACACACACCCCCTGTGTGGTTGAACACTCCATAGTATCCCTCCCAGTAGTCGGGGACGTCGTCCGCTGGGTCAGGGGGGTCAGGAACACGTGTTAGGAGACAGTCAGGGATGTTCCGGTAGCCGGAGATGTAGATAAGGCCGAGGAAGTTGGAAGATGGGTTGATGTTGATGGTCATCTTAGTTGCAGTGCTCTCTGCGTCATCTAGGTTGTCACCACAGAAGCAATTGCAATAACTTCTGAACAACACTCCTTAAATTCTGGTTAACTCTATAATTTGACTTTATTAGGTTTACCACGGAACTATTGAAATGAACTTCCAACTGCGATGAACCAGTGAAGGTCCCGGGGTAGAATAGGCCTTCAGCAACCCATGCTTGCCATAAAGGCGACTATGCTTCTCTTAAAAGCCGGGCTCGGATGGTCAGGTTCGCTGACTTGCTTGACACATGTCATCGGTTTCCATTTACGCAGATCGATGCTCATGCTGTTGGTCACTGGCGTATCTGGTCCAGAATGGATTATTTACATATCGCGGCCATATTGCTGGAATATTGCTGAGTGCTGCGTAAAACTAAACTCACTCACTCCAAATACAATGCATTATAAGTAAGGGTCTGCAGTTCTTTAGTTACACAACCATTTATTTTTTTGATAGACAGACTGTGAAAAGGAAGGCATTTTCACAGACTGTAAGCACACTTAAAAATACCTGTCTTGAAGATTTAAGTAATTTCTATGTGTTTTCCAATTTGGATCAGACTGTATCGTTGAATGTGCACTTTTGTTGTCACATCCTTGGGGTTCAAGGATATGGTTTATCCAAAGAAACCTGTGAATATTGCAAGATGTGAATGAATGGATTCAGTGATCAGACTGGGTCACCAATGGATTTTACTCTATTTCCGTTTGGCAGCTGAACCTTGAGCTGTATAGCTATAACAAAATGTTTATGTCATGAAATGAGTTGGTTGATTGTTTGGGGTTTTTTTACACCCTGCAATAGTCCAGCTATATGGCGGCCCTCTGTTAACAATCGAGTGTAGACCAGACAGTCCAGTGATCAGCAGCGTGAGCATCATTTGGGAACCGATGACACGTGTCAACCTAGTCAGCGTGTCTGACCACCCGATTCCGATAACATCTTACGAGAAGCATGGGTTACTGAAGATCAATTCGGGCTTCTGAATATTCATCACAGGAGAAACATGGCAGCAGCAAGTTCACCTCTAAGGATGTGTATTGAGAGAGTGTGGACCTTTCAAGACCCAGACAATTTTAGCATATATTATCAAACATTATAATAATTATACGAATCGATGTATACGATTCGATTATACGGTTATTGTATGATTATATATATGGATTGTAATTTCCTTACATTGCCTGTACGAACACGTGAGTCCGTAGTAATCCTCTGGACAATAGCAGGAAGTAGAGTTATCTGCCCCTGCGTAGCATGTTCCTCCATTTTCGCACTTCGTGTTGTTACATGTTGTTGAATTCACGAGATCTACAAACATGCATTTTGAAAGCAGCGAAGTAGCGAGTGGATTGGGTTTAGTGGATTGGACTGGGGAGGGGGGGTGGGGGGCGTAAGAGCCATAAGATCATCATCCTCAGGTGAATGTGACAAAACAGAGTTTATTTAATATGTGAACATCAAGTAGGAATAATCGCTGGATCCTGACTTGGATAGGGAACGTAACTCTGTTCAACTAACTAAAGGTCCTTATACCTGTGGGTAAATAATGCCAAAATACAGTTAATCAAAATATGCAGAGTCCTGAATTAAAGTATTTCGCGGACAGATATATTTTTGTCACGGCAACACGAGACGACACCATGTTTGTTTTGATGTGACAGGCTTCCCGGCGAGAGTACAAGTGGTACAGAAAAGATTGTATGTGCTTGGTCAGGCGATATATTAGGCAGTATTAAATTTCATCTACAAAACCCAGAAAAAGGGATAAAGAAACGTTTGAAATTTAGAGCAAGGATAATTTGTATTGTGAATACAGAGGCACTGGCAGCTGATTGTATTTCCATCTGGATTGGTACATACGAAAATAACACGGGACACAAGCACTGTAATTGGACGTATGCTTAAGGGTGGACGGCATCATTCGTTGGCAGCTGCATAAATTTAGAAGATCCTGTCACAGCTTTATGTTATCCAAACGTATGGACATTTTGTGGGTAGGAACAGTACAGATAACAGAGTAATCAAGCTTTGCCACGTCGGTATTATTTCATGAATGGCCATTGGATTAAAATGTTCGTCAAGCGATTGTAGGAATGACTACGACAAATCGTCTTGATATATGTCACCTTCATAGCATTACTAATCTCGACTAAATAGAGAAACTGACGCAAAAGATTTTCGAAAAAATTATATCAGTACATCAGGTGCGAAAGGGTTATAATGACATGCTCGTTCGTTAGCATAAAAAGGGGAGGATATGTTGCTTGTTGCATGACGTCACTCAGGTGTACTCGTGTTGCTAATTTACACCCAACTTCGCCCAGGACAGTATCACGTGACGCTTTACTTATTAAATTACACAAGAACTCCACAATGTCTGGATCTTCTTCGCGCATGTCTCTTTATGTGTTGCCAGATCTTACAGAAATCTTTAAGAGTATTGTTGCTGCCGTACGATAAAAAAAAAGAAATAAAATAAAGGAGCTGTTGGAAAAGAAATAACTAAAAAATCCAGCACAATAACAGAAAGGTGAAATAAATTTCTTTTACTTTTTAGTGGTACCTCGTGACTATTTCCAACAGTTTGATCACATTGATACGGATGTACAGTTTGACATTGGTGATATATTAGAAACTTTTTACATTAATCGGATCTTTTTTGTGTATACTATCAAATGATTTTAGTATTATAATACGTTTCATAATGGGTTTCCTGTCGGCAAGTACGTAACGCCGTTAATACTATTTATCACATACAGTTCAAAAAGGTAATTGAAAATGCACGATTTAATGGTAAATAGTATTACATTTTGGTGTATTACATATCATGAAATATTAAACATGACCATTTTATGTAATATGTTTAGACATCGTGAAATAATGTTTGAGAAGTTTTAGGTGCATTGACAAACACTCGTGTTTAGCGGATCATATTGCCCACGGAGGCTTAATAGTACAAGTGACAGTTTCTGTGGTAGAACTGCTCTCCATACATTCTCCATTACTCATACGCCACCTTTATATCCACACACAAAGAACCCTTTATGGCTTCATAGATATAAAATTATCTTATTCTTGATAACATCTGGCCCCGTTTGGATTGTTCAACAGGACTTTATTTCGAAGCATTTCCACGGATCAGGCCACTACATCACCAGGACAACCGCACCCTGTTGTCCTTATGGAAAGTCAACTCATTTTTCTTCATATCTAACAACACCACCTGGCGATCGGCATCATTCCGTCCCACTGCTCTCACCCCTGGGAGAGGAGGGATAGACATCATAACATCCAACATTCACTATGGTCATCACTTGACCCCGCCCCACCCATCACATACACTGTGACATAGAGTGACACTATTGTAATTCGAGGGCGTGTCCACTGCAATAGCCAAAGAGGGATGTTCAGGAATGAGGCCAATCATGCCCCTTGGCGGTGCAACACCTAGCACGAGGTAACGCAAAAAGGAAATAATTTGAAAGATTCATTGCAGAAAGTTGTCAGTGATTTCATTACTTACTGGTCATTTTGTCCCGGGGGAGATTGTAGTAATGTGAGAGATGGGGTGGGGTAGGGCTGGATGGAGGGGTGGGACGCAGATATATTGCGGTGATGTAGGTCACTCGATTGTATTCATGATAGTTTGCTGAAGGAAAGTAATATTTAGTACATAGATATTCTACAATTGGTATCTATTTCAAGACATAATATATACACATACGTTGATAACCAGTTCCTAAGTAATGGCCAAAGGTGTTACCATTTTCAATGCATATTTACTTGTAGGTACTCTCTCTCTCTCTCTCTCTCTCTCTCTCTCTGTCTGTCTCTCCCCTCTACCCTTTTTTTTGCTTTCTCTAACTTCTCGCCCTCTCGTTTCTCTAGCTTCTCTCTCTCCTCTCTTTTCTATTCTCTCTTTTTCCTCACTCACCCTCTCTCCCTTCTGCTAATCTCTCCTCTCTCTTTTCTCTCACTTCTCACTCCCCTCTCACAATTCTATCAATCTCTCCTCTCTCTCTTTTCTCACTCTCTCCCCCAACCATCTCTCTTTTCTATTAATTCCTCCGCCATCTCCCGCGCTTCAGCCTCACATGAAGTATCGCAGCCACATCCACCTCACTCCAAGCTTTGTGTAAATGGACCCAGAAAACGTACATAACAAACATGACTTTAAAAGTTCATGAAAAGTATTGTCATCCTGGAGCATTCTAGAACATTCCGTCCCAGGAGCCACCATGACGTGTGCAGAGTTGTCCTTTCAGTATGACAGGCACATATAATAGTTGGTGTCAGTCAAGGATAGTGTTTCTATCTAGGCTTGCACTCACTCACTCACTCACTCACTCACTCTCACTCACTCACTCCTTGTAAATGCCTCACCTGTCACAAGACCACAGTTGAATCCTTCTCTGGGAGGGGACAGACTGCTACACCCTGTACACATGGAGCTGCCAGCTGTACATGAACCACCATTACAACTCATTCCGTGTCGACGGCAGTCAAAGTCGGCATGGACTGATTGTAAACAGACAAGCGGAAGAAATCACGACATTGGCCAAAACACAGTTCAATGGTAGCAAAATACTTACATAACATTCAATTAAGGTAAGGTAACACTAGTACAACTGTTGTCAATACAGCTACTGTATAACTATATGATTTGCAGTTTATTCATCAATTCAGTGCATTATTCATAGGAGTCACACAAATGACATGGTCTGCACATGGCTAGCAATATGTAAGATGAAGCAATTACGTATGGTTCTTTGGGGTAGCCAAGTGGTTAAAGTGTTTGCTAGTCATGCCTAAAATCCGTGTTTGCTCCCCAATATGGGTACAACGTATAAATCCCGTTTCTGGTACCCCGTTGGGTATTGCCGGAATATTGATAAAAGTGGCAGCAAAACTAAAGTCACTCACTCTGCCAGTCACAGTTATGAGGAGTGCCAGCATAGTCACGGATATTTTGGTACTTACAAATATTCTGCTAAAATGTAGCCTACATGTTTTAAAAGAAATCTGCCGATACATAGACGGAGGACATACTCGCATATCTAGAATGATTTTGAGTGATTTTCTGTCATACCATACCCTGGACCTACTTTCACGACAGCTTCAGCTCCGTGGATATTGTCGCTAACACTGCACAGTACTTCAGTAACGGTCCTTTACAGATATTTTAGTGTAGTTTTATTTGAATCTTCTTCACAGATAAGGCGAACACTGGCTACATGTAGATATGTAAATGAAATATGTGTAGATGTTCGAACGTTCGGTGACCTGGTATGGAAAGTTGTGAATCCTGAAGTAAGATGGTATTTCAGAAGGAAAGGCAGAGGTAGTTGCTGAAAAGCCTTAAGCGAAAATTGAGTTATAAAATATGTTTGTAGATCACACCCAGAGAGGGACATGGACATGCAAAACTGCAAAACATATGAACAACTTAAAGATATATATTAGAACTGCTGTCCATAATTATAACAAACATATTGATTAATATTTTTAACTATTTCGGTGTTTGGGTACAAAAATAGCTTGTGTCCACAGGGTTCTCCGGGTGTATATTAGGTTCTGTCTCAAGCAGCCTTGAGAGGAGATCAACAGAGAATAAACAATCAAATGAATAAACAATCGCCAAGTAGAAGTTAGGGAATGAGATTTGCTTTTCGATGCTTTTATCAATATTCCAGTAATATCAGGCCTTGGAAACAATATATGGGCTTCACACGTTGTACTCACGTGGGGAATCGTACCCAGGTCTTCGTCGTGACGAGCTAACGATTTGATCACCAGGCTAATCTGCCGCCCCTCTGGAAGGAAAGGAAACTAGTTTGTCTCCCGCGGGCTGATCTGTTTGTCATAACTGGCCTGTTGTGTTAACTTTTAGCATCGGACAGAAAGTTAGTTTGAAGAAAATATGTGATTTCGTTCGCATATTTCGTGAAACTGATCTTCGGCATCATTTTGACAGCAACAGAGTGTCGTTCAGTGTTTTTCCCCATCTGAACAACTCTGAGTGAGTCAGTAAGTTTTATGCCACACTCAGCACTATTCCAATTACATGACAACTGTCTGTAAATAACTGAGTCTAGACCAAACAGTCCAGCATTCAACATCATCAGCGACGATCAGTGCAATTGGAAACCGTCACCCAGTCCCTCACGACAATCATAGTCGACTTTGGGGGCAAGCATGGGTTGCTGCAGACCTACTCTAACCTGGATCTTCACGGGTCTGTTCGACGATGACACTATGGTCAAAGGTAACCTGTCATAAGGTAAACAAAATTAATACCCCAAGACAAATGGCATCATTTCGATCACCTGAGACGCTGCCAGATCACATACATCTGCGCTTCATCACTTCAGTATAATACTAATAATAATACGCATAACGTTGCAGTGGCGTGTGTACACAAATATTAATAGGCTACAACATACCATTACTGGAGTATTAAAGAATACGACATTAGGGTTAATGTGATGGATATAATAGCGAATATTATCCCGGTGATGTTTCCATATTAAGACTTAATAAGGAGATCTGGGTTTGATTCCATTTCTGTAGCACCCCGCCACGATATTGCTGGAATATTGATAAAAGCGCGAAAAGCCATACTCAGAAACTCACTAAAGCGAGAGTCTTTGTTCATGTTTTGATCTTTTTCTCCTAGCACTGGCTGGGCTAGTGGTAGAAGCGATGGCCCTGTTAACCTTCTAGCACATCACAAGCAGATTGCGTTGCATCCTCCCCATGGAGTTGAGATTGAAAATCAACTGCACAATGGTTGTAATGAGAAATAGGGTTCACTAGGTAAGTAGGATTATTAGTGCACTTATGACGATGGTGATTGTATTAATGTTCTACCCGAATTCACAACTTTATCCCACGTTACCACATCCACATGTTACCGTATTATTCCAGTTCATGTATTAATCTTCTACCTGAATTCACAACTTTATCCCACGTTACCACATCCACACGTGTTACCGTATTATTCCATTTCATGTATCAATGTTCTACCTGAATTCACAACTTTATCCCACGTTACCACATCCACACGTGTTACCGTATTATTCCAGTTCATGTATTAATGTTCTACCTCAATTCGCAACTTTATCCCACGTTACCACATCCACACGTTACCGTATTATTCCAGTTCATTTATTCGGACTCTTACCTCCGAAGCAAATGCATTCGTTTTGTAAAATACCTTGTGCGTGTTTAACTGTGGAACCTGCATTGATATGTTTGTGTGTTTCATATAAACTCCTGTTTTGTATGTCTGTCCGTTAACTTACATTTTCAAAGCCTTTGAACAATATGTTTTTTGGTTTGTTTGTTTTGGGTTTTTTTGTGTGTGTGTATGTTTCCTTATTTCTGTTGCACAGGTTCACATGTCTACGTAAAAAAATCGGTTTTAATAATTTGGTTATGATGTCCCTACATGTTTACTGTCGATTTCGTAAAGTAATGAAAGTTTGCAAGAGCCTCCTGATTAATTTCAAATATTTATTGTTTTTTTTATGAAATATTTCTGAAAATTATTGCCGGCATACAATTATTGAGAGATTTATTGTACCAAAATCGTGTATATCGGAGAGTCAAGCAGTGTATCGTTCTTACTAAGTTTAATGAATAAATCGGCTTTCTGTTTGACCCGTTTTTCAAATTGGGTTTATATGGAACTGACATTTTTATAATTATAGTAATTCCAAATGACAATTTGTTCTTTATGTGTTTTGTCAACGTATTGATGGGTTGGGATATCACCATAGGCAACATGGAACTGGCTTCAGTTAAGATCACCTAGTAAGGAACAGTCACTCGCAGTCAGAATCACAGCACCATTAAACACCAGGCCCCATTGCGTGCATTGCTATATGACTGTCTTGCTAACCCATAAACATAAAACAGGAGTTGGGGAAAAACATACAGAACAGGACATCAAAAGATGGGAGTGGGCTGGAAGATGTACGTCACATACCTTTACATATTAATATGGCGGCTACCCACAACATCGGCCCCAAACTACACGTGACTGACATTCTTCCATCAAAGCTGTATAAATCCTTTATAGGCCCTCCGCTTCATCCTCATCTCAAGTGTATCTCTCTGAATGATCCTGACTCCGCATCTAACACTTTTACGTAAAGAATGTGGCTACACAAATACTGTTTCCGTGTAAAGATGCTATCTGAGTTATCCCACGGATAACGTACGAAATCTGTTAAAACGTTGAATTTTGATGGCAACTGTCGGCACCGGTCATCCGTAACGCTTAACACACTATGATAGAAAAGCTTCAGTTTCTTCGCTGTCTCAGATAACCTGTGAATTCGCTGTAGGTCATCCGTAAAAGCTTATAATTTGAAGCCCCCTGTCGTGCGAAGGGCTAGCATAGATAATTCCCTTGTACATACAAATGCACGCAACTGTATCGAATTGGCATAAACCAACAGCGAAGCAAATAATTGAAATATATTATAAATATTTTTCAAGTGTATACATATATTTGATCGGGTGACACATCTGTGGTCGTATTAGCTTTGTGTGTGGAACGAGCCATTATTGATGAAGACACGCTGAGATAGAAGACTATAGATCTGATCTTCAATGTTATTTTCGTCATGGTGAAAAAGATGGTGTAGATTCATAGCGAAACGGGGCCAATGACGACATCCTCCGCAGCGTGAAGCCTGATTAACCAGCTTTACTACACGATTTAGTCAACCGTGATACAATATTCTATACCGGAATATAAGCTGACATTAACTTTTCACCAACGGCTGTACAGACGGGGTAGTTATTATAAACCCAGGAAAAACGAAATTCGTTCAAGACACAATAGAAATAGAAGCCTGTTGAGATAAGAAGACGGCGTGCGAACTGACGAAATGGAAAGTTCCGAACACAATGGCTGGAGCGGATTGGGGACATCACGTATTGGCTTGAACATTTCTACCTGGGTCGAGGTTTCAGTTAGCAGCCCGGGGACATATTGTTACGAGAAACTATGATCAGTTATTGGGATGCTGAGAGAGGGGAGGGGAGGGGGCGGTGATGGTAGCACAGAGGTAACCTGTACCTCTATGATGTTATTAGTGCAACCATGCGTACGTAAGCTGTATCTAGCTGCTGGTTGTAGGTTCGAATCCAAGTACCTACTGATTCAAATCTTAAAGGTATTTCAGTATTTCACCTTCGCTAACGTACCTACGGTGTATCTGTCCGGAGAGCGGCAGTAGTTGCGTCATACAAGAGATGGTGCTTGTTTTTTTCAGTGCCTGGCACGCCACACTAAAGGCACATAAGGAATGGTTCGCTCAGTAAACTGTATCTGACTGTATGTTGCGCTGCAGTGTATCTCATTGGTCCAGTACGTTAGTGTGGGTTTCTACAAGCACACACATACATACGCACATACACACGGACACACGGGCACGCATGCACGCACGCACACACACGAACACATACATATACACAGACACAGGACTCACAACATACACGCCTCTTTTTAAGTGAGATAACCGAGAGCTTTTGGTACCACATCATCTCACCATATGTCTTACATGTGCTCCATCCTCATCTGCCTAATTAGAATTGAAAGTCCGGTTAGAACTGGTCTTCGGCAACCCATGCTTCCCATAAGAGGCGACTAACGGGGTCGGGTGCTCAGGCTCGCTGACTTGGTGGACACTTGTCATCGGTTCCCAATTGCGTAGATTTATGCTCATGCTGTTGATCACTGGATTGCCTGGTCCAGAATCGATTATTTGCAGACCGCTGCCATATGGCAGGAATATTGCTGACAAACCAAACTAGCCAAATACATCATCATGCGGTCTGTACCACAGCTTGTGACTTGGTCACACACACATGCACACACACACAACACAAAACACACACACACTCCCACACTCTCTCTCACACACACACTCACTCACCCTATGAAATTGACTAGGTGCTTTTACTGACGGCTCTATTTCCATTCTGTCGGTTACATCAGTAAAAGGGTACTTGTCATTTGACAGTGAGTTTGGTCGAAGCATAAGTTACAACTTGACTCAATTCCCTTACTTTAATTTTGTCAGTCACAGAAGTGCTAACGGGCCAAACAGTCAAACCTGCAAGGAAGGTAATTGAAGACCACCGGATACCTACCTGGGGTGATTGACATCCCCGAATTTCACAAGCTTATGAATGCTCACGTCACGTACGCTTGAACATTATTTTTGATAGTCCTTTCATAAATTACTTATAAATACATTAACGCCTTTACTTTCCTTTATTTTATGTTTCAGGCAACGAAATCAAAATAACCAAATAACCAAATAAAAATAGTGAATGGGAATGTGTTTAATAACACATATTCGATTCAGTGTTATGTGACGAACACAATCGTTGATGAATGCTTTTATTGTTCGCTAACGGCAATAAACCGACCCAAGTTTACCAGTCCGAATTCTAGCTAAGTGTTAAAATATTTCTCATGTGAAACATTCTTTCAAAGATTAGACTGAAGGTGTACAGTGGATGAGTGTCCAAAAAGACAGGGTGTATTCCCGACAGTATTTAGTTATAATGGCTTTCATTTACATTACGACTTTCTCCAATACGCTCTGTTGAAATCACACAGCATGAGCCCAACCCATTATGAACTTTGTGTTTCGCAATTTTTAAATTCAGTAACCGTGGTGGGAGGCATAGCAACTGGATTAGTATATTTTTCTTAAAAACGGCATAAATAGAATATAATAGTGTTGGGGGTTCCCTGAAATCCCAACGCCATATAGGAACTACACCACTTTTGCCGTATTTAACTTGCTGTCTGTTAAAGCCGTTCACAGAAAAGTCATAATCAAGAAAGATTCTCCTTGAATTGAGATCAACTGGGTTCATGCAAAGAAGAAAAAGGTTAATAGTTGTATCAGAAATACATACCCCACTTTCGTGTACTAAGATATTAAATACAACATGTGTAAAACCTCAGCTGTTGTTGCATATATCATAACAGTCTTAAACTTAACTTCAAATCACCTCTATTTTCCATGCATGGGCTTTGGACATTCTGTCCTGTTAAACTACACGCGATTTATAAACACGACGTTTATTCATTACAATATTAAAAAGAAATGTTATCCATTCAGCAATGTTTATGCATGTATGTATTTGTGTTTGTTTGAGTGAGAGAATGAGTGAGTTTAGTTTGACGCCGCAATATTCCATATATATGACGGCGGTCTGTAAATAATCTAATCTGGACCACACAGTCCAGTGACCAACAGCATGAGCATCGATTTGAGCACATGGGACACAATAATACGTTCAAGTCTGCAAGCCTCACCGATGGGTACCGTCTAAGGCAGTAATGGTTATGTTATATGGCGGTGGTCTGAAATTGTCGAAAAACAAAATGGAAAACACATTCCACAAAAACACCAAGATCAACAACACCAACTGTCTTCAACAGTGATTCAACCTCCAAGAAATTTATTACAACCCCGAACGTGTTACAGTAGATTTTCATTCCTTATGAGAACTTCTTATCTATCTCTGGCACACCTATCGTCTATTTCCTTCTACATCCATTAAACCGAGATGCACCATTCTGATAAACACTAAAACCGTACAGCCGCCACCTTTAGGATTTCTTCTAGTCATGTCTTTTATGAGCCCATACATGAAATCGTTTGCAGATGAAAGAAGAGTATCACTGATCAGGCCAGCTGCATCGACGTCAGAGATAACTGACAGATGTTCAAACCTGTTAAACTTTCGAGTCAACTTGTATCGTGATACGGGCAATGATGCCTGCTTGTGCGACATATTAAAGGAGTCTCTTATTTCGTTCTAAAAATTTCATTGTTCATTGTTTTTTTCTTCTGCTGTTTCAATGACGTACACTATAATAAAATGGTGCCCGAAGGGGCCCTCTAAAGTATAATGTTGATAATTTTCAAGGCAAGAAATGTATTTGGGATTGTCATGAATGAGTGAGTGAGTGTATGGATTAGCGCCGCTTTTAAAAGAATTGCAGTTATACATTCCATAATTCTGTGGAAAGAAAGACAAATTTGTTATTGTCTTAGACAAAGTGTGCCACTTTGGTGATGTTCTGTCTGAAGGGTTTCGTTAAGTTACAAGCCGAACATGATGACACATAATCGGATCCAACCCGCTGTCAAAATTATCTTTCGTGTCCAACTGGACACCGTCCAACTAAATACAATGTCTCAGTCGACAAGGTCAACCACGTTCACGGACTGTGTCGAAAGAAGAAGTTGTAATTACTAATATACTGAAGCACCAAACTGATTATAGAAAAGAAATACTGTAAAGAAATATACGAGTCTGCAGGGAATTGCTAACAATACAGGATATTTCCGTCTTGGTTCCTCGTCAAATTTGCCATTTTATTCATTGGTAATCCCAACATTAACCTTTGGTCATAGTTTATGGTTTCATATTGATATCAACTGGGGTTAAAATGTCGACGCCTTTGGGTAGTTCTACTCGTGTGTCTGCCATAACTGCCTCCAGGGATGTATTAATGTCCAGTTAGGGTTCCCAAGTAATCCTTTATGACGTATGAAGCTTCCAAGGTCGCTATGAGTGAAACCTGATTGAATATGACGGTGATCCAGATTCATTCTAATTCTTTAATACGTTTAAGATAATACGTTATCTGTGAGTGAGTTTAGTCTTAAGCCACACTAATCAATATTCCATCTGTAAGGCGGCGGTGTGTAACTAATCAGCAGCATGAGCATCCATCTACTCAATGTGATGATATGATATGTGTGAGCTGAATCAGCGAGCTTAACCGCCCGATCCCGGCAGTAGCCTCTTACAAGCATGGGTTACTGAAGATCAGTTTCAGACCGGAGCTTTACGGGTTGATTCCTGTATGTAGGTATTTTGGTAAAAAAACAACGGTTATATTCAACCTATAATTCATTCCATACCATCAGAATACGAGTTGGCACTCTTAAACAGATTGTTCGTGTGTTCGCGTTTTATAGATCATCCGCGTTCGATTTCCAAATTATGTCCACCCCTATCTTTCGTGTGGCATTTAGAAGCTGTTATTATGAAGAATACTTTGTATGGAAAGACAACCTCCCTATTGCAATGGATGCGACGTTTAGGTGCACATGCAAAACCTGTTATCAAGCTGGTGTTATCACACCATTATGGACAAAGTGCAGTAATATGGACAACGTATGAGTAATATTTGATTTGATGCATGCATCGAGGTAGATGTACAGTAAGGAGACAGTAGCACGGGTCCGTTTGAGACAGGGCTGATATGACGGTGAAGAACCACAAACCCAGCTCACGTACGCAACTCATCCCTTAAAAAAACAGACGTCTTTACAAGAGACTATCACATACATAGTCAGGCTGCTAATATGTGTAGAATTCAGCTATTTCAGATCAAACTATGATTAGAGTTTACCCCATGCGTTATTCTCTCTCATCTTTCCGCCTTGTTACCCATGTGGATGGTTCGTTAAGGAAGATGACCCCCGAGGCATACACGCTCATACACACCTGTAAACAAATTTACTCCCCCAGATACACTTGTCCATCTGTCCGTTGGGATATCACCACTTAATTACGAATGTAACGATCACCAAGAGGTGTAGCTCGAACATTATTTGCTTGATCGAAATCTGCTCTTTATACGTAAGAAGGGACAGAAGGTCAATATTCAGTAGTGACTCATATACACATACTCATGATAAGGTCGGAGTTGTTGTATGGGAAAGCTCTTGTCGCCCTTATATATCTAAGGCATCGTAACTTATAACTCTCCGTTCATTCTGTGACAAGTACAAGTACGGTGCTTAAAAAACCTTGATTACTATACTTGACGAAGCAGATCCTGGCACAAGCAAGCGAGGTAACTTTTAAGAGGTTTGAGATTGGATATAGTCACACACACACACACATCGATGCCAAGAATACCATGTTTAAACATCGCCATGAATATTTGAGCCAAGCCAAATATGCCTGTAAGGTGTCCTCCGAAACTGAATGTCATCACCTACAAAAACCCTACAGCCATGAACGTTCAGTAAGAGCTATTATCTGTAGTAATCGGATGCTGACGATGTCATCATGTGCCGTAAGTTAAGTAGGTCTTGTTTCTCTTGGGATATCTTCTGTCTCCAGATTATTGAATCGTTGGCTTTCGGTATTGTCACCGGAAGGAGGTTGGCAACAGAGCTCCAGCACGTCAGTCAAGCGAGTTACAATTAATAACACATTAGTGTGAGCTACGAGCCACATGTTGAACAAAAATGAATGATCCCGACTTTCCGATCCATTCCTCTCACTACTTGCTGGGGCGTATTCTAATCTCTGTTGTCATGAAGATCAACCCCAACCGCCGATGGACAGTCAATAGCTATGCATATGATACACATTGATATATACCACAATAATATATATATATATATATATATATATGTATGTATGTATGTATGTATGTATGTATGTATGTATGTATGTATGTATGTATGTATGTATGTATATATATATATATATATATATATATATATATACACACACACACGCACACACACACACACGCACGCTCGCACGCACACACGCACGCACGCACGCACGCACATACATATATGCGTGTGTGTGTACATGTGTCAGATTTATCAACACGAGTCCTTTTACCCGGGTTTCTATCGACATTCACACCTATTGATGCGATAACCACATTATATTTGTTACGTGGAAGATATGATAAACTTTTTACAGTTTGAGTTCTCACTCATTGTTTCATACACATACCATCGCAAATTTATGTTCATCTTCGGTCTGGACTTCCTCACACAGACTGCACAGCATTATATCTATACAAATATTAAAATGTCCGGGTGCTATTCTAACTAAGCCTCATTGCTTGTCTTATGAAATCAAAAACAGCTTAGTGAAGTTAACCAAGCATAATCGTCTGTAAAACTTGGGTGGTAACCCTTGGTGTGCGTGTACATCGTTTGTCCGCTGTTCAAAATCTGTCATCAGCATATAAACGGGCTATCCAATTTCACTTTTATTTCCTCCAACGCAGTCTAGCTTAGGTATGTTAGAATATTCTAAAACGTAGCACGATACACCCATCTATTCGCAAACAACTGATATGATCGCTTTTTTTAATCGAAACACTTTCTCATAAACACTTGCTCATGACATAGGCGGGATTTCCTAATGGCGTTGTTTCGTGGCATGTTATATCATGTAAGATTGCATTATCATACCTTGACATACCTTTTCCGCGTGAATTGCAACCTCCTGAAATAGAATTGTATAACCTCACTTTTATTTGGTTGTTTGTTTTACGCCGCTCTCAACAATGTGGTGGGGATCTGATAATATTCGAGTCTGGAGCAGACAACAGGACTTGAGTTGATGAATACCAATTCTAACCAACATCTTCACCGCGCTTTTAATTTTATGTTGTGGCACATTTGTTACTGATTCCAATCTAAATATTGTACTCAAATACATACTAATATATTTAACGAATTTGAATAAATCAATCTGTCTGTCTGTCTGTCTGACTGTGAATAAGATCAAACAATACCATATCGGAGGTGGTCAAACGTAACATACGTCATATATGGGATTACACTTTCTTAGTAAAGCAATTACTTCCGGAATTTGCAATTTACCGAGAAGATGTAATACTAAATGTGACATATGGTATCTCTGAATATAGACGAAAACTGCTTTGAAATGTTATGTATTGAGTAATTACGAACATATTAGTTTTATTTTGTGTACAATAACCATAAGTTACACTTAGTTTTGTGTGAAAAATGCCGGGTTAGATACAAGATGTAGCTAATACATGCACTGAAAGTGGCTGCATCTTAGAAACGTTCCGGAAGTAATTTCCCTCTTAGTGCATGGTACCCTCTTCGTCGCTTTTAATGTTACATGATGACTATCAAATAAAAAATGAGATTCTTTATACAAAATATTTTGAAAACTGAAGAAAACCTTTAAATCCACTTTTTTTCACCAGGGACATGTATTGAATAGCAAGATGTAGTAGATGGGAATATAGTTTTAGATGTAATAAACATTATGCTTCAATTGCAAACAAGTGTCGATCTTCGATACACATATCTGCATTTCACTGCCTACATAACGAAAAGCAAATATTGGACGCAAGCACGTAAAATAATTTGGACTTAAAAATTTCCTTTTTGAAGGGATCATTTACACCCAAATCGAATGTAACTTTCATGTAAATTACATCCCACTGACCGAGGAAAATGCACACGTTTCAAGCATTAAAAGGAGATTTTTTCAGATGAACGCTTGACGGAAAATGTAACGGATATATTTTAAATACAAAAAATATGTTGAGGAAAAGCATTACGACGACAGTAAACAGTAATACTATCGGTTCATCGTGGAAAATTGTACCCGTGCTGAGAACGTTTCTAACCTGTGCTAATGTCATAATTGAATTTGCGAAAGACGAAATGAATATCAATCAAAGTTTGCCCTTATCCATAACACGTTTGTAGTTCATTTATGTCACCGACAAACAGAACATAAAAACGTAAATGCGTCTACGATTGCTTTAGCGAATGGCGTTCATCAATTTTGGAATGACATTAGATCTCACCTCAATATGAACTATGTGGCCTAGGTTTTATTCTAAAAGGATTTTATGAACTGACTTTACCGGGAAAGTGAACAATATGAAACTAAAAGTGACATCTCTTCCAGCTGATATATTATAGGTTAGCGTATTACTGTTATAAAACAGTCCCCTTTGGTTCATCAGGGCGTGTTCGTTGACGCCCAACAGATGATTTTACTGACCTAAATGAGCGCCATTTTTATTACGTTGATTTGAAATGTTTTGTCCTTTTTGAAATTGCAAACATATTTTGAAAGAAACAGTCCAGTTAAGACATTCTTGATCGGATTACTACCATAAGACAGACTATCGATGTTGATTTTTATTATGTTGATTTTAAATGTGTTGTCCTTTATGAAATTTCTGAAAAAATGGTTTGAAAAAAGAAACAATCGAATCAAGATGTTCTTAATTATAGGACTATTCTTATTATAAGACGAACTATCGACGTTCATTTTTATGAGGAAGATTTGAGGAAGATTTGATCGTTTGTTTTAAATATCACATGAATGAACGAATGTTCAAAGTACCTTCACAGAGTGTGAGATGCACTTTAAAGCCAATTAAACAACGTGCATGAATGTTTACATAAATAATGTACACTGACAGGCGTTTAGTTCACAACAAGAACAGGAAAAGCATATGATAAAACATATTTTCCAAATCGATGGCTGAACACTAATGATGAGTATACAGTACCTCCTTCCACTTCAACAGTCCATTGGACCTTGAATGCTAAATCTAACACCGATGACGTTTTCACAGTAATGCACATCAAAAGGGCTTTCCTGTGACGTTAGAAAATATATAGAGTGAAACTATAATTTAATAAATAACGTATTTACGCCTGAAGCGGAATATCTCATTTGCCTCATTTTAGAAGAAAATCGTCATCAAATACTACACACAAGGTACTTAGATTCTCAGATTCAACACGCACACCAATATAATTTGCTTTATCCCCACACCATCACACTATCGCCTCAGTGATGACATCCTGTAACAAAGATATAGAATATCGGGATTTAATTACAAAATAAGTTTCAAATGGAAAAGTAAATATTTTCGTTCCCATTCACGAGCGTGACCACCCCCGTTTACAGGATCCATTCTCCTTTATCAGTTGCTGTTATCTGTCTGTGTCTCTATGTCCTTAGCCGAGGGACAAACATGTGATGAGGGCAATATCTTAACAAAATACATATCGTGTGGAACCGTTATTCGTCGCGAGATGCTATCATTCTGTAAACAAATACCTGTGTACAGGTGTGAATGCTCACCGAAAGCAAAACGCGTAAGAATGTGGGATGTTATTCGTTGAAGGATTCCTTGTCATAAGTATTTGTTTAGGGATATCGCTGGTTTTCCAACAGCTAAGCACATAACCGAATTGTATTTGTATATCATTACCTGGGCTTTTTGACGTACACACATGCATACATACACGCAAATTTAAACATACACGCAGGCGTGCGCGCACACACACATGCACGCGCACACATACAAACATGTATACATACACACACTCACACACATACAAACATGTGTACATACACACACACGCACGCAAGCACACATACATACATGCATGCATGCATGCATGCATACGTATTTCAAGGTAGACATTCTATGATCAACCATGAATTAGTGTTTTGGTAAGATGATCATTGTCTCGATACACTGTCGATTCGAACACATTCAAGTAACTCCTTACACCGCTCCGGGAGAAATACCACAGAGGCAAGTGTAGGAATGAAATTCGTTTTTCAAGATTGCGTATATCAAATACCTTTCATTACTGACGGACAAGTATGTGTTTTGTAACGAGTGTCTCGACACACATTCCCACTCTTACAGACATACAAGAACCATGAACACTTCTCACGTATATATAGGTAATCCGATGACTAACACCATGATCATCGAGGTAAGAGAGTTTAGAATCGGAGGCAGCAATGGCCAAATAGAGCCTTACCACCCGATCCCGTTAGTTATCTATAGGTATACTTGCCAGGTGTTGATTTTAACCCGGATGTTCACGGATTGTATATATATATATATATATCAACGGGTTAATCTAGTGTTAAAATTTGACGCATCACTGACAAGAATTATGTCCAATACCATTTCGTAACTTCGCTGTCGGGAACAAATGACCTACCTATTGGTGGATTTCAGAATACCCTAATCTTTACGAAAACCCCTTTTCGTTCGTAACAGTACAATCGGCATTGCTCTTGGCAGATATATGTCATGGTAAAAGAACGTATTTCATCGTTTCTGTTCTTTCGGCGTCACGGTGCCAAACATAACGAGCTGAGTCACGGTTTAATTGTATTAGCGGCCACGCTTTACAAAAATGCTTCTGTTCTAAACATACAAATACCATCAATTAAACTGATGGACACAATAAGTTTATGTCGAAAACATGCATAAACTTTATTTGCCACAAGGGTATACATAACAGACAACATTTAAATTCCAATATGTTAATATATCTGGATTTATACTGGTGCATTTCTACATCAAAGATGTTTCATTATCTGTCACGTCTTCATGGACCATTGTTAGTTTCTTCTTTATATAATCCTATAACGATTCTTATATGTGGTGATAATATCTATTAATGATACTCGGTTTTACATTTGAAAGAAAAGGCAATGAAATGAAACGTTGTGGATCAAAGAACAATAACTGTCATAAAGAACAAGATTGGAAAATGTAATGTTATATGGTGGAGATTCGTATGCGCTTAACTAGGAGTAACCCAAATGAATGGATTCACACAGAACGACGTGATACATCACGACATCTGGACATTTGTAGGTTACAGTGCTGCTCGCCAGGATACTGGCAGGGTGGCCAGCGCTGTTACCGCAGGCAACATACATCACCTTCACTGGAAGCTGACACCCAGATCACTGACAGGATTTGTCAAAAAAATTGTCTGCTAAAATTCGTCTAACTTCTCTGTGAACAAACGTGGAAAGTTTTCAACGAAACAACTCAAGGCTGAAGAATTACATTTTAGCATTGGTAGGGTTTGTCATTTCTTATTCAACTGCTAAAAATTAAGAAACGAAAACTGTTCTGTTAAGCGCGGAGGAATTTTCTAGAAAGAAACTCCAGTCATTGGACACTCTGTAAGCATGACACTTAAGTACCTTCGTTAAGATATGTCCTTTGATTATTTAACTGCTAAATGTTACGAACATGAAATAATTAATGTGTAAAAATTAACAAAAAGGATTTACCTGTCCTATTACGGCACAACAACACTGGCCCACTGATTATACCCTACGGCAAAATATCGTACACTTTGGGGTTCATTGTATGGCCAAAAACACAGACTCTCAAAAACTTACATTGGATTTGCGGAGTATGTTCGTTTACAGTTTGAATCTTTGCAAAGAGCATGACCTCATCTTTTATATTGATGCTCAAATATTTCGTTTTTAAACATTGTGGCGAGGCACATTATCGTCGGGCACTTAATTGACTGCAGTTTGACAGTGCTAATAAAGCTTTTTAATGGCTCTTGGAAGTGATACATACAGGGTGAATACTTGTGAATGTCAACTCATGTGACATGAGCAATATATTGAGTATACTCTTGGTTTTACATCAGGTCGTGGCCCAAATATTACAGAAGGTGGTATTATAAAATGTTCACTTTTTCCTGAAGGCGTATTTAAAACAAATCAATAATAAACTTGACTCTATCTCTAGAATACAACACACCATGAAATCGTCAACAATAATTATGTTTGTCTAGCTATAGATTTGTGAGTGTTATTGATTAGTCGTTTCTACATCATTCGGAGTTCCGTTAAGAACGTTTCAGTACATTGATCCACACGAACACCAGTATTTTGCTAGAAAATACATGATTTTTGACATTGTAAAGTTCACATAAATTCTTATCAGTACTTTTTGATCGACACAAACAGCAATGAAATTCTACAGCGTCACTAGAAAAAAACAACAACAAGGTAAACTGTATCAGACTATTGAAGACAAAATAAACTATTGCGCAGTTTGGAAATATTTATCAAATCAGTACTAAAATGACAAATAACATTCATTTAACTGTAAAATGTTATAAACTCAAACTATTCTGTGGTGGTACTATAGGGATAGGAATTCCTACGCGTAGCTTCCACGCCCAGTCAGAAAAACGTTAGTCAGCCGGAAGGTAGCGAATGTAAAATATGTTTTCTACATGTTGTAAACAAAAAGGGTTCATGGTCTCTCACATATAATAATACTGCCAAAGTAGTAAATCTAACAGACAATACATCGTCGGACAAGTCACGTAAACAAAACCTATGTCATGCTGTTTGATGCGCAGCACCCATCCCATCCCGTTGTGTGTCCCTGGTAGTCTGATTCATATCAAGCCGAATAACCAAGAGGTGTTTTTATTAACTCGCTCTTTTCAGAAGAGTCTGTTTATTGACCGACGATGACAGAATAGTTTCAGTTTTGAAGATGATTATCGGTGTATCATGACGGTTGTTTGCGAGGGCGTACTGCCCTGTAGCTAAAAACAACACAAACACACTTATCTACTCCAGATAGAATCATATATGTGCAAGCATCTACTTTAAAACACGCATCAATATATGCAGAGAGATTTACCTGTTCGCCGTCCGATTCAGACTTTCATACATGTATGTACAGGAGGGTATACTTAAATATACCATTATAAAAGGTAGAGGGTATGGACTGATAAAATGCAAATGATGAAGTCACGAAGAAAAGAGATGAAGAAAAATTAAGCGGAAATGTAAAAATTATTCTATTCCTTCGGAAATGTTTCATCTGTATGCCATTGGATATATATTACTTTTTCTCATGTGCGTTGGCATTGGCTCGAGGTATGTTTACAAAATGAAATATTCCTTAATTACTTTTGATGGTAGACAATATTCTGACGCTATGTCGCTACAGATACTTCACAGGAGTTTACATAATACTATCAAGCAACCGCAAGTCTACATGAAAATTATGCCTGTAAAAGACATTCTTCAATTCACCGTTACGTGTGTCTCCTTAGTATGAAAGGCAGTATCAAAACTACCCAGGGCTTATTATATTATATTACCTTAGCTCGCGCAAACTAAGTGGATACTGAAAACAATCTTTTTATCACACACAGTGCATTGAATACAGACTAAAGAGAAAAACGTTAATGTGTAGTATGTTAGTAGGGTTATACTTGGTTGGGTAATCTAGCTCGGTGTCCAAAAGTTGACATCAAGCCTAAGGTTATATAGGACCTATATATAAATTCAGCCATTTTGGGCTGGACATGCGTGTGGGCGGTTCTTGTGCAACCCACGTGGGTCGACGTAGTTGATGTTCTATTGGCTACTCTGTGTATTGCTCTGTTCCTGCTATCCAGATGAACATACAGACAATAAGAACCTTATCAACACAACAATCGACATTTCGAGCCGAGGTGTATAAAAGGTCTTCGCAATCGAAACTATAGCAGTGTCCAAGAATTTCGACAGGTTTTAACTCTAAAAGAGCGTGAAGGACCAAAGGTAAGAAATTATAGGGTTTTTTTTCAAAATATCATTTCCACTTACACCTTCTTCCTTTAAGGTATATTTGTTTTCATTGTTTGGCCTAGTGATTGCTGCTTCAACACTGTGGCCTATTTACGTAATTTTGTCAAACTGCATTAAAAAAGCGTGATGTTTTTAAGTAATATAATACTATGGTGCACCACAGATACAAAATGTTACCCCACTTTATGTTCAGTTGTGTCCCTTGTGTTTGAAGCCCATATGTCTTGGTTTGAATCTTGGGTTTTAAGAATACATTAATGGTTCGTGAAAGATCTACAACTCTGTGACCAGGCTCTCCTCGCAAACTAAATGGGCGTTAGGTAGCCTAGTGGTTAAAGCGTTGGCTAGTCACGCGGTTCCAATCCCCCATGAGTACAACTTTTGAAGCCCATTTTGGTGTCCCCCCGCCGTGCTGTTGCTGGAATATTGCGATGAGCGGCCTAAAACTAAACTCAGTGAGCTCAGTCAGAAACTAAAGCTCGTGAAATGTCAAAATTAGCGATACGATGATCACATCACACAATACAGTTCTTCCATGCAACGTCGTTAGGGAAACGTTTGTCTCATGAGGCATTCCTGCTGGTGCGATAACTAGGTCAAGCAATTTCAACACTATGTTTCGTCGATCTTATAATTAGGTTCACACTAACCGTGATAAAAACGTTGGTGTTGTGCAAACATGGAAAATCGGAAATCTTTTCCTAAATCATTAGGAAATGTCCAGATGTCTTTCGTGAGACTTTGGCTACACCAGAGTAACTGGTTACACAAAGAAGTCTTTTAACGTTGCTTCATTAACGCAAATGTCTCGGGGAGGCGACGGTGTTGAGCGGAGAGTAAACAAGACTCTTTTCAAATTATTTCTGTTGATTATGAATATGGCATTGAATTAATAGTTAAGGAGCTTAACGAAAGTGCCACTTTCGACCAAAGCCTCACTTTCGGCCAATCTATAATCACAAGCAAACATATCATAGATTAGTATCTGGTATGATAGGACTCCAACACACGACCTTAACTGACTCACCTACTTACTCTGTGATTGTTGCGTCGATAAGTACTATTTGTGTGAACTGACACTAATACCTCTACCAGCTCACCCGCATCATCGACAATGTATCAGTTATTAACCAAAGGCATTCTGTGTAATTTCATAGCCATATTTCCTGCTCTAGGTAACATGGCAGTATTGTGCCTTAAGCTTTTGAGGTCATTTTGTCTTACGGGTCTTGTGTCAGTTTCCAGTCGTGGTATGTGGCCGCAGACATAAGTATCCCGCTATTGTCTATCGTGTGTTTTGGACAAAACATTGCTCACTGCAGGTGAGGCAAACAAATAAGGTTAATATAGCCCCCCTTTAGCGATCACCCGTGCTATCTAGAGGTTATCTACCGTGAATTATAATAAAAGATGATTTGATGGCTCTCCGTTATTGCCTACAAAACAGAACAATGGAGCACAAGGGATGTGCCCATGAGTAAACATACACGTCGGGCGTCTGACAGAGGTCACAGTGAAATTGTATGTGCCAATTTCTTTCAATTAAAGGTCACACTGTATTTATTGCGAGTGACTGTCTGTCCATCTTAGATGCAGTGACTAAATATCTGAGTCATAATAAACGAAGGCCGTAGCCAACATTACATATGTGAGTGAGTGCCCTGATTCGATTTTTTTTCTCCCTTTCTATTCTTTCCTTCGTTCGCCCTTCCAATCATCCCACCCCACCCCCACCCAACTCGGTTTATCTCTGGCGACGTGGTGCATCTCTCCCTAACGCTTCATTTCCCTTGATTAATTCTTTCTTTTTCTGTTTGCCTCTCCATCACTCTTGATCTGATCTTATTTACTGTCTCAGTCTCTCCGTGTCTCTCTTTCTCTCTCGCTCTATCTCTCCCTTTCTCATTCTCTCACTTCTGTCTGCATTGTGATTTCCCCCACTCAATCACTCTCTTGTATCTGGCTCTTTTTCTCACTCACTCCACTCTGCCTTCTCATTTACCTCTCTCTTCTCTCTTTCATATATCTTACGCGAGAACTCTCTTACTCTCTTTCCGTCTTTTCCCAGGAGATCATCTCTCGAAATCTGCATGATGAGGAGTCTTACATTGTGTATTGTGGCTTTGCTGGCTCATCTAGGTGAGTTCCTGTATCACGTTGCCTTGCTTTGCCTTGCCTTATAATGTAATAATACACTGGTAATTCATAATAGATGTCGGGAAATCAAAATTCCATCAGATTAGCATGTTCTTAAACATATTATGAAGTATATAAGTATTTATCAGAAAACATATTCAAATAATTATTCTCATCGTCATTGAAAAGTAAACTGAAATGCAAAAGAAAGTACGCACTTAGGAATAGCGTATAACAGCGTAAATATTTTGAAAATTGAGTTACAAGTGACAAAACACTAAATATACTCCCCATCAAAAGTTTAATGTCAGTTGAAACACTCACTATATGTTACATAATTATATTATACATATGGTTACGTCGAAGATGAATTTCTCCAATAACTTAGGGGAAGCAATTGCAGTTGAATTGCACGAGGATCATGCATCAAATTAAATTGTTGAAATACATGTGCAAAAATATCGTGCATGAGAACAGGTGCGTTTTGGTGCAGTTTTTTTGTTGAGATTTTGCCAATTTTCACCAAGTGTTCTCATGACAATAATCTTTTCAACTTTACAAATTTGTTTTACAATGCATCAGTTCATGCGTAATCTGTACCTCGAAACAGTATGGAATATTTACCAAAATCTAGTTTAGAACAGTTGCCTGAAGTAAGTGGCTACATCAACACCAGTGAGTCTAAACTTTTGATGGGTAGTCCATGCCAGTATGTCATGTCATTGTATATTAATCTGAAGTCCAATTTCTAGCGGCTGCGTCATTTGATTGCCGTCGAACATCGCAGTCCTGTGCAGCATCAACAACGTGTTCTTTCACTTCAAGCACCTGTGACTGTACGTCCGCCGCAAGCCCATCTCAGGGACACGACTGTAATCTAATAACGTGTAAGTGCTCATCTCTGAACTATACTTCCATGTGGTCTTTGATTTAGTAGTGAGTGGCTGAGTCAGTGCATCAGTATGGTATACGCCGTCGTATTTAGCAATAGTGTAGCAATATCACGGTGGGACACCAGGAACCAGCTTCGCACATTATATCCGGGATTTTATGTCGGGATCGAACCGAGACCTTCCGTGTGATGAGGGAATGTTTAAACCCTAAGCTACCCGAAGTACACTTTGTAGAGTGAGTGAATTGATTGCACGCTGCCGCTTTTAGCAATATTCCAGCAATATCACGGTGGGACGACAGGAATCGGCTTCACACATTGTCGGGAACGAAGCCAGGTCTTTGGTGTGATGTACCCCAAGTACACTTTGCAGAGTGAGTGAGTGGATGGGTGGATTACCATCGCCAGTGTTCCAGTTATATCACGGTGTGCCAGCTTAAAGTGGAAGGGAGGCCCGAAATAAAATTAAAATTGGCCAGTCTCAGTAAACATAAACTCAGTATTATTCGTTGCATTGCTTATACTAAGTCTAAAAAAACCCAAGTAGGGGGCCGCGTCAGGTAACCTCTTCAGTCGTGCAATCATAACATAGCTTTCCAAATCGCGAAAAGTGACATTCGCACCTACCTTTTGAACATTTTTACCTCGAGAAAGTTTGGACCCGAACGATTCCTAATCTATTTTCCGTATGATCGCTTCCGTGTGATGCACATGGATCACGCCACAACACTGAGTAAACAGGGTTTTTGTCAGGTTTGTATATTTATATTTCCCCGGAAAAATGTACTGAAACAAAGTTGTTACATTTCGATAATGAGTTTCTCATCAGGAATATACTGACAATATACCATTAGGTAACAGAAGACATTTGGATTGATCCATTCAAGGGAGGTTACCGCCTGTATAACTAGGTATGAAGCCGATACAGAACATAATCGTCCGTGTTTTAAAACACCCCATAAAATTTAAAACATTCAGATGTATCTCTGTAATTGTTTGTCAAAAGTTGGTACATCTCCGTGTGTTTCTTCTTCCAGCCTTGTCAAATAGGCTCCTCATCCGTGTCCGACTAAGGGACATAACTCTCCAGAGAAGATCTAGACACCATTAACGGCATGGCGCACGGGTAGCCATCGATATGATAAAGCTGACATGAATCAGTGTTAATCAGCAGTAAAATCGTCTTGTACGATTGTGGATATTAATGTGAAAAAGGACTTTCTATTTAGCTCAGGTAGGAGTCGGCGCATGCCTGACCTCGGATCCGTGCAGCACAGACGGTACCTGCTACGATGACGCTGGAACAGCCAGGTGCTATTGTACTGCAGATTCATACGGTACCATTTGTGACCAAAAACGACGTAAGTGAAGCATTGGACAACTGTTCGTCAGATATATTACGGTTAACAAGGTCGTCAAGTATATTATGATTAACAGCATTGTGAAGTAATAACAACCAAAATATCTCAACTATTTAACCTTTCGGTCTTCCTTTATCCAAATATGTTTCTTTACACAAACGTTAGGACTATTTTATATTGCAACGATGATCAGTTTAGGCCAACAATAAACAAGCCTTTGCATTAGTTCATGACGGGTACCACTGTAGGGGCAGGATACGTTCACCTGATGGTGAACCTTCGGTATCATCACTGTTTGACAGTTTATGAACATATGCTAATGGTATCGTACAAGCGGCTCTGTTTTTAGCATAGTTCTCTTATGGGTGTGGTAAATCTTCTGTCGTTTTTATAACTGCGAATGTTCATTCTGTTATCTTCATCCAGTGACGGTGGCGTGTGAAACAGGCAAAATGGTGATAGGCGTGAACCCAGCTGGAACAGCGTTCTCTGGGCATGCTTACGTGCAAGGCCAACGTGCCGATGCAAGCTGTAATCTTGCTGCAGTGCCAAATCCTACATCGACGGCAGACAGCATTCCAGATACGTGGATGGGATATGCACTTGATTTGGCCAACACCGGTACAACCTGTGGAGATGTTGTAGCCGTCAACGTAAGTTGTATTGATAACACTACTACTATAGCTACTACTGCCACTGCTCCTGCTGCAACTACTACTACTACTACTACTTACAATAGTACTGCTGCTACTACTGCTGCTGCTGTTGCTATTACTACTGCTGCTGCTGTTACTACTACTCTACTTCTACTACTGATGTTGCCACTACTACTAAAGCTACTACTATGACTACAACTCTACTCTACTCTATTGCTACTACTGCTGCTGTTGCTGCTTCTCCTACTCTGCTCTTCCTACTAATACTATTACTCAGCCACTATTTCTACTCCGCTACTACTGCTGTTCATACTACTACTACTACTACTACTACTACTACTACTACTACTACTACTACTACTATAGCTACTGCTAATACTGTTACTTATGTTTTACTCTCAAACGTGCATACTTCAGTGGTTCATTTTCAGGACGATTATGTTCTGCATCGGCTTCATACGTAGTTATACAGGCGGTAACTTACCACTATTTTTTACAGACTGGAGGTAAAACTGAATACACACGCATTATCGTCGTTCAGTACGAGAGTGATTTCCTGACCTCCATCGACGACCTCTTCACTGCAAAGTGTGTCTTCGACGATACCGGGGCTTTGGTGTTCAGTGGAATCGCCAAGCTTGATCCAACGGCTTTGTGAGTGTCAACTAAACGCGTCAAATGATGATGATGATGATGATGATGATGATGATGATGATGATGATGATGATAGTGTATTCATAAAGCGCTCACATTCACGTAACTACTACATACTCAAGGCGCTGGAGTGTTCCCTCGATCAATGGCTGTATGTTTTTGGCTGGTTTTGTTGCAATCCGTTTAACCTACTCAACTCCCTGTGCAGTATTCAAGTTATTGAAATAACTTGATTCAAATTATTCAACCCAGTCAACAAATTGACATAGCGCTGGAGAATAACTGAATAGATAACAGAATCCCATGTGCAATAGTATCATACAATGAGGTCTTTAAATTTCAACAGGTCTATGCTACAGACTTTGGGGCTTTCGAAATCAAGAGGCGCGAGTCAAAAGATTAAAGAAATAGCGACCGATTTGTAATGATTAACATTGCCTCCATCATCTTATATATAGCCATGGCGACGTTTATGTTGTGCAACGCCGATTACTCCTATTCCCCTGACTTTTATTGCTGCCTTTGTTACCTATTATATGGCTTTAGTGAGGTACTACTGATTGTGTGTTATGCGCAGGACCGGAAACCTGAACGAAGTATCTGCAGAAACACAGTTCTCTCCCGTGAGCTTGGCACTGACGAGCGGAGGTTCGCCGGTCGTATCAACAACGCCTATTAATGTGGGATCTGAGCTCCTGTTTACATTCACAATACCCACAGGTAAACATATGGGCCTAAATTAGACTTTTCATTACGTACATATTATGATATCACCTGTGTCCAGTTTTGCGTAATTCCAAATATGAGATCTGAATATATCTGAACGTCCATTCCTATCCTAGTCTTAACGACAGCGAGCTTTTGTTACAACGATTTATTACTTGTCCTTGTCCAACTGTTGTTATTATTTGTTGTGTAACACCGCCCTAGGCAATATTCCTCCTATATGACATCCGTCTGTAAATAGTTGAGTCTGAACCAGACAATCCAGTGATCGACGTCATGTGCATCGATCTACGCTTTTGTCAGCTTACTGGATAGTAGTAATACGAGCTATCCTCCTCGAACTTTATGAAGGTTTTTACGTAACATGTATATTTTCTCAAAACGTGTGGTAAACAAATCATTAAACGATATGCTTACACATAGTTTGTTAATGTGCAGAATACGAGTCGATGAGGATTGTAACAGCAGTCGCAAATAACACAGTTACTGCAGATTTGAAAACGCTGAATATCGTCACCGCCAGGTACGTACATGAAACTATGTTAGAGTTGATCGTAAATAGCTATGATACTGATTACTCAGGAGGCCTGCTTAGTGCTGTTAATATCCATCATGTAACTATATGTATATATGTATTTATCCGAGTAGCTGATCGCTGTCTCTTTGTTGTTTCATGCCACACTCAGCAATATTCTAGTTATATGGCGGGAATCACCATATTGCCAAATCTGGGCTAGACATCCAGTGATCAACAACATGAGCATCGGTCTACGCAATTGGCATTCGATTACATGATTATCTAATAGGTTAGAGTGGTTAAGATTGCGCAATTGTGCGATGACACAGATCGATCCCATGTGACGTTTTCGACGGCTTTTTGGCGTGAAGTAAAGGGACCTGAGACATTTTCATCGTGGACTTGTTTATCAAAGAGAAAATACTTCATTGTGATTTTGCATTTATGAAGGTACAAATGTAAAGGTATCTGTTCACGCTGTAATCTCGCCCAGCCTACGGGCGGTGGGACAGGCTTGCTTTTTCAAAACGTTTGTTCGTCACGCTCGATTTCCCAAATGGGTACAACCTGTGAAGCACACTTGTGGTGTCGTCGCCGTGATGTTGCTGGAATGTTGCTGAAAACGGCGTATAACTAAACTCACTCACTCGCTCACTCACGGAAGCAAGCTTGCATCACACGAGCTGGTGGGCAGGGTGAGCCTGACATTACGTTTTCAGAACAATGTTTAAATGGCAGGTGAAACGGCATGACATGCTTACCCTTTCTGAGGACAGCCGGTGTCATCATGGAATTTTAGAGGTCCATCTAAAAGCTTTTCAGAGAGTTTTCATGTCAGTCAGTTTTAATACTCAGTGGGAAACTGTCTGCGGTTGGGCAAGGCTGATATTTAGCTTTACATTCACATGTATACATACATAAACGAAAAACATATTAACATTAATTTATTCCGTTGTATTCAACAGTTGCATGGATGATGCAGCCTATCCCATCTCCGTTGAAGCCCCAGCCCGCGGCTCAGCGGGAACAGATAAAAGGGAGATAACTCTCAAACTGAAAGCCTTCCACTTTGATGGAAATGACGAGGTTGGTTTCAAGTTCACCGTTAAAGTGTGCCTCACAGCAAATGATGCAGACTGCAATCCTGTAAGTATTGACCTCTAAATAAAATGTGATGACTACGCTAATTTTTTGCAAGAAAGCCTTCTAAAATAAACGGTCAATAAAGTTTCCCGTTCCAATGATTTTTTTCTGTGTCACCCTTTAAATATATGGACGATAACGACAGGGAAGTTCCCACAGAAGGGTGTGAACGTGAAATGGTTGCATTTCATATCCTCATTTTTCGTTCATAAATGTCACTATAAATCGGGGACTATCAAGTGATTTTCGCTGGATTCTGTTTGCTTGTGTTGGTTTCGGCTTGATGGTATCACGTGACACAATCACGTGATATGTGTCCATATCTATCGGCTATTACATTCCAGCTGGTTTAGGTGCACTATGTTTTGCTGAATAAATATGTCTCTTTTCCACTTAGGTGTTATGAACTTGTCAGAAGTATCCATTGGTTGTACTGTGTACCATTTCTTTTTAAAATGGATTTTACAAGAATTGTTTACCATATGACCCAAATAAGGATGGGATGTTTAGGAACGTCAAATATATATTTATCAAAAGAAGTTAGAGAACACCACTTCTTTCAAATTACATTGTCAACCTGTCATGTTTTTTATATCTTTGAAAAGAACAACATCTACAACATTTCAGGCAACGTGTAACGGTGTTGCCGGCAGTGGCTTTGGCCGGAAGAAGCGAGAGACTAGTGGTGATGAGAAAGTCATCACTAGATTCATCACTGTGCGAGACGCCCAGTCTTTCGGACTAGAGGGTAAGGATGTTATGTTTGAAATGATTTTAATTTCACCTCGATTACACTGAATCAGTCTTACGAATATCCTATTGGCATTTCTTTACTGACATTAATGTGATTGGTCGAGAGTAGTTTAACCAACGATTGTGAGGATGGTTTGATGCTTAATGCCACAATCAGCAATATCCCAGCAATTTGGTGGCCGTCTGTAAACAAATCTGTCTTGGCAAGGCAATCCAGTGATCAATAGCATGACCGTCGATCTACGCAGTCGGGACACGATGACATGTATCATTCAAGTCAGCGAGCCTTACAAGCATGGGATGTTAAACATAAATTCTAGCAATGAAATGCTTCAGTAGTTTTCTGGGAAGGCTTAAACTGAAGCCGATATAACCCGAAAACGACCCGTTGTCTATTGACTCTCATTACATCTGGTATTAGACAACTCACGTAAATCTTCTTTCTTTACAGGTCAAACTGGATTGACAAACAGCGACTGCCAGATAACTGGTCAGACAACTGCTGCCATGGTTGCCATGGGAATAGTTATCTTCACACTTCTCATCCTTTGCCTTGTGCTCATCGTTCGCTTTGTGTCCCACCGTAATCGCTCCGAATCCAAACAGGACCTCCACTCTTAAAACCATGATGGCGAGCGGCAGTACAAGTTGTCTGCACAAAAAACACGTTCTTTCACCACCAGAACAACTGACAGTTTGGTGTACATTAATTTCGTAAATACTCATAATTACACATTCATTTAGAAAACTATGTATTCAATGACAACTTGGTGTTTGAACAGTTGTTTAGTTCATATGCATGAGCGCAAAGAGTTTGTTTATAATGTCACTTAGGTTTAGAATGTAAATACACCAGAAGAGGGTTCTCTCTATCGGACCCATACTCAAACTGCTGCTAACAGAATGTTTTGTCACTCTTATACTTGTGATAGTTCGTACCTTAGATCTCCTTCAGCTAATATCGATATAGATATTGCACATCTTTATGTTGTATTCTCATAGTTTTATATTTTCGTAATAAAACATCTGACGAAGAGCATCATTTTCATTCGTCTAAACTGTTGAAGGAAAGTATACAATCTCCATCAGGATTAGGGCGGTGGGGTAGCCTGATCGGCACGCTTAAGGCCCGTGTTTGATACCCGACATGGGCTCAATGTGTGAAGCCTTGAGCTGTAACGATGCATCGACCTATCAATGGATTGCAATTTGTGAGTTTTCCGATAGCAATTAACCGATGGGAGAAACGAAAAACTATCGATACATCGGGAGACTCCCGTTAGTCTAGTGGGGTGCTGGGTCATTCTTAATGGGTGACAATTTCTTAGACTACTGAAAAGATGTTTCGGTATTCGGTATATCTTGTTCTACAATTGTCAAGCAAGGGTGAGAATCTTCAGTTTAGCTGTTCTGTATACCGGATGGGACATTATTAAGCAGTGTTGTATTTACCTGTGACAGGAACACCATCGGGGGATAATAAAAAAATATCAGTGATTGACTATTGCACAAATCAATTAGCGTAGATTTCAGTAAATACGTACATTTCCTGAGTACGACAGTAACTATACATAATTCCTTTTGGAGTCATATCCATAATAACTTAAAAATATACATTCTGCCGTACCACAATGTATATGAAATCCCCTCGGAACCATGCAGCAAAATATAACACAGATAAGTCTAAAACATGCAGTATTATGTATTGACCAAAGATCCACAATACAGGTTTCTAGTACAAATGTAACTCAAATCTAAAGTAATGGGTCACAAATTATAATATCAACTCACCAAAGTCTTGTATTACAGTGCAAAATGTCAGGCTTGACGAAGAGGTAGGCAGATGTAGGTCGATCGAGTGATGTCCTCCACTTATTCCAAGAGTAGTCCGTGTGTGAATCCGTGTGTGTCGTCAACACAATAACTAGCGTTATATATACACAGGCACTGATTACTGAATCTTCGAGCACTTTGCGACCAAATCACCACCAACTTGGAACTTATCGCAGACTCTTGAAGTAAACACAACTAGTCAAGGGAGGCAACTCTAGAGCATTACCTTAAAGGCCTGCCGCTGAAGTACTAATAGCATGGAACAGTTATGATACGAGTGAGTGAGTGAGTGAGTTTGGTTTTACGCCGCTTTTAGCAATATTCCAGCGATATCACGGCGGGGAACACGAGAAAATGGGCCTCACACATTGTACCCATGTGGGGAATCTTCGGTGTGATTATCACTTAATCAATAATCCGATTTACGAAAGTACACTCTCGTAACAACATACATATACATATTTACAGATTATTCATTTTTGTCTGTAACATTTACATGTCAGGGTGAGATATTTTCATACAGCAAGTCTTCAAATATTAAGGGGCAAAGGATCAGTTGTATCAGACAGGTTCTACTCAGTCTTTAATAAATAAGCATGAAGTTTAAGCATGTGAATATTATATATATAATTATTTACAATTCCCTCTTTGATGCATCTAGCTGAGCTGACCATGCCCAGCTGACCTTGTATTAAAAAGCAGACGGTAGTTTAATTGAAATAGTTCCCCCCGAGTATTCAATTAAATATATTAAACTACTCTCTGCATGATACAATTAACTGGACGCCCTAATTATGCCACAACGATTGTTAAAATAGCTCTGCCAGCATAAGTGGACTCAAATGTTCACGTTGCCGTGAATGCGTGGACAGTCTTTAGTTCATGTGATTTTGTTCAGGGAGGGACTCGTGAGTAATTTCCCACATCGACATGGAGATCTTGGGTAAAGTGGAAGTCCCATTGAATCTCCTCCTGGCCCTGACAGTCATTGTGCTGATCTATATGTAAGTATGCATGTATGCCTATGCTGTTCATCTGAGTACAGTTACTTACACCAACAACAGGTGCACAGTCATCACCCTTTGTTTCCAAAGGTAAAGCGCTGCAATTTAAAGTCATTTTGATCAGAATGTCATTTTGCGATCAGTGTTTCTCACTTTGAAGTGATTCAGGCCATGGATGTTTATATTTGTAATGGCGAGTGAGTGAGTGACTTGGGTGTTTTAGCAATATCCGAGCAATATCAAGGCCAGGGAAACCAGAAATTGGCTTCACACACAGTAACCATGTGGGAAATCGAACGTGGGTCTTTGGCGTTACGCATTAACCACTGGGCCACAACACCGCCCGTCTGCTTGGTGAAACACTGAAGGATATATAGTCTGGTTCATAATTATTGAGAATTTTTCTTCTTACTTTGAGCTATCCTAACACCTCAACTGATTCACTGATACTTAAAACTAAGTAATGGTATAAGGGAGGTAACTCATCTTGGCCTACTGAGTATAGAACAATTAGAGTTACCTCCCTTGAATTTGTAGCAGACGTCATTTTCCTCAGCACTGTCAACAATGTCTGCTGAAGATAAAAGAAGGTTGATTTTTGAGTTGTGTAATCAAGGAATTGATGATGTAAATACATTGGCAGAGAGAACAGGAACTCCTCTTTCTACTGTGTATAGGATTAGGAAGAATTTTAAAGAGGGAAAGGATTTTGGGCACCAGAAAGGAGCAGGGAGACCCAGAAAATTGGACTTTTCAGATCGCGTCCGGCTGGGAATTTTAGCGTCTAAAAAGCAAAGGGCAAGCATCTCCAACATCAGGTATGAAATGATAGAAAGGGGATCAACAGTTGTATCAAAATCTACAGTTAGAAGAAATTTGATTGATCTTGGATGGGAGAAAAAGACTAGAATTCCTTCTCCTCTCATGAAACAAGAACATAAAGACAGGCGTGTTGAGTGGTGTTTGGCACATGAAAACTTTGACTGGGAAAATGTGATTTTTACTGATGAAAGCTCGATATGGGTATATCCCAATAATGTGAAAATATGGACAAAGTCTGCGTCAGCACCGTTGTATCGACGACCTAAATACAGCCCAAAGTTTCATGTATGGGGAGGGATATCCTTATTAGGAACGACCCCGCTGTGTGTGTTTGAGGGAAATCTGACAAGTCAACGCTACACTAACATATTAGATAATTTTCTCCTTCCAAATGCACATGTGTTTTATGGAAATGACTGGATTTTGCAGCAAGATAATGATCCTAAACACACCGCAAAACATGCCAAGCAGTGGTTTCAGGAGAAAAATGTGACTGCATTACCATTTCCTGCATATAGTCCTGACTTAAATCCCATTGAGAACATTTGGGGGATGATGAAGGAATGTGTGAATCAAAAGGGGTTGACAAAAATTGAAGACATGAAGAGAGAAGTGGTCCGATACTGGGACAGCATAACTCACGAGACACTAACCTCTCTGATAGGAAGTATGCCTACCCGTCTTAGACTGTGCCGTGAAGCTCAAGGAGACTAGATAAAATATTAAATTGTTACCTACACAACATGAAAAGGTCTGTTCACTTTCACAATACATTCAATTTTATCTCATTTGTTCTCGTTTAATAATATGAAATGCTTTAGCTATTCTCAATAATTTTGAACCATACTGTATTTGCTGAGAAATCTGAAAACATAGTCACCATAATTTTAGGCGAGACGACGACCACAGATTCATGGTCTAAGGGAAGCAACTCTGCATAGTAAGCTGTAGTATGTGTCACGACCGAGTGGACCTTGTACAGTGTTCAAAATGAGGCATTGCCTTGGACTGACTGTGCCCATATATATTTGACAATACCTACTTGAATATATTAACATATGGTGAAAACTTGACCGTATTGAGAAATTTGCGCCATTCCCAGAGACGGCTTGTTATTGACGAACCAAATGCAACATTACTGGTGAGGGAATGTTTCAGTGCAGATTCAAACACCTGTACATATTATCATTACCGATCCATTGTCAGCGGTGGTGTAGTCTGTAGGTTACAGCTCGTCAGTGTTTGATTCCCCAGATGGGGTCATTGAGTGATACCCGTTTCTGGTGTCCCTCGCCGTGATATTACTGAAATATCGCTAAGAGCAGCGTAAAACCAAGCTCACTCTCTCACTAGTTATTGTGTCACGAGTTATTGTGGCCCTTTCACTGATGAAATCTGTTTCGGATCAGTTGATAATGAAGCCTACTTTCTGACTTTATAAACGTTATATTTACACTCTCCACTTAAGATACCAATATTGAAGGAATCATGGCAATAATTTAAAGTGTCTTCTTTGAGAATCATTTTAAATGTTTTGAGAGATGAAGGAAAACCAACACATTCTATGAGGCGCACGTACATTATCACAATCGTGAACCTGACAAATGTTGAAAAGCCACCGTATGCCATGAGTCTGTACATACGTGCGAAACTAATCATGAAGAATGGGTTCATATATTGACATTTAATGAGGATGTTGGATGAATGTAAATATATTTGTGTATATACATGTATATAATCACTTTGTAAATGGTGGTGTTAATGTTTGAAACAGCGATACGTGTACTTGGGGCTTGAGGTCTTTATTATTTATTTAGTATTTAATAAAAAATAAGTAAATAAAAAAAGTACTGTCAAGCACATGATGCACAGACAGACGGCGTAAAGCTTCTTTGAAATATATTCCAGAAGGTGTAGAGATGCATTTGCTTGATAATAGTGTTTGTATCTACTCCTTAATGTACGGAAGCGTGGTAGGGCCGTGGTGAATATTGTTTTGGTGTTACTACTTCCTACGTAAGACTTCGTATCTCCTACATAGGACTTAGTACCTCCAACATAGAAGAGAGTAAGTCCTACGTAGGAGGACCCCAAAAATATTTCACCGTGACCCTACTACGCTTCCATAGTAACGTCACATTCATTGCAATAAAGAAAATAAATATCCACAGAATTAGGGTTTCCCTTTAAAATGTCACACATTTAAACCCACATATATGTTCAAAGCCATTTTTCGTGGAAGTCCCACAGGCTGCACAGCTTTCTATTAAGATAGCATTGTGGACTTATCCAACCTTTTTGCAACAATCATGTATAAGTTTTTCTTGTTATGGTAACTTCGCCCGTGGTGGTCAGGTAGACAGATCATCAGAACGGAGGAATAAATCCCGGTTTGAATCCCGGTTCAGTCACACGTTAAAAGATGGGAGTATACGCACTTTCCCGGACATTGAAACATGACAAAACATGCCTGTGTCTGAGAAAGGCACCCATGTTAAACAGCATTACCTTATCATAAACGCAAACGTGTGCACATAACATTCTGGTCTTGATTGTTGTAGTAAACGTCTTTTCGTCTCATTCTATCTTTAGAACAATAGTTTATTAATCATGTTTGAATCAGCATTACCTTATCATAAACACACACGGGCACGCAAACGTGTGCACATAAGATTCTGGTCTTGATTGTTGTAGTAAACGTCTTTTCGTCTCATTCTATCTTTAGAATAATAGTTTATTAATCATGTTTGAATCAGCATTACCTTATCATAAACACACACGGGCACGCAAACGTGTGCACATAAGATTCTGGTCTTGATTGTTGTAGTAAACGTCTTTTCGTCTCATTCTATCTTTAGAATAATAGTTTATTAATCATGTTTGAATCAGCATTACCTTATCATAAACACACACGGGCACGCAAACGTGTGCACATAAGATTCTGGTCTTGATTGTTGTAGTAAACGTCTTTTCGTCTCATTCTATCTTTAGAATAATAGTTTATTAATCATGTTTGAATCAGCATTACCTTATCATAAACACACACGGGCACGCAAACGTGTGCACATAAGATTCTGGTCTTGATTGTTGTAGTAAACGTCTTTTCGTCTCATTCTATCTTTAGAATAATAGTTTATTAATCATGTTTGAATCAGCATTACCTTATCATAAACACACACGGGCACGCAAACGTGTGCACATAAGATTCTGGTCTTGATTGTTGTAGTAAACGTCTTTTCGTCTCATTCTATCTTTAGAATAATAGTTTATTAATCATGTTTGAATCAGCATTACCTTATCATAAACACACACGGGCACGCAAACGTGTGCACATAAGATTCTGGTCTTGATTGTTGTAGTAAACGTCTTTTCGTCTCATTCTATCTTTAGAATAACAGTTTATTAATCATGTTTGAATCAGCATTACCTTATCATAAACACACACGGGCACGCAAACGTGTGCACATAAGATTCTGGTCTTGATTGTTGTAGTAAACGTCTTTTCGTCTCATTCTATCTTTAGAATAATAGTTTATTAATCATGTTTGAATCAGCATTACCTTATCATAAACACACACGGGCACGCAAACGTGTGCACATAAGATTCTGGTCTTGATTGTTGTAGTAAACGTCTTTTCGTCTCATTCTATCTTTAGAATAATAGTTTATTAATCATGTTTGAATCAGCATTACCTTATCATAAACACACACGGGCACGCAAACGTGTGCACATAAGATTCTGGTCTTGATTGTTGTAGTAAACGTCTTTTCGTCTCATTCTATCTTTAGAATAATAGTTTATTAATCATGTTTGAATCAGCATTACCTTATCATAAACACACACGGGCACGCAAACGTGTGCACATAAGATTCTGGTCTTGATTGTTGTAGTAAACGTCTTTTCGTCTCATTCTATCTTTAGAATAACAGTTTATTAATCATGTTTGAATCTATTCAACAGGTATGCAACGTGGAACTATGATTACTTCAAGGAGCGGAGCATCCCTGGCCCCAAACCGTATCCTTTTATTGGAAGCAGCTTCAGTTTTGTAGGTTTAGACATACTTATGCAAACTATTTTGAGCATACCGTGTTATAATATATATACCGTGTTGTTAGCATTTCTGAAACGTAAATGTCTTACATCATATGAACACCATTTCGTTAGATGACTGGGTTAGTAATGATCGAGCTCTTCATGCAGTAACAAGAGAGCTACACCATCCCTGAGTGTTAATGGTATTTTCGACAATATACTGAAGGAAATAAACGAGGGAAGAAAAATATTCTTTCACTCTTGTTCATATCTTTTGAATGGCAATGTGGATGAATATCTCTGACTGTATCACAAAGAGAATGTAGTGTTTGGTATAGTCAGGGTCAGGTCTTGCCAAGTCTGAGATGCATGTGTCTAACGTTCTTATATCGGTCTGGAAATGCCACCTAGATAACGAGGGGTTTAAATCGAGGCTCTCGCCCCTCACATATGGTAGAGAAACGTGTGTTATGTTCTGAAAGTGTTACACTGTGTCGAGAAAATGGACACTACACTGACGTTTTAGAAAGAAGTGTTGTAGGACTGTTACGTGCTGTATTATTGACAGAATATTGAATTTACTTATGTATTGCGCTGCAGGGATGGGGAAAGGGGCTATGTGGGTTAATTTAAGAATACGTCATTTTCAGATCCATGTTTTTATTTTTTTCCCAGTTTCTCTATATACTCGTGGAAACAAATAAGGAAACAAATGAAAGTGCAAGCGTACCTATATGCATTTCAAGAATTTCACAAACAGTGCAATACGTGTCTTGTGAAGAAACATGGAAAAGAATTAAGAAACACTAATACTTTCATCTGTTTCCATGAGTATTTTTCACATAGTATGAATATGAATGAGTTTCACCTCAAAACGTTCACGAAGCGATATGACAGACATATTGTCAAGACGTTCGATTCCCAAAGTCTCTAATGTCCGTCCGCCCGCTTTGGCGTTCTACTCAGTACCTCAAAACGTTTCTCATTGCAGCGAAACTTGAAATGTGATGATTCTGTCTGGAATATAATGGCAACGACAATACATCTGCGTCTCTTTTACTTCAGTCACTCTTCTCCCACTTCCCCGCCTGGAAACAGATGTATGGAAACGTATTTGGGTAACCCTGCGTCATTATCTTCGTTACAAACGTTGAGTCATACACATGTTCTGAAAGTGATGTAATATAGAATGTTTATCTGGACACAGGCAACAAGCTTCATCCGATCCCGAACGTTTTCTCTCTATAAGTATGGAGAAGACAAGTATATTGCTGAAGACAAATGATAAACGAGCCTGAATATAATGGCAGCAGAATCCCTTTGAAGGTTATATGAACAGAAACTGACATTGTTGAATAAATACATCACTTATATCGAAATATGATCAGCGTTTCAAGAAAGCAAGACTCTCTAAATTCCATTTAGTTAGCTATACGTGTATGTGGATCTGATATTAGTCCATTAAGACATGACCTGGTTGTATTGTGAGTTATTATGACAATAACGAGTTAGATCGATATGCTGATAACTATTGTGTTATCAATAGTTACTCGCTAGGTTATACAAGTCCCATATGTCACGTTGGTGAATCATAATGAGGTCGTTTCTCGATATTTAAACAATCGGTTAGTGTATCCTGGTCGTCAAAGGGTTGTAACTCTGCAGTGTGGACTGCGGTGCATTTGAACACCCGGCGACACATCGAGCACACTGGTCTGTTCGTTATCAAAATCACGTTCTTCTGTCGCTCAAAATTGAATTTTTATGAAAAAACATGTATGCATTTAAAACAGTGCCCCTTGTCATCATGACCACGCGTTATCATACTTCATATTGTTTCATTGCTACAGAATCTTCATAGGCAAGGTGCCAGCTCTGGTCATATCCGATCTGGACATTCTAAATGAGGTCTTTGTCAAGAGTTTTAACGTTTTCAGGAACAGGATGGTAAGAAATATGTCCTATTTACGTTACTTACTAACATATCACAATTGCTTGAAATTGCTTTAATATGCGTCAAATTTGGAAATGTACTACATGTCTAAAACTAACTGAGACCTTCAATGTTAGAAATGTTAGAAATATTGGGAGAATAGTGCTACTAACAACGACCTAATAGATAAAAGTGTGTTTTGATGCAGGGTCAAAACTCAGTCACATAAGCAGATGGCGATTACACTTTACAAGTGTTCAGAAATGAAAGTTAGATTTCTTTTACAGAAATCCATAATCATACCGTATCCATTCAATATGGCTGTGGTTTACCTAGAGGATAGTCACTGGAAAAGAGTGAGAAACCTAATAACACCAACCTTCAGCGGCGCTAAACTGAGACTGGTAAGACTTTGTTGTTGACCTGTACATGAGTGTGAGTGAGTTTAGTTTTATGCCACTGTGATCAATATTCATGTACTATAACGGTAGGATTGACACATTGTGCACCTTGGGGAACAAACAGGGTCTTAGGCTTCAATCACCAGCTAACTGCACCGTCAACACTTTTTATGTAGATATATAAGGTGCAGTCCATCGCAACTTATACATCGATATCAGCATACATCATTGTAATCTCACTGATTGAAACATGTTGGAATTAGATTGGAGTTTTAAATTGAACATAAAACTCTTCCCAAATTGCAAACAGATGTGCCGCTCGACTTGGCAAGATGGATAAACATTTTGATTTGATCAATTTTATTAGAGCAGATAGATTCTCATAAGGAAGCCGTTTAGAACCATTCGGTTGAGATTGCTCTTTTTAAAAAAATGTCAAGAAACTAAGATGAAATTTCAAGCCATTGAAATATTGAGATATAACGACTAAATGTGTATTTTGAAAGTTTGACTTTTCATCTTGAATTTTCAAGGTTGTATCTTAATATTTCAACTAAAGCCAAAAAACGGGTGGCCATAAAAGTATTGTTAGGCTGCTATCTTGGACGTTCCATGCTTCACTGTGTCGGTGTCTGTGTCTGTGTCTGTGTCGGTGTCATAACATATAAAATGGAGTGATGATTACACTAGTGATGCGGCTGGCATAGTTGCCAAGGTCGCAGTTCTGTGTTGCGTCGCTCGTGAACACCAGAAAATGGGATTGCGGGTTGGAATACCAGCTCCTATAGTTTATATTTCTAGCTTTTATCAGAATCAGACTGCTGTCAGAAATTCGCCTAACTCTTGCATTTTCTCTAGAATTATGCTGACGTTTCACGATTTTATCTGTAATATCATTCCACTGAAATGACACATACTATAAACATAAATATCGTCCAGTCTTCATAAATACACAGATAGATTTAATATGTCTGTAAAAATGAACCCCAAGTGATATCACAGCAGATCATCATATTGTAGAACAAACTTTTCTTTTTATAGATGTGCACTAGCATCAACAATTGTGCAAAGACTCTTTGTAAAAACCTATCGAATGCCGTCGAGAATAATGAAGTGGTGGTTACGAAACAGTAAGTATTGCAACTTGTTAAACGCTAATAACTGGCTTTCCTTAACTTGTGTTTGTGGCTTGATCTCACATGATAATGATCGTACGCATTGCATTATGCATAGAATAACTGGAACGTTGTGCTATTGTATGACCCAAAGTATGTGCTACGAACTGGTTTACATTTTGGCTAATGCATTGATTGCGATGCCTATTCTAACTTAGAAAGTCATAATGGAGTCTTCATCGTCTGCATAGCATCAGCAATGCAGTGTCAGGATTGTTTAGGCTGAATGATGTACTAAATGTTTGAGTCACTCTTAGACATCGCATAGCTTTTCGACGAACCTACAATATATTTATCACGTCTAATTTACATATAACATCATAATGTTAAAAAAACATAACAAAAAAAATAAACAATGATTAAAGTATTAAAATGTGGTTGATAACAAAGGAGGACTAAATCAAGCTTACAAACATGAGTCTGGATTGTAAATAAACTTTGGCAATGATCGATGTGCTCCACTGAGGAGTGTATATACTTTATCACTTATTCATCTAATATAATCTCTTTCAGATTCTTTGAAAGGTTCACCATGGATGTCATTTCACAAACTGCATTTGGTATCACGGTTGATTCACAACATGAAGTCGACAACCCTTTTGTTGCCCATGCTAAACAAATGTTTGAACTATCAAATATGAGAAGACTGACGTCTATGTTGGCAGGTACCTTTCGCTATAGTCTTTCCAACAACAGTCATTGTACTATTGTACTGCTGGGATGTACATAATGATTATTCATCTAGTATTTTCCTGTAATGACAATGATGAATATGATGGGGTGGGGGGTGGGGGAGACACCAGAAATGTTGTCGTCACAAGACCTTATTATAAGGATACTAAAGAAGGAATGCGGTGTACCAACGTACCGACAGCATACCGGCAAAACAATCGCGTGACCCTGCCCGAATTTTATACCAGATGTGACATTATTTGTGTCTGTGTGTGAGTGTGTGTGTGTTGGGGTGGGGTGGGGGTGGGTTATTATTTGTCCTTATTTGGCGCTACTGAGCTATACAAGTTTATGACTAGTTTATAGTCATAAATATGATTCAAGGGGAATATTACCAAAGTTCGTGTTTCTGGTTGGATAGAAATGACCGATCCTATCTGATTTGCTCAGATGAAGGAAACGTGTTTCTATGCCTGAAACATGTACATCGAATTCAAAATTCCACTGCTTATGGAAATTGTCATGAATCTGAGTCACAACCATTAACTTGACTGAGTGAGTGATTAAGTGAGAGAGTTTGAAGAATATTGTTCCTCTTACACGTCAGCACCTCCTGTAGCACAAGTGTTTGATTTACAATCATCATGGCAACTGTTAAGGAAACGTCTGGAGTGTAGTTTTACGCCACACTCAACAACATTCCAGATATATGGCGGCGGTCTGTAAACAATCGACAATCCAATGATCAAAAGCATGAGCATCGATCTGCGCAACTGGGAACTGATGACATGTATCAACCGCGTCAGCGGCCCTGACCACCTGATGCCGGTGGTCGCCTCGAACGACAATCATAGTCGCTTTTTATGGCAAGCATGGGTTGCTGAAGGCCTATTCTACTCCGGACCTTTACGGGTCCCATTAACTGGAAGCGCCAGAGAAAAACAACTGCATTCATTATTTGGCAGGGGCAGATTACGACATTACGACAATTACGCCAGAGGCATGGAACTAAAGTTGTATCTGTTAATACTATATATCTATTAGCTGCATTTACGTACACACTATTTATTGTATGAATATTCATTAGTGTGAGTGAGTTTAGTTTTACGCCATATTAGCAATATTCCAGCAATATCACGGCGGGGGACACCAGAAAATGGGCTTCACACATTGTACCCATGTGGGGAATCGAACCCGGGTCTCCGGCGTGACGAGCGAACGCTTTAACCACTAGACTACCCCACCGCCCATATTCATTAGAGACGATGTCATTCTTGTGGGGCAGTGAGAACAGATTCGTAAAGGTTCTCATATGACTTTCGTTAGTCTCTTACTAGATTTCTAGATCAAAGGTATTTCCAGGCTTCTTTCCGACGCTTGCCCGATTCTTAAGGAAGCAAGGGTATGGGATCTTTCCACAACATGTCGTGGATTTTTTTCAAAGGAACCTCACAGAAATTGTCAAACAGCGACAGAACGACACAACAGAAGACCGTGAGGTGAGCGTTACAGTTTGGAGACTGGGACCCTGTGAGGTGTTCATAATTATATGGCCCTTGCAGATCGGGCTCAGAATTGGCCTTCAGTAACCTGGTGACTAACGGGTTCTGACTTGGTTGATATATGTCATTGTATCTAAAATGCGTAAATTGATGTTCGTGATGCTGATCTCTGGATTGTCTTGTCGATACTAGATTATATACAGACTGTCGCCATATAGCTGGAATATTGCTGAGTACGGCGATAAACAACATACAAAATAAAATGTAAATGTTATCATTGTTCCGAAGCTTATAAAAACAAATGCCCCAAGTTACCTCAGTGTCAGACTGATTTCTTATAAGTATGGATGACCATGTATTGACAGAAGAGAATTGACTTCCTGCAACTGTTAGTGGACGCGGAAATACAGATGGACAGTAACTCAAATGTCCGTAGAGCCGATGGCCAGATCACAGAAAAACATACAGTCAGACGTAAGTCCAGACACACTCAAGGTGCGATGAGTTGTTTAAATCCACGTTATTTAACTGTATAACAAATTAAAGGTGTAGACCGACTTTTAGACATCGAAGTGGTTCGCCCCTTTTGTAAAGCCAACCACGCCAGTTGGTAACATATTCAGAACTCGTAGTCAAGTCAAACATAGAATAATCGAATCCTGGTATAGGTAAACATCACAGTCGATACTTACAATTACAATATGAGATTTGATGTACGTTTGTCAATAGTTTCAATCAAGCCATGTATATGTCTTATCCGTAATTGCTCCTATGACCTCAATCAAGCCATGTATTTGTCTTATCCGCAGTTGTTCCTATGACCTAATGTGATGTAGCATTCGTCGCTTATCTTACATTAATTTTACAGGTCTATCGACAAATGAAATAGTTGCCCAAGGCATGCTATTCTTTATCGCCGGATACGAAACCACGGCTGCAACTCTGGCGTTTGTGTCCTACAGCTTTGCAATGAACCCGGATGCACAGGAAAAGGCATACAAGGAAATCAGAGAAGTGTTGGGAGATGTCAGTAATAGTTTCGTATGTGTAGCCATCATTATTACCATACAGGCAGGGTTGTTAGAAAGGTTTAAGGCATATTAAAAATAGCCTCAAAACTAAATTTAGGTGTTATACCTTCAAGTTGGATAAAAAGGAATATAACGACATACATTGATCGTCATCTCGCTTCGTGTAACGTGACAAACAGAAACTAATAGTTGTAACGAGTCCTTGATGAGTCCGATCCGTGAAGATCAGAGTTAGAATTGGTCTTTGATCGACCTTACTTGTCGTAAGAAGCGACTAATGGGATCGGGCGGACAGACTCGCTGAGTACATGTCATCGTATCCCAGTTGCGTAGGTCGATGCTCATGTTGTTGATCACTGGATTGTCTGGTCCAAACTTGAATATTTACAGACCGCCGCTATATAGCTGGAATATTTCTGAGTGCGGCGTGAAACTAAGCTCACTCACTTAATGTTTCATAAATGCACAAGATCTCAAGCTCTTACTCAAGCAACTCTTAGGGTATACCTTTTTAAGAGATTTTGCGTAAACACTCTGTTAATCTGCGATAATAGCGAAAGTCCTTTTTACCACAGGATGAACCCGACTACGACAACATTGGGAAACTAAAGTATCTGGACAACGTCATCATCGAGACACTCAGACTGTATCCACCGGTTACCGTGTAAGTGTACGACAATCGTGGCGCAAAGGTTCTTCTACAGCGCAATGAATTGTGGTTCTGATCGAATCACGTCGAAATGATGATCGTATAATGGCTGCTCACTGCTTAATCCACATACATCTTCTTACGACACATTTCCACCTTATTGTGCCTTTCGCTGCCGACAGAAATGTTACGAGCGAAACAATTCTCAGAGAATGGTGGATCCTGAAAATACAAAATAACTTCGAGCAGCGCAATGTTCCATGAGAGACTTGTAAGACCGTTAGACGTAATACCAAATGAAAGCGACAAAACTCTTCCCATATTCATAAGAACTCAGAGTTGATTGTGCAATTGTGACTATATAATGGACAGATATTTGGTACAGCAATGTTACAGCTACATAGTGTGGTTTGTAAACAAATCGGATCTGAACCAGAGAGGCCTTCCCGTGCTGCACGGTGTAGTGCATGTTGTGTACGTCGAGTTTCATTCCAGACTTTGTAATTTTCATGGAAGGTTGACAAATTTACCTTTATCATTATTTCCATATGTCCTGCGTTGTCTGCTGTTATATCGTTGAGATTATTAAATTAAATCCACAAGAAAGGACGGGTGTCCAGACAGTACTATCGGGACATCATACTCAGGTTTTCTATTATCCCGTTTACAAGGCACATGCATCGATGTTTTGAGTTCCAGTTTGATCAAATAGCACGAATCAATCCTCACCTACATCGGCATGACATCCATTGAGTGAGACCTGACCCTTATCCCACTGAACATGTCTGTGACATGACATAGAGACGTGTGCATTAGTGTCATAGGCCACCTTGGCTGAAAATGGGAGAGCGCTCCAGGAGGAGTGGGACACCATTAATGTGAGATATGGTCTGTCGAATGAACAAATGTTTGACAGATTGCGGCTGTGTTACACATTACTGTTGTCAACAGCAAAGTTTCTTACTGGACATAAGCTTTAAAGGGTAACAGGCATCGCCAAATCAGCGAACTCTTCCTGCATGAGTACCTGTATCACCGTCATCGCTGAACTTAGATCTGTGCGCTTTATTTAAGGTTACATCGCAGAGCGTCTGAGACAATTCAGATCAAAGGTTTGACAATCCCGAAGGGTCTAACTGTCTTTATCCCAACATTCGCTCTTCAAAGAGACCCTCACCTCTTCAAGGATCCTGATTCCTTCAAACCAGAAAGGTAACAATACCCACTACACTCATCTAACAGAGGATATTGTTTAAAAAACCTAGCTAGTCACCACTGAACTCGGAAACGAGTGAAGCTATGCCAGTATATGTCATTATGAAAGAAATATGAAATATCTTCTTTATGCTTTGGTTCACTGAATTTTCAAACATGGATAAGGAACTCAAACTTACTTTATATTAGCAAAGTGCTTTCCTTCAAACTTTAGAAATACACGTTTCTTTAAGGTTGTAGATTGTATATCTAAAGCGGTTAAAATATGATATTTGACGGATGTCAGCGAACTGAATGTGTGTTCTTCTTGGATGTATTTTCAGGCATGATGGAAAAAGCAATCCCCTTACCTTCTTAGCTTTTGGATACGGTCCCAGGAAATGTATTGGAATTCGTCTTGCCCAAGTTCAGTCAAAAATAGCCTTAGTTCATCTCCTGAGAACGGTGAAGTTTGAACGCTCGCAGGACACCCCGGTAAGATATCGTAATGTGGGACAAAACATCACCACCATTGTCATCACAATCATATTTTAGATAATTTTATTTCATTTTGTTGACTTGCAAAACCCTTACCGATGCTTTTCCTGCAAGACAGCATTATCTATCTCCACTAACCCGGTGTGCGGGACCTTCAAAAAGCTGTTATAGACATTGACAGTGTCCACATCAGTTTTATCCTTGAGCGATGGGACTCCAGCGAGATGTACTTTCAGCGTTAATCTTGTTTCATAACATACACCCATGTCACGGGACCATAGTGATAAGCGAACAAATTTCTTTTCCCAGGACAATTAGCATAGTCACAGACATGATAACTTCACAACGACACGGACAGTCTATATGTTAAAATTATAGAGTTTCTACTTTAATGGTTTTGGTTTTGACAAACTGCCGTTTTTTTAGGATCTGAAGTCATGAAGTGATGTTATTGATTGTTACTGAAAAGTAAATAGCAGTGAATTGTACCAATATAATTGTATCTTTATTCCAATTTACAAGACCCTTTGGGATAATTTGGGACGGCACTTTCCTGTATGCTTCTTTTCGTACAATTACTGCAAGAGAAACCCAAAACGTTCTCTTAGTTACACAAGCGGCCATGGAAGAAGATGTAGAGTATTGCTTTGCAATAATAATGCCTTCCTCAATACTAATCTATTAATCAATCTTCCTGTGACATCATATTCATGAAATTCGCTGTTTAAAATTGAGTCCCTGAGGCAACCATGGAGGATGTGACCATGGGTTCGAATCCAGGTTCACCCCGGCTGTGTTTCAGAGAATCACGTATCCCCAAAGAAGTGAACGTCTGAGACTCCTCCTTCATTAAAAAGAAACTAATAGCATCACATTTACGACAGTCAGAGTGTACGGTTTTATGCCGCCTTTACCAATGTTCCAACATCACCATGGCAGGGGACACAATAATTGGGCTTCACACATTATACCCATGTGACGAATCGAACTCGAGCCTCCGGCGTGACGAACTCATGCTTTACCCACTAGGCTAGACAGCAGCCGCACGACATTTATGACAGTGTGATATGATATACCCACATGACATATTTTACGTCATGAGATCATGACATCATATTCATGATATAGTATTTAAGGAGGGAATAGTTAATTTAGCAACAGTGCAAGTTACGATTATTTATATAGGTTGGTGTTTTAGGCTATACACCTTGTTCACTATTTCATGCAGTTATGTGCTTCCTGCTGTCCATAATCTGTTATAGGGGCTGACCCGTGAAGGTCTGTTTAGAATAGGCCTTCAGGAACCCATGCTTGCCATGAAAGGCGACTATGCTTGTCGTAAGGGTCAACTAACGGGATCGGTTGGTCAGGCTCGCTGACTTCGTTGACACACGTCATCGGTTCTCAGTTGCGCAGATCGATGCTCATGCTGTGGATCGCCACAGTGTCTGATCCAGACTCGATTACTCACATTATCTGGAATATTTCTGAGTGCGGCGTAAAACTAAACTCTAGAAGTTTCCTTAACTATTGTTGATAGTAAATCAAACACTTGTATTTTACAGGAGGTGCTGACGTTTAAGAGGAACAATGTTCTTCAAACAGACAAGAGTATAGCACTGAAAATATCTCCACGATGCTGACAAGAGACAGAGAGGATCCGGCACTTTTTACATCAATAATGTAGTTTATATGGCGGTGGAAAAGGACCATATTGGCACGTCAATGATTTGGATAACCTGGCAATACCGTAACCACCAACTCCATTAGTGAATCATATCGTCGATAAATACTTGGAATGGGACCCTTTTTCTTTCTTTGCATTGGCTGAACCATGTTGACTGTTAACACTCTAAAACTGAGAGGCAAAAGAAAGAATACCGAATTGATTATGCAAGTGACTATTACAGGAACTGTTGTTCAAAAGGTTATGTTTTTACCATAACTCATTAATGCTTTAACTTTTTAAAGGTAACCCGTGGCTGATAACACAATGCCATCTAGAAAGTGGTCAAATGTAACATATGTCATATTTATGTTTATACTTTGGAAGCCGCGGTGGTTATGCGGGCTAGGCTGCTGACTTTGTGTGCTGGCGATTAGGTATCTGACTCTGAGGGTGCGGGTTCGAATCCTGCATGGGACTCAACCGAAAATGGTACTAGAATTTGTACTTTACGCTCTTGAGGTTTGGGGTCATGCGTCACCAAATACCGATCATTTATCAAACAGGATTGATTTCGTAACAATTGATTGCTTTACATACTTATTAGTAGCTTTCTGAACATAATAATATTTATTTGTTAATGATGGAACCGTACTGTAAGTAAATGTGAATTCATCTCTCTTGTAATATTGATTCTGTATGCACACAGGCCATTTACCGTACCTTACTTTTCCCATGGTGAAGCTAAAGTCACAAAGACTCTGTGAGTGAGTGAGTTAAGTTTTACAAGGCACTCAGCAGTATTCCAGCTATATGGAAACAGTCTGTAAATAATCGAGGTTGGACCAGACATTCCAGTAATCAACAGCATGGGCAAATGAGAACCGATGACATATGTCAACCAAGTCAATGAGCCTGACCGCCCGATCCCGTTAGTCACCTTTTACGAGTTGCCTTTAATATCAAGCATGAGTTGCTGAAGGCCTATTCTATCCCGGACCTTCACGGGTCACAAAGACTTTGTGACATGTCGCAAAGTTTCTGTCTCAAGAATCACAAAGACTCCACTCTCACTGACACCAAGTTCCCCACCTGTATTATTCGTAGTCAGCAGAGTTTAGGATCAAATCAACGAATGCCAAGAGATGTAGTGATTGATGTTTTAGTGTATTTTGAGACTGGATTATTTTCGCTGTTGAAAAACGTACGGGTAGCCGAACTTAGCATTTGAATACAGAGTGTACATACATCAAGACAGACATCTTATGAACGCACCACCATTTCACTCCATCACCATCCCTACACACAACACACGCGATGCGCGTGCACAACACAGTAGTCCCATAAATACGCATGGGGTGTCAATCTTGATTTTGACAGTTTTCAAGAAGGTCGATACAAGGGTTTGTTGAAGTGTAATGAATAATACTGAGACACAGGGTGCATCTGTTTCAGCCATTTTTACCTCTCAGTCATTTTTACCTTACCACTCCACGACCTTACAGAATAGTGACAGAAGAAAAGAAAATAATTTTTAATACTCTTCAAAACCGTAGGGGAACTGTACTTTCAATGTGCGATTGTCGAATTAGGGAGATATATGGGACTGAAGCTAGTCGATTGCTGTGCAAGTAGGGAACATTAGTAATTCGCTTTATTCGGAATAAAATGGGTGAGTGAGTTAATATTTATCGTAACATCGGCAATAATTCAGCAATATCGTGACGAGGACAATTAAATAATTGTACTGTAGATCAATAAAGTTAGAAACTAAACACCGTCGACAAAGTATTTTTGAAAAGCATCTCAGGTCCAATTACATTACACCAAGTCTGCTAGCATCTTGTCTGGTTTGAAGACGAATACCATTTTAAGACCGCACACTGTATTCCTGTAACCAGCGTATGAAGTAAGCAGCACGGACCTCTGGTTTTATGTTGCCTGTCGCATACTGAGTTGTTCAGAATAATTTTAGGCAAACCGGATACCCTCGTGATCTTCGCCAAAAGTTCAGAAGGTACCAAACCAAGGGCACCGAGAACAATGGGGAACCTGACGACAATGTACTTGGGATGCAAGCGAGACATTTCAAGGGCGAGGTCCGCGAGGTCATTGGTATTACAAGGCAATGAATTATTTTCTCAATAGCTATGTTTATGCTATCATTTGGTGCGACAGAAATGACATTGCGTTCGTTTGAAAACTTATTACCAGACCAATATGATAACATTAAACAGTTAATGATAACCCTTAAATGGATGGACCATTAGTTCCAGAGGAGAAGTCGATAATGTGAAAAGTTTAGGGACGACGCCCGACGGACCGATGACGGGCCGTGCCATAAGCACATCTGGCCTTATAGGCAGAATGAGCTAAAGGTGAAAAATCTTAAAAAAACATAGTGATGAAAGACACAATTAGATGGTATGTAAGTCTTTGAAGGGCATTTAGAAGTGAAATGCATAAGAATGAAGATTTTATGGATATCAACTTCTTTATATGAGAACACAACGTTTCGGAGTTAATGCTTACTCCTTCATCAGGTGATTGAGAATGGGATACAGAGCTATATTTATATGTACAGGTAAAACAATAACAAAGTAACAAGTGGAATGAATTAACGAAAGCTGGAAGCCAGTATAAACAAGCGCTGATTGGAACCCGACAGTTATGATAACAATGATAGAAGCCAATGGTAATACATTACAGATGATGGGATATGTTTACATAACACAGGTAGGGGGTAAGGACGATGTACATGATTGGGGAAAAGGGTGGAAGCCAATGGTGGATGATGTTTACATAACACATGATTGGGGATTAAGGATGATGTACATGACTACATGAGGGTTGATGGGCATGTTTACATGGGGGTTGATGATGTAAAAACACAAGTAGATGAGGACGTGCACGGGTAGATTGGCTATACATGAATTACATAGATAGAATGTACACAGATAGATGAGATTAATTTATCAGTAAGTCCCAGGCACTTGGTAGGTACACTCCTTGGTCACGGTTGATTGCTGGTTTCTGTCTCCGGATCTCGATGGCTTCTTGCAGTTTCCTTTGGCGCCAGTTGTTGTTGTTGGTAGATAGTATCCTAGTGTCCTCCCATCGGATTGAATGTCCAGGGTTCTTGAGAATGTGTTCAGAGATGGCAGATTTCTGGACGAGTTTGCTGACAGAGGTCTGGTGTTCCTTCATTCTGTTGTTGATTGGTCTCAGCGTTTCTCCCTTTTCCCCAATCATGTACATCGTCCTTACCCCCCTACCTGTGTTATGTACCCCATTCTCAATCACCTGATGAAGGAGTAAGCATTAACTCCGAAACGTTGTGTTCTCATATAAAGAAGTTGATATCCATAAAATCTTCATTCTTAGATGGTATGTGTAATGAATTTCATAAAGATCTTTTGAAAGGTTTTAGAGGTATGACCTCCAAGACATGAAATATCCCTTAGCCAAACCTTCCAGCATGGAAATGGAAAAAAAAATCTAAGAAATTCCAACTTACAAAAGGCACAATTTAAAAAAGTGTGACTGACGGACAGTCGGACTGATGGACCAAAAGGCGCGCTTTATACCTCGACTACTTCTTAGCTATCTTAAAGTAACCCCAAATGATAATATTTTTATTGAAATAAATTTCTTGGTATGAAGATAATGGCATAAGATATGAAGCACATTTGTATATCCACATCCATGGCGTCATCCAACATGCTAAGCCCAAACAGAAGAAGTGATTGACAAGTACTGATTATAGCATTTTTTCAAAGGTTTCTGCACATTGTTTATATTCAATCATAATGAACACCTAGATACATATAATATACACAAAATACAGTAATATTTCATTATACCGCTTCTGTCGAGAATCTAAAACGCACGTCCCTCGAAAGCATTTCGCCATTTCGCAAGATAATGATCTAGGCGGTCACGTGGTCGTGTGACGTCACACCCGAGAGTCGCTCCATCAACACACGGAAACTACAGTGGTACCGAGCTTGTTTGCTTACAGAAGCCTGCTTCTTGTTTAGCAAATAAATCAATCCATGAAGTAAAATCTGGATTTGGATGACATAGTGGATACAGATGTATATCAACTGGATGGACTCAGTCTGGTATAAGACTAAGAAAACAAAATTGCTCTCCAGTAACATTTTGCACAGTGGAGACTGCAAATTGGAAACATTTACCATCAGAACAAGCCGCAGGATTCAAACGAGAGTGTACAATGAACCTCATGACACCACAAGCAATTGGTTTCGGTTCACACGTTAGACACATATACATGATTTCATTTTATATCTTGATGTCACTGAATTCACCACTGCCTGTTCACCAGTGACAAATGAAAGTGTTTGCCGGAATATCCTGGAAAATTAGCCTGTTGTGTCCTGCAAGTCTGTAGAAAGGAACAGTGGTTCTTCTCGAGATTGGCCCTGAGTAGGAATTCCACATACTCTGTGGAATTTTTACATTCAATCAGAGACATTTTGTTACACAGTTTCAGGAAATTTTGTTTTGGCTACTATAATAATAATTGTCTTTAAAAATGCACCAATGAAGTAAGTACTTTTGTCTTAACAAATGTTGAGAGGAAAAATTGTTCACTCTTTAATTGGAGAAAACATGCAGTAGTAGGTTTTTCAAACTGGTGTGTACCAAGGAACAAAGAGTCATACATTATTGATTATCGGAATTATATTCAACACATGTTGATCTCTTGTTCACTGGCTTGGCCTCTTGGTTTAGGCTTAGGGGTAACTGATTCCCCTCTTGGGTTCTCCAGCCTCGTTCAATGCTAGGGCAAATAGGCTGTTTTCATTGAAGTGACATGCTACCATGTACATCCTAAAATATAACATGAAAGTAACATTTTTACATTTATAAAAGCAAAACCCACCAAAAAATTACAATATCTGAATGGACATATTTCTCATTTTCCGACCACTATAGCTGAACTAAAGACGTTATGAGTCGTGAAAATGAATGTTACCTCACTGACTCCAAAATGAGAAGCAACGAAACTTCCCGGTGACCACGCCATGTCCCTGTACGGCATGGTCACACGTGTAGCGAGCACACCGTGCCTGGACAGACTGGTCATCCATTCATCCATTTGTGCTCACAACTATATTCCCTTACAGACCCAGTGGAATAATATTTCACCGTGTATTCACTGGCGATGACGATTTTGCAACACAACAATAACAGAGTGCACCTCTACCGCGAAAACATGATATGCTAAGTGTATAGTCAACGTGGATGACCAGTTGTCACCTTCGCCTCTTTCCACCACCTCGGCTCCCTCGGTGCATGTTAGGAACGAAAAAACGGCAAACCATTCACAATTGAGGTACTTTGATCAAAATAATCCAAAGGACTTAAATCAGTTATGGCATTTTATGGTTGTGTAAAACATCTTGAAATTATTGAGTGTGTCAGTGAGTTTAGTTTTACGCCGCATTCAGTATATTATTTATAGCTAAAATACATGGAATTATCATGATACGGACCTCCTATTATCAGAAATTTGCGGGCCGCTGCAAATGATACTGGACCGCTCAACCTTAACGACGGGCCATTATCAAGCCCGTTGTTAGGTGACGTCATAAGTAGCTCAGCTGTTGAAGTTCAATCACCTACGGCTCGATTGAACTTGGGTTCATTATTGACCATCTATCTGTCTCACATTCGTCACATGTGCCTGTGCCATTATGCACTTTCCTGCCTGTGTCAACCATAACGATTGTACCATAAATGACAACATACAGTAATGAAAATATCGACTTGAAGTCTAACGTTGTTGATCACTGAAAACAATGGCGGCTGGTAGTATGAGCAAAGGTCAAGGTCGAATGTCGTCACTCTCAATAGTGACGTCACCTGTGTTGTTCTATGACGTGTCTATATTTGTGAAATGTATGTCAGTGACCTCCACTGTTTTTATTCTTATTTTATTAAAAATTGTATTCATTTTAGCTATAATAACATATCCTTCGTCGGGCAGTTAATGAAAGACCCCGGGCTTCTGCAAATGATAATGCCCTGAAAAATAGCGTTACCCTTATAATAATGGCGGCGGTCTGTAAATAATCGAGTCTCGACCAGACAATCCAGTGATAAACACCATAACGAGCAATCAGGGCAATTGCGAACCGATGACGTGTCATCCAAGTCAGCGAGTCTGACCACCTGATCTCATTTGTCGCCTCTTACGACAAGCATGTGTTACCCAAGGCCAATATTCTAACCCGGACCTTGACAGGTCTGGCAAGAATGTTGAACTTGGATTCGAAGCTTGGTTGTTTGAAGGGTTGTGTTTCTGTCGATTACAGATCGAATGTTTGTAGGTTTAGGATAACAAAAAGGTTCCTATTATTCAATAAAGCGTGCCTACTAAAACAGTGTACGTGTGGCATATCAAGCAACGTTGTGTGTGGCCTCGCGAGCGTGCGTGCGTGCGCGACCCGCGTAAAACCTGAGATCATCTATTTTTCAGTATCTCAGAGTCGACTTTCGTGGCAAGCATGGGTTGCTGAAGGCCTATTCTACCCCGAACCTTGAAATTATAAAGAATATAGAACATTGCAAATAACTAATTGGACGTAAGCCAGGAATGGTTCGAGCAGTCAAACTTGCAAGCGATTCCTTACACGAAATGTGTTGCCTACTTTTGCATTTGTAATAAGCGTACGGGAACGAACAGTGACAGAATAATATACACATATGTCGTTTGTACATTACAGTTTCCAACTGAGTCTTTCCTCCGACGACCTTGCAGACATTCCTTCTAGATTTTACGTGCGCTTTTCCACATTCTTTATTCAATGAAATTATACACAGATATGAGTTAGAAAATGTTCATAATTATCAAATCCAGTTTAACATTGAACACTGTGCTTACAATACATTTCAATGGAGATATTTTAGGTGCAAATAGCATAAGTCGAAATAACCCACTTCGGCCTAACTGGGCTTTAACTGGGATGTGTAAGAGGATATCCAGAAAAAGCATGGTTTCTGAAGTTTCACGCGCGTTTTAGACATTTTGAGGTAATGAAATAATAACTGGATACAAGTTTCAAACAATATATTCGTATAAATGTTATATCAATTTTAATCTTAAACACCGTGCTTACAGTTCATTTCACTGGGGATATTTCAGTTTGACCTTTCCTGGTGTCCTTCATAACTTTCTGAACTTTATATTTCACCAGGTATATGTCAGCACGTTTATACATGCAAGTTCAAACAAGTGGCATGTTTGCACTCTCAATGAATTCTTCATTTTGAGATTATTTGGACCATATTTTGCGTATGTATAGTGGAATCTACATGCTTGGAACAAAACAGTAGTATCATTGTCGTTCTGGTCTGACTACATGAACTCCAGCTGGAGATGCACGATCGGTATTGGGCTTGTGTCAATGAATGAGATGGCCAAGGATGAGAGCTACTGTACAAATGAGGGCGATGGAGTAGCCGAGTGGTTAAAGCGTTGGGTCTTCACACCGAAGACCCGGGTTCTATTTCCTACGTGAGTACAATGTGTGAAGTCCATAAATGGTATCGCCCACCAAGAAATTGATGGAATATTGCTAATAGCAACGTGAGACACAAATCACTCACCGTACTCGTCCTACAAATGATAATAATCCCCCCGTTTCTTTGTTTCCTTTTACGTATGCTTCTTCCCTAACGCTCGTACTTTTTCCATGCTCTGTGGCTGATCATACCCCAAGAAACACATTGAAAGTGTAGCTTATGTTTCTTTGTGAGATCAATGTTTGTGGATACTATGTATTTACCAAGAATATTTTTAACACATTTTTTCTTGTTGACTTGAGTAAGACCTATACCAACACACGACATTTGATGAATGACAAACGTTCACTTGTTTAAATGTGAGTTTCTTATTAATTTCAAGGAGCAGTGGGGTAGTCTAGTGGTTAACGCGTTCGTTCGTCATTTCAAAGACCCGGGTTCGATTCCCGAATGTGTGAAGCCCATTTCTGGTGTTCAACGCTATGGTATTGCTGGAATGTTGCTAAAGGTGACGTAAAACTAAATTCGCTCAATCTAAATGTCAAGGGGCGCTAAGGTAGTCAATTAGCTAAAGCGTTCGGGTCGTCACACCAGGTTCAATTGCTCATAAGGATACAAGGTGTGGAGCTTGAGTGCTCTGTTATTTTCGTAAGTTCTCCGTTCGTTCCCATGAAATGTCATCTGTACCCTGGATGCATCTACGATCCAGTCCGATGAATTTATTACCTCCCTTAGTTGGCTTTCTAGCCAATCAGATGTCTACGCTGGGAAGTTGAACGTAGAAATCACAACTCACAATCGCTTTTTAAATTATCTAACCGATTAAACTTGGCAACACAAATCATGCCGAAGTGCTCTGAAAGAGGTAGAAGGATTTCATGCATATATATCTTTCAAAGTTTCGGACCTGTCAGTTTGTTGGTATGATTTCCCCTGAATCTGAGTCGCACTACGAAAAAAAACCGTCGCAGGTGCGACCGCTATCTTGTTGACACTGGCAAGCTCGGTTGTAAGGCCAGCTTACCTAATTGGCTACTTTGAGAATGCGGCACCAATACCGGCCCGACCCATAGATACATCCACAGTATAGTGAAGACTTATCGGAACGTATGACCTGGAGGTATCGAGATTGTGAAGGCGGATGGAAGGAGACATCCTTGGTCTCTGTATCATGGCAAATTGATGAGTATAATGAGAGGCATGATCCTTGAACAACTTCTTTTATATTATGATACTTATTCAATTGTCAGGCATGCGTGAAGGACTAAAGCAGAGAACAGGCATATAATATGTAACCATGGCATTATAGTTTGAGTGCAAGGGTTTAACAATAAAATGGACATATTGTTACGAGTGTGTATTTTTTGTATATTTTCTGATCGGCTCATCCGTTCTATGACAGAAAGTCAAAAGAGGGAATGTTCACTTGTGGTGAGAAAGTGTTAGTTTTGTTTCCCATTCCTGGTCAGCCACTGAGATCAAGACATCAAGGTCCATATGTTGTTGACAAAAAGGTTAGCGACACAGACTATGTCGTCCTGACGCCTGGTCGCCATAAAAAGATTGTGTCATGTCAACATGATTAAGAAATATCATTACAGGTCAGAAACCAAACATGTCAATTGTATTGCCCACTCTCCCCAGTTGCTGATTGTATTAAAGGCAATTGTGAAAATATTGACAACATTGATGATTGTGTTAGCAATGTGAAGTTTGATGATCTCAGTGATAATGTTTCACGAAAGTTGAATGTATTAGCTCACCTTGATGAGAAACTATTACATTACATCCCCAGAGCAGAAAGTTCAGTTGTCAGATTTGATTCATGAGTTCTCTCACTTATTTCTTGATGTGCCTGGTCGAACTGATGATATAGATGTAGGTGATGCTGTGCCTGTAAAACAACACCCTTATCAGATGAATCCAGTGAAACGTGAAATTCTACGGAAGGAGGTGAAATACATGCTGGACAATGACATTAGTGAACCCAGTGACAGTCTATGGAGTTCACCATGTGTTCTTGTGCCGAAGAGTGGAGGTGGTTGGCGCTGCTGTGCTGACATGAAAGCTGTCGATGCACTCTCACGAACTGACTCGTATCCTATTCCGAGAGTGGACGATTGCATTGATCCCATTGGTCAAGCTAAGTATATAAGTCAGTTTGACTTACTGCAGGCCTTCTGGCAGATTCCACTCACAGACTGTGTAAAGAAAATATCAGCATTCACTACAGCAGATGGACTGTACGATAATCAATACAAGGTGATGCCGTTTGGTCTGAAGAACGCTCCAGCGACGTTCCAGAGACTTGTCAACAATGTCACATCAGGCCTTGATCGTGTCGAGGCTTACATGGATGATGTCATCGATTACGACATGGAGTGGGATGACCAACTTAAAAGGACTCGTGGTTTCTTCGAAAGACTGTCTGAGGCAAAGTTAACTGTGAATCTCGCCAAGTGTGAATTCGGGAAGGCACAAGTTGAATTTTTTGGGCATGTTGTAGGGTACGGTACCACCAGTCCATGCTAAAGTTGAAGCAATTGTACATTTTCCAGTACCTCAATCTAAAAGAGAACTCATGAGATTCTTGGGTATGGATGGCTATTAAAGAAGGTTTTGTCCAAACTTCTCAGATGTTGTATCTCCACTTAACCAACCTTTTTGGGGAAAAGGTAAAATTTCAGTGGGACAGCAGTTGTCAGATTGCATTTGAAAAAGTCAAGTATTGCAGGCACCAAATTTTGAGTGTTACCAGTGTGTATTTTCTGTATATTTTGTTGTTAACTAAGTAAGAATTATTATTGGGTCACAATGTTTAGTGTTATGAATGATAATTATAATGGGTCACATTTCGCATAATAGATGATCTGCATTTTTGGGATTTTGGCAGTAGGCTTGTGCGGGAATTATCTGCCCTTGGCGTCCTGTTTGTTTACTTCCAGGAGACATTATTTCGAGGCCATTCTACAGTGTTGGCGATGGCAGTAAGTGCTCGTACTGTCGGGAAATGACTGCAAGTATATATAAAGGGTAGTTGCCGTGCAGTGAGGGACACAGAGACACACATTCGGACATTCACTGCACATTACATTGCCAACGCTTTATCCGTCAACGTATGATCTACTGCTGTCAGACCGCTCACTGTGTTCATTCTGCACGACTGTTTCTCTCTCACACTAAGACTTTGGTGAGTTTGCTATACTATATATTTTGTGACCCATTGCCTTAGACTTTGCCTCAATTGTATTATATTTGAAATCTGTATTGTGATATTGACTTCTGACTTTGTATACCTTGCTCTCGTTGCATAGTAATACAGAATTTGAATGTTTCAGACTTGTCTTTGTTCTGTTTTGCTGGTTCACAGGGGATTTCTTACATTTTTTGTCACGGTAACTTCTTCACCGTAACAAATGGGATAATTTTGGCAGTGATAGTGATAATAATCAGATTGTTTTTTCCAGTTCATTGTACGCGGATAAAATGAAAGTCTCCTTTAGTCGAGGGCTGAAAGTAATGCAACGTATCAGTGAATAAAAAACAACAACAATAAGTCAATACTAACCTGGAGCCACAAGACCCTTATATTTGCACAGTAACTTTTCCTCGCTATGGTCCATTAAAATTTTAAGCCACGATCAACAATGAATAATCCGCCACCAGCGTTCTATGTGTGGTCTAACAGCTCTCTCCCCACGACAGTATTGTTATATGGTTAAAACTGCATCATTTAGACAAGAAACGATTCATAAGCCTATTATCGAGACGGACTGTTATTTCGTCGTAGAATCAATGCTATTACTGCTTGGTAGGAAAACTAAGGTATGTGGAACAGGATAAATGCCAGTAACAGCTACTTCTTAAAGTAGTAAGTAAGCGGATATCGATCGACGAGGTGCGACATGAGTCCAGGTGATGATGGACGAATCGGGGGGGGTGGGGGGGATTGTATACGGTCATGTGACAAGGCACGAACACTTTAACAATAAAATACCGTCAGCACTAGAAATTGTGCAGGTTGCAGAGTATGCAGAACGTTCCCTATCGGTAAAGATGTTGCCCTATCATGTGCAGGACACGAAGAGAAAAGAAGGACGAGTAAACTCGTGTGAACATAGAACTTTGTGTTCAGTTATTCATTGAATGTCAGTCGTCTGACCTCTCACTCATAGATGTAGCAGCCCCGGACGGACCGAACGAGGGTCTAACTTGAGCTTACATCACCCCTGACAATGCGGAACGGCCATCTTAATGGGTAACGTGTAATAGGGCTTAACACCCGAACATAGGTTACGACAGTTTCGTCTATGCCCACGATCAGATTAAACACAGCCCACACTGTATCCCACTTTCCAAAGAATCAGTCATACCTATTGAGATCGCCATTGACCTAAAACGTCAATATCAACAACCCCTGCCATCACATTACTGTCACCAGCACAATGGATCTCTCAGATCCTCACCTTCATGAGACATGCCTTTGGAAAGCCCAAAGCAAAGTGAAGTTCCTAAAAGAAACTGCGTTACATACAATCTTTGCCCTAAATCCATATTTTATTTTATTAAACACTCACGAGTCGATTCCTTGGAATAAATGTGTCTATAGCGGGTTCATCATATGCACACACCCAGTTGTCATTATTCGATACATAACGAGAGCGTGGTATCAATGAAAAATGACAGTCGTTTGAAATCTAAACGTTTTTATTGGATTTTAGAACAAAAGTCGTAATTACATTGTACAATAGATCAGGGAACACAATTCAAAACCTCTCACAAAAGTGACCTAGGTCAAACC